>NC_051060.1:14147562-14450062 GCF_904848185.1 Acanthopagrus latus | reverse complement strand
TAAGTTATTGTGTAGCTCCACGTGTTTACTTCATCCTCATGGCAACAAATTCAAGTAAATGATTTTAAGAGCGATAGACCTGCAGATCAGGTTATAGTTTTACGACCACCAGGTATCTGCAGACGCACAAACATAAATCATCTGCTGAGCACGTTTGTACATCGAACATACGCGGTCTCAGATTTTTATGTGGGCGCAGAAAGTAAGTGAACATTCCCACTGTCTGTACTGGATGTTCTTCCTGCCTCTGGGTCAGTTTACTCGGAGTTGAAAGGTTGCAGCACTTAGCAGAATGGCGCCGACATAAGTCACAGTTACACATCCATCCATAAAAGTGTGTATGCAAACAGACGTGGAGCTGTACACTTGTGTAAGCTAACCAACGAGCCATTCATGAAGCTGTCGTGCAGCAAGCTCGTGTGAAATGTGCAGTTTTTTTGGGGGCCAAATCACTCCCATATGTGTATGTCTGTGAGTGTGTGATGGAAAAAGCTATTTAAGTCTCAGCAATCATGTGTGAGTGTGTACAACATGGGGTGCATAGACAGTGCATTTGTGCATGCCTGTGAGGAGATTTGTGTGTACTGTATGAGGTCTGTGGTCTGCGTGGTGTCTTTTGCCTAGAGTCCACTGTCCTTACTGGTTCAAACTAGTTCACCCGTCATTGTCGGGCATATGGCTGCGGCCTCGCCACACAAAGCCACTTGTAATAACAGAGGGGTTTTGCTCAGCCTGCATGAGGGGCGATGGTTGGTGAGATGAGGTGCTGCGTTTGGGCAGATTTGCACAAACCAGTCTGGTGCCAAACTCACCACCGGTGCTCTTTCAGAGGGCAAAGCAGGGGCAGAATGCAAAACCGTGAACAAGTGCTCAGACAATTACACAAATAAACAGAGGCGCTACGAGAAGGAGAGAAATAAAGAACACGGTTCTGTAGACTGATATAAAGAGGAAGACTGATGCTGAAAAAGTTGTGAGGGAAAGTTTGAATCTGTCTTCCACAGGAAGTTAGGCTCAGAGTGTGCTACCCCACACTGAATTCACAGATTGTCAGTACATGCAACAAATGGAAGGCCAGTGTCTCGGATTTTGGTCACTCCAAACCTTAGTGGGTGAATAATAGTGGCATTTAAATGTAAAGGCTCTGAATGCAGACTTCAGTTTGCTTCGAACAATCTGTTTTCCTACGAATAATCATTAATCATGGTTTCTTTCCTCCTCCTCCTCCTATGAGAGTAAACTGATATGTATCTTTGGGCTGTGGACAAAACAAGACAATAGCATAAATCCAGATCTCTTTTCAAGAACTGGCTTGTTTGCTATCAGGTTGCTATCAAGGAAGTGAGGCATCAGCTGTTCTTGACTTATCCTAGTCTCTACAAAACAGGGTATTTCAGTCTCTCCTGCTTTAACTTGACTTCTTTTATATGAATCTCTCTCTTGCAAGTCCCCCAACTTCATGTTCTATAAGTGAAATATTAAATTGATTGAATATCACTTTAAGGAGCACCCATTAATGCCTGATAATGATGTTCCTCATGTAGGTTCCCCACTCTGCATTGAACTACTCTAAAATTATTATTATGAGGTAAATGTTTTAATGGTTGTAAAATAACAACACCATTGACATTAAGATAGGCTCCCTATAAACGTTGTTCTCACTTTGCAACTTTCTGTGCCACGGGGCATGAAGTCTCCTGGGAAAAATGAAGGCTGTCTGGTGATCCAGTTGGCTTGGCATAATCTGCTTTCATGTCTCCGTCATCAGCTGAATAAATTAATATACTCATGTTTTGTCTTGTGTTGTGAGGAAAAGCAGTTCACATGTCAATAATGCCTCTTAGAAACAGTTAACCATTGAAAAGTTTTCTGTTTCCACTTTAAGTAAATTCATTTTGACATCTTATAGGCAGCATTTGCTTTGCTCGAAAAATCAAGCTTGGCGCATTTTTGGTCGGCAACGTGCAGTTTGGCCTGACTTCAGCTATTTCATCACATGTTTCTGCAAACTAGGAACACTAAAACTTTTTTTTTGTTTTTGCTTATGTGAATCTACAGGGGTTGGAGTTGCATTGGTTTTACGTCTTACTGCCAAGAACTTGTTTACTTGGGACCGGCCATTTGGGAGTAAATAAACCACATGAAACAATTAGTTTATATGTGCTTTTCTATTATGGTTTAGACCAAAGAAAACTATAAATGTGACTGCTCTAGAAGCTTTCAGCTTGTGGTGGAAGACATGGAGACATTTTGCCTTCTGGGGATGGGACCACTTGGTAGCTGGCCTGGACCTGTGATGAAGCCCTCGGTGACAGACTGTGACAAGAGATAATAACTGTGTGATTCTGTCCCACATGGTCAAGTATTATCTCTAAATGTCTCAGTATCTCTCTCTCTTGGACCTCAGATATTTTAGTATCTTATTTCACACATCAACATTATGTTCTTAGTGTGTTACTTTTCACACCAAGCTCTTCCTCTCCCCCACGGATACTTCATCTCTCTCTGTCGCTCTCACACACACACACACATACACACACACACACTCACTCACTGACAGTGACTAAGGTCGGCTTGTTATTGTAGGCAGCTGGCGGAGGGCTTTCCTGTCCAAACAGCCCAAACGCTGAGGTGGCAGAGCTGTGAGGGACAGAGAGAGAGACACACAGAGGAGAGAGAATAGGCCGAGTGGGGTGACCATAAGCTAATCCTCGGGCTGGGCTGGGCCGGGCGGTGGGGGTGTGGGAGGGTTTGCGGTGGTGCAGGAAACGGGGGGCATGGGAGATGGGCGAAGGCCAACAAGTTCTTCCTCTCTCACCCCGAATGGCTAATGTGGTTGGAGCTGCACTTTCACACGCATATATGAGGTTGGATCCACAGTCACGTGCTAAGGCTTGAACACGTAAATACATGCATGCTGGGAGTTACTTTACAGCCGCTTCACCGCCCGCTGAGTTCGTCAGAGGAGAATCACCTCAGAACTCCATCCTCATAACTTTTCTCTCTTGTTGACAAGCAACAGGAGCTGACTAAAACCCATCACTTTTATTTGCTCTGAAGAGATCATCAGGATTGTAGACTTAATGCAAGATTAGTGTCTTATCCACATAGTCACGCCAGAATTAAACGAAAGTCAAATGTTTTAATGGTGCCCCAGGTAATATTAGATGATGACTCATACCTCTCAACAAGTCCAGCTTCCTGCTGCCAGATACAGTAAGTGCTCTTCTGAGTGCTGAATGAGCCAAAATCTATTTTAAAATGTGTTAGTGGTGAAGTTTCATCTTTGCCAGTACTTCGTGAAATGCCAACTGTTATAATGGTAAAGTTGAATTTCCTCTTTTTATATGTTTTTTTTTTTTATGATAAGCTTGTTGTATTGAGCTGAAAATGTTCAATTGATAAGTCCTTCGATCCACAGAAACACTATCCAGCAGGAATTTTGACAGAAACCAAATTGCTGTCCACTATGTCATTTTTAAAACATTACCTACAGATGGGCATGACATTCAAAGAAAAAACTGAATGACAGAAATATTATGAATGCCTTTGAACTGTCAGGAAGATATCATCTTGAGTTTTAGGGAATCATGAGTCACATCTTGAGCATTCTCTGACACTTTATAACTAATTGATTCATCAAGAAAACAGTTGGTGCATGTATCTATAACAAAGGTGCAAGGAATTGTCGGTGGCAGCCCTAATGAAGAAGATTTGAAGCTGTATTACTCTTAGTTATTGTAGTTAAACGCCAGGCAGAAAACAGCTGGATTTGATGCATGTTTTTTGAAGGGATTAGCTTTAGTAAAATATGTCCTGTGGTTGTTTTTGACATCTTGCAAAAATTTGGCCCAGAGGCTGTGATCATAAAAATGATTTGTTTCTCCTGTAATAGCAAGAGTTTGCAAGATTTTTCCTGCTGACCATTACACAGGCTTGGAACAATCAGTCCAATGGGTGGTTTAGTCAAAACTTGGCGTTGAACTGTCGAGAATCTGTTGAGAAATGTGAAACCAGCTGTTTTTCTCCTGATATGAAATACCAGTAAATGCCTGGCTGTTTGTAATCATGCCTGTTAGCTGTAAAAAAGAAAAAACTCTGTCCAACCCAAGTCAGTTCCTGAGACTGACTTTTTTCTGCCTGAGATTTTTCCTTGTGGAGTTAATAAACTTGACGCCATCCAATTGAAAACATACAGTATAAATTCACTTTATGATATAAATGTTTAGCAGTGTAGTCAACACTAGGACTTTATTAATGTTAGATACAAATTGCAGCTGTCGGTTTGAAACCCTGAGTAGTACGTCAGCATTATAGATGCAAGTAGACATAATAAGCTGCATTTCCAGTGGTAAATGACCTGAGGTGCAACCTGCTGAGAGTCATGTGACTCCCATCAGCAGCACCAGCACCTCAGCCCCTCTGTGTTATGTAACCCTCGGGGTGAGAGTGACGGCTGCAGGGGGTTTATTTCCGTACTGTGACGCTCCTGTGTGACATTCTGCACCGGCCGAAACTGATCCGTCCTCTAGTTAATGTTTTTGCATTTCCTTGTACACACACATTTGGGGCAGAAAAGCACACGCATGCACAGTGAAGAGTCATGGAAACACACTGGACACTGATATTAAAGTGGGAACAACTAAGAAAACACAGAGAAAGGAAAAGGGAAGTGAAGGGAAGGGAAGAGTGGAGCCGCCCAGGAGAAGCACTGGGCAGTGGGAACTGTGTGCCTTCTCTGCTTTGTGTGTTTTCTTTCGTATTAGCAGATGGATCTGCTTTCGTCGTAGGTTTTTTTCCTTATCGTAAGGAAGAGACGAGGGAGAGAGGAAGAGATAGTCTGAGGGATGGAGGAAGAGTGAGCAGACAAGGAGTTCGGGAGATGGCTGAGGTGACTCGTGAGACAATACTGGGAATTAGAGGAGGGAAAAAAAAACGTGCACGCATTTGGAGATGCTGAATAGACAATGAAAAGACAGAGCCAGATAGTGGGAGTGGTTGTTTTGGCAGATAGCCCGTGCAGCTGCTTTAGACAAGGCCCCTACGCAGCAAAGATCAGGAAAATATTAGCCACACACTTTCTCTCTCGCTCTTTCTCTCTCTCTCACACACACGCACGCGCGTTACATTTTAAAGGCCGTCACCTTTTGGCATCAGCCGCTTGTTTTTGTCTTCTGTGCTCTCGAGGTGGTTTTCGAACATAGATTCAAATCAAATCTCAGAAATCAGAAGCTGCTGCTGTCACCATTCGATGATGTAATCAAACGGATGCTGTTAAGTTATTGAGGAGTAAACAGACCCCAGGAAACTTTTGCAGTGGTCTTCAAATACAAATGCCTTCAATACAGTTCTGTCTTGTAGGTTTAGCAAAGTTCATTAAAGTTTGCAAAAGTTTGCAAAAGTGCAATTGAAGGTGGGCTGAAGAGCTGACCTTTATAGAGAGGAACATGACTCAATAGTGGCTAGAATATGGGGATAATAGCAAGATTTTTTGTCTCACACTCAGTTTTATGCATGAAAACTGAGGGAAGTAAAACTGAAGTTTGAGGAAGAAGTTTAAACCCTGCTTACTTTCTCACTGCACAGCTGACAAAATGCTGTGTGTAGTGTGAATATCATACTGTTGGTTCGGAAACGTTACAAAATCGGCTGTCGGAAGGAGGACAGCATCTGCTTCGATTGGATACCGACCATTAACTATATGAAATATGGACAGGGCTTTCAAGTCTGAAATTTGAAGCCAGTGCAAAAGCTATCTCTAATGGCCAGCAGGGGTGGCACTGGTTTCAAAAAGAATTCCAGTTGTATGTAAGCGTATGCAATAATGACTCTACTTCTGAGATGAACTATTGCTTCAGTAAACAGCTTTCTAATGAGTATATGGTCTTAATCAGTAGTTAAAGTCTTCTTTGACAAAGCGACTGGAGGCCACCATAGCTGGTTCTGAGGTTCACTCCAACCAGAAATGTCCTACACAGCCGTCGGCAAATACACCAAATATTGGATTGCTCGCTGTTCCTTTAAAGGAAGCAAGGTACAATAAGATATTGGTTTGACATGAAATTCCTAACACAAGGTCCACTTTCTGGCCTTTCATGGTTCTCTCAGGGGCATGTCACTGTCTTCATCGGTCAGCTTTGTACTTTTTAGTAAAATGTGTTTTTTTACGTGTGTTTTGCTTTAATTCAGTAATGATAGCAGAGGAAACTAGTGGTGACATGCAACAATGCAGTAGTTTTCTTCACACTTTAACAGAGAACAAGTGGACCTTGTGTTGAGATTATTTTGTCAAACTGCCATTAACAAGCTTAAGAGTGAACTGTCACACTCAATATAAGATATTTCTTGTTTTTTAGTTGCCAGTGTTGCACAAGAACATCTGCGTGTCTTCGCTCTGTGTAACATCATTATATTTATGATGACGTGGTGAACTACATGACCGAGAACAAATTTGCTATAAAAAGCCAGCAAAAGAGCCTGTGCTTAACCTTCTTTTGACGTAACAGGCAAGTTTATAAACGAGCTAAGAGTTGTTACTGTCTAACAACCTGCAGTTTCGGAGCTGTTGCATAACGAAACGTGTGAGCATCCATCAGACAGACACCTCCAGCTCCCTTTGCTCAGCAACTCCGGCACATTCGACACGAAGGTGCTGAAACACTCCTGCTGCTCTCCGCAATTAATGAGCCACATGTTTAGGTGTTTGTTTGTCTGTGTCTGATGAAACTTTGCTTATTATTACTGGCTGTGCGGCGCAGTGGGGACTCCAGGTGACAGTTAAGTGACAAACACACGTACACACACAGACACAGAGGCGTGTTCAGTTACAGCAGTGCACACAAGCGCATGTTCACTTACACACACACACACGCACACACACAGACCAGGCCTTGTTCTGAGGGGACACAATGTTCTGTTGACCCTGGCTTCTGAGGACGTCGGAGGAATATAGGGAGCAACTATGGTGACATGTCCATTAACATGCCTGTGAGAAACAGCACTGCTCCCAGACCCCAGGCAACCCTTCTCTGACTCTGCTCATTTAACTGTGTGTGTGTGAGTGTGTGTTCTCTGTCAACATACATTGTACGCCTGCAGGTTATTGTGGAGGTGCTCAATGCAGCTGTGTGTTGAATTATCAGTAGTTACCTTGTATTGTATGTAATATGATATATAATGGCCAATATAAGTAATCTTGACTCAAATATATTAACTGTCTTCACTATAACAGACTATACTAACAGATAGAAATGGACTAAATTGATGAGTCAAGGTAAAATGAAAGTCGGTGTCTTTTTGCCATCATTTTGCTCTTTTGTTGTGTTTTGAGATGACTCACCCTTTTTTAACACCTGTTCCTGTTGAAACACTTTCAGACTAGCCCTTTTTGGAAAGTTTCCCCGATAGCTGTTAAGTCCTGGGATAAGTTGAAGATTAACCTCGAAGCCTTGTCTTTCCTAAAGTGAAACAGTAAATCCTTTCATTAAAGCAGAATAAATCCCACCATTGTGTAGATTTACCTCTGTCCGCGGCAGCAGAACAATTTACATCAGCCGTCAGAAACAGTAGGTTAGAGTGGACTAACTAAGCACTTTTTGACTGACTTGCACACTGTACACTAAAGTCCCTGACCCACCAAATGGACATCAAACTAGCTGTGTCAAAGGCCGACTATCCCACAAAAACCACAGCTGGCAGCAACTTTTTATGATTTTACACCACTCTCACTAATATACCTGCTTCTAATTGAGTGTGTGTGTGATGAAAAGTTGTGAATGACTGGGTTGAAAAATCAGGAGAAACCACACAAAATGGGGGAAATCATGGATACTACAGCAACTCGTGCCCATCTCTGATTGTCTTTAAATTGTAAATGGTGATTAATCCATTAATCATTAATCATTAACATCCCAAGAGTTCTACCAATATGATCAGTTATTGATGACCTAGGAGTTGTGGTTGATGTCCTCCTCTGAGTGGGAGGAATGTCTTCCTCCTTGTGACTGTTTTTCTAGATTTTTTTTTCTTATCTGTCCCTCAATTGTTAGATCAGCTCACTCAGACTTAGATTAGTTATGCCTCGCTAATCTTGACCAACCATCTACTGGAAATAATGAACTGGAACACTGATGAAAGACACAGCTGCAAGTTCACCTCTATGTTAAGGCACTTCATAAATGTATGTCATGGTCAGTGTTCAAGTTCATAACCATTGAGCTGTAGCTCTCTGACTGTGTGTGTGTGTGCGTGTGTGTCCTGTCAGAGTCCTCTTTTCCTGGCTGCTTCCTGTTCAGATCCAGGGGTGTGTTCCACTTCCTTCCTGCGCTGCCACAATCTTTGGTCAGGCTTCCTTCATGTCTTCCAGCTTTATGAAATCTACTGTGTATGACTGTGTGTGTTGGCGCGTGTCCCTGTGCAGAAGAGAGTGTGTGAAACGTGTGCACATGCAGGTGTTCTCGAGGATGGCACACAGAAATGCGACACGGGGGCTTCGCTGCTGTGTTTTGATATGGCCTTCGCTCTGCATGCACAAAACTATCGCCCGGCACCTCTGAGGTCAGAGACAGATAAGGGAAGACATGAAGTAACTTTCCCACACAGTGATGTCACTGCTTGTGAAAATCCTGTCGCACACCAGCTTCTGTCTCTGCTCACGTCGAATGTTTATCAATCTCTATCATTCTCGCCGCTCTCTTTGATCAACCCCAACTGACCAGACTTTGTCCTGTGACACCGATACTGAGCAAGCGGTAACGGGGTCAACGCTGAGGCCTTAGTTTTAACAAACAGAGCCAGACAAAAAAAAAAAGTTCTTGGCTCTTGTTTATGTGGTTAGCACTTCTCCATCATTGATGAAATGGCAGTTTTCTTGCAACACTGTGGAATGTTTTTGCTTCCTGTCTGGGTGCTGTTGTTTTGACCCTTGTAGACCTTATTGGCTGCTTGTTGTGCTGGTATTACACCAGTTAAAGCGTATTATGATGTTTTGTAATTCGGCATAAAGAGAGAGAGCCTGTTTTTATGAACTGCATGTAGGAGAGTAAAATTTGGGGGTTGCAATCTTTAAAAATTGTCCTCAGACATTTTTCATGTATTATTTATTGCAGCATTCTTTGAACTTCTTTGCATCCTTGCACCACTTTTAGCAGTCTGATCTATATGTAGATACTGGATGTCAGTTCCTCAGTTTTCGCCTGATATCTTTATGTAGCTGTTAGCAAGTATGGTATATTCAAAACTGCTTGCAGCCTGAGTAATCTAACCTGTATCTGTCAGCAAATATGGACAGAAAAGTAGTGTATGATACTGAGTTTTTGTAGTGATCAATTGATTTATCATTTAAAGCTAACAGAATACAGAGTGCATGCTTTTTCTTGACCATTTTCCAGTATCACCATGATAAGTGAGGAATTTGTATCAGTTATCAAACGCAACAATTGAGTGTCAGCGGGGGGCAGATGTGTTGACTTCACAGGAGGAACGTTTAAGGCAAAAACAACCAGATATATATAAGTAGTGATGATGACGGTGTCAAGTATCATGTAAAAAACAGCTGCATCTGCAAATGAGAAAACATAATAATTCAGTGCAACATACAGGCTTTCTAGGGGGGGACCACAGAAAACAAAGCCAAACTATCAAGTAGTGGTAGTTGTGTACGTACATCATCCCAAATGTTAAAGCACAGAGAAATTATGAACTTTATCAAAATAGTGATGCATTTCATTTGGTCATCCGTCACTATAACTTCCGGAAAACTTTGGATGATACATCAGTGAGTGAGGAAGGAAGTTGGAGAACTTGACTAAATGTGAATCAATCTTTAACACATTACCTCTGTGAGCAAATCTGACCCTCAGCACAGCTGCATTTCTAGTTGACCTGTTAATGAAATGGCCAAAACAAAAGCTGTGTCCAGTGATTCCGAGGCCCGTGATAGCAGTCGGTTCTCAAATGTGCGTCTTGCCCACCCAATCAAAAGTTAATTAAAAAAAAAAAATAGGCCAATGGAAAGAAAGAACAAAATATACCAGTGCCGTCTCTAACCCATCATTGGGTTGGCAGCCCACAGCCCGCCTCGAAAGTTGCCCTCTGCCCGCCTTCTCGTCTTGTCGTATTGAGACACAAACACAGTGAGCTCGGAAGCAGGCCGCTGGCAGCGGTCCACTGCACAGCGTGTCTGTTGCAGCATGCCGAAGGGAATGGCTCAGATTGCACACAAACAGAGATCATGTTTGTGAGATTGAGATGCTTTGCACCAGATTTAGCTAGCCTTCCGTCAAATTCCATCAGCGGTTTCATTTTGAACATGGGGGAACAGTATCTGACGGACACATTTTCAGCTGTCAGCAAGCTTGTCGCCCTGATATCATGGGGCAAATTTCAGCATAGCTGGCTGGAAATCACAGGATTTACCTGTTGTGGTGACATTAGAGGGCAGTGAGTAAATCAGTAATCTGTCTTTGATCCTATCTCAAACACACAGTTATAAACTGGAGAGGCCTGTGGACACAGTGGCAGGATCTCATACCTGATTTTGTCTCTTGACAACCCTCTTGTTACCAGCTGTCCTTTTGCAATATTATTGTGCCATCTCGTCAGGGATTTGAACCGGCACCATTTATCCCTAGACTACCAACCACCCAAGTTGCCACTGTCTTGTGTCTTGTTGTCAATTTCTACTTCCTGCTCACCTGTGTTCCCAGTGTTCTGTTCGCCTCCTGTGTTCCTGTGCTCCTCCCTAGCCTGATGCCCCCCCCCCCCCCCCCACACACACACATATCTCACGTCAGCTGGGCTAGCATTACCTTGTTCCCAGTGTCTCTCCACCTGCGCTCCATCCCCTTTTTAGTTTAACTGGTATTTAAGCCTGCTTTGTCCCCTCACTCTTTGTTGGTGTGTCTGTTCTCGTCAGTCATGTTTTCGTCACAGGCCTTCTGTGCTCCTGATGTGTTCCTCATGGTTCTTCTGGTTTATCCTCAGTTTTCAGAATTACATTTGATATTTCTTCTTTGCCTGCCTTTTGTTACCAGCCCTTTTATTATTCATAATTATGGATTTATTAAAGCTTGCTTTTTAGTGTAGCAGTGTACAGTGCACTTATTTTGTCATTGAGGGTAGACATTTGTATTCAAGATGGGTGCCGACAGAAAGGTGTAGCGCATTGGCAGACAGGATCAGGCTCCCATTTCTAAGCTCTGGTCAGTGTCTCTGTATCTTGACCCTCTGGAAGCTTCTCCAGCCTGTCTGAGGTCATGAGACTGTTTCTATGTGTGTATGTAGCTGCCATAGAAACCATCTATCTGATGGGACGACCTGTCCCCTATCTCGCCCACTCTTGTGAAGCACTTCGGGAAATATGCTCTTCAACACACTCCCAGACACACACAATCACAAAGAGATAGTCGGTGAATTTAGGGCACGACTGATGTCTGACATGCCAGAGCTGACCGGCAGCAGTTCCTTTAAGGTTCGCTCTTTAAGTTCATCATTTGTCTCTAAATGGAAAAACCAGAGCGTAAAAACCAGACTGGGGCGAAACAAAACAGGAAGAAATCAGGAGCATGTCTAAAAGCAGATGCCGTGAGAGCAAAAACAGAAATACAGTCATCATGTGCCTCTAAGAAGCAGACAAACTATGCCACCCTTGGCTGCTGTTGGAGATATTTTGATACATATGTGTTTTAAATAACACTCCTTCCATGACAGTGTCAGTCTAGTCCCAGAGACAGTCTGACTTTCGGGCATATAATGAGATGACAGGCCTCCTGCTGCACCCAGACACCCTCTCCAAATTATCACGCTAGAAAAGTGCTGATTGCATCAACACTCCTAATCAAACACCTCATTCGCACCTCGCAACCCAAACTTTGTCCCTAAATATCTCACTCACTGCTTGTCTCTCTCATTTTCTCTCAAACAAAACAACTTGCACAACCCCACTTCAGAGAAAAAAGGCTCTCCTACACAGCCCACAAAACACCAAACATTCCTCCCAAAGAAAGGCCCCAGTCTAGCTTTTTCAGAGAAAAGCACTTTTCAAGAAGCCAGCGTTTTTCAGCTTTCACAGAAAAAACATATTTGCTTCAGTTGTTACCCTGTTGTCATTTTAGCTGTAGGAGTGTCAGCGAGGGGAGATGCCTGGTCGCAACTCGGGCGACACGAAAAAAGAAAAAGTGGTGTCAAACCACAGATACGATGAAGACAGAACGGTGCAAAAAGCTTTGAAACTGACCTGAAAGCTGCCAGTGCAGTAACCTTACTGAGTTGGACAAGGATTGTTTTGGAAGTCTGGGGACTTGAGGGGCTACTGTAACTGGGCTGTCTTTGCGGCAGAGGGGGTATTGGTGGTGGTGGGAGGGGGGGACCCTGTTTTCCATGTGCCCTGTTCTTACTCACAGTGTTCCTCTTCGGGCAGGCTGTCAGTATGTGGAACAGTTGTGAAGGGCCTTGGCTTTGGGTTTTCTGTTTTTTTTTTTTTAATTTGCTGGGGTTTGAGCCGTAGCATCTGTTGCTTTGAGGGGGCCTGCTATTTATCAAACTGAAGCTGAGTCTGCTGGGAGCCCAAAGGGGAAGAAACATGGCTCACTATATAGGTTAACCCCCCCCTTCTCCCCTCTTACTCCTTTTTTCTCTCCCTCTCTCTTTTTACCCGTGTTATTCAGAGCTGTGTTTGTGCGAAGTGAATAACTAGGAGGGGGTACAGGGAAGATACTAAAAGACTGGGGGGGGGGGGGGGTTGAGCAAGGAAAACAAGAAAGACTAGATGTGGCTTACAGTATTTCATATGACTCCCTCTAGCGCCATAGTTAAATCTTTAAAAATGTTGACCTCTCCATGCAAGAACTTGGCACCCGATGTTGTTTTTTTGAAACTCAGGCGAGTCCTGAAATGCACATTAGCCGCTGGCTTTTCAGGAATCCACCAGAGCGTTCTTAGAAAGATCGCAAGGAGGGGGGAAAAAACGGAGAGTGTGGTCGTATTCGAGGCACCTTGAAGCAATCAACAACTGATGTGTTATTTGTTTTTTTGGCACTTTGGTACACAAACAGACCCCTCAGAATTACACTTGAGACACGTAACATCATCGACTACTACACCAATTTAACCATCTGCTTACATACGTGGTCACACAAACACAAGCAGACATGACCACGAGCGGCTTCTCAAAGGCCCTCGGGTGATGCTGTAGATCCTGCTCTGAACCACATTCTTCTGAGCTGTCCCATTGACAAAAACAACGATCAGGGGAGGACTGCTTCGAGGCGATCATGAAAGGCAACGGGGGAAACACACTGACAATGAGGAGGACGGGGGGAACAGGAGGTGAAAGATGAATAGCAATGGAGAAAAGAGGGTGTTGATTGACAGACCAGAGGGAAAAAAAGAGCGAAGAGAGAACGAGAACGAGGGTTACAGATCTGATCCGTGTGTGTAAACATACATGTACAGTATTTCCCGAACACGTAATGACCCACTTGCGCTGCCACCGATCACCTCTCCTCTGCTCCTCTTTCTGTGTCTCCCTCGTCCTACTTTCCCTGTTTGCTCTGCCGCTTTCTCTTCCCTTTTGCTTTTCTCTGACCTCTCTCCCTCTTCCTTCAACTCTTCCCTTCTTTCATACCTCCACTGTGATGTAACTCCCCCTCAAAAAAAAAAAAAACATGTTTTCCTGACTCGGCTGTGCACACAGAGGCTCCATTCATACCAAGTTGTTTTCTGCGCTTTACATCTTTTTTTTTTCTTTCTTTTTTTTTTTATTTTACACAAGAGCACAAATACCTCTCTCCTGCATCTGTCTGCCATCAGCCTGCTGCAGCCAGTGAGTCCTTTATTTATGTAAGGCGACTCTTGTTATGGGTTGAGCTACCCCAAAACATGCCCGCCCGACACGCTACAAGAGAGCAGAGGAGAAAAATGCAGGCCTGTTGTTTTTTTTCCTCCATTTACATGAGCTAAGATGAGCAAAGAATATAAACAGCGCCTTACAGTGCGCACGCAGCAGGCTACAGGCGCTTCCTCCTTTCTCTCTCCCTGTCGTGCACACACACTTCTGGATACACACACCGACGCATGCCCTGCAATCAAAACTTTCACGCTGAGAGGCAGCAACTGGTCAACAGGATATGAAACCTTCCTCCCTGCTTTTTTTTTTTTCTTCCTTTTTCTTTTCTTCATGTAAGAA
Organism: Acanthopagrus latus; assembly: GCF_904848185.1. NCBI lineage: Eukaryota > Metazoa > Chordata > Actinopteri > Spariformes > Sparidae > Acanthopagrus > Acanthopagrus latus. The sequence goes on along the minus strand of NC_051060.1, from coordinate 14,435,877 downwards.
TTGACCTTTCCCCTACTTTTCCCCTTCTCCTCGCTAAAGCTCACACTCTGCCTCTTGTGGGAGCGTTTTTGCCGTGTTTGTGGTTCACCCAGGTTTGTTTGGTTGGCTTTGCAAGGCCGTGGCATTCATTTCAAACTACACTGGGCAAACGGTGCGTCCTCGCTCAGTACACCTCGGCCCGGGAGACTTTCCATTTCTGCGCCGTAACTCCGTGCAGACTCGCAGATAATCAGTGTCCAGCTCATTTGCTTTATGGGTTATGGCTGAGTCATTCCCATGTACTCGGTGAAAGGTGTTTCGCTCGGAGACGGAGACCACTCTGCTGAGCCTCACCCCTCACCCCCTCCCTCCATCCCTCCTTGCTGGTGTTAGTGGAAGGGAAGATGACCATCTGCTGCCCCAGTTGCCCAGTGACTGGACAACAGCCTTCCCTTATGGCACAGTTCCACTGTCCATTGTCTGCTTGAGACTCTGAGTGTATGTGTGTGTGTGTGTGTGTGTGTGTGTGTGTGTGCGTGCGTGCGTGCGCAAGCTAGTACACTGCACTTAACATGTGTGAGAGGGATTGTGTGCTTGCCTTTTATGTGTGTGTTGAAGTTTGTCCTAATCTGTCTTTGTGTGTGTGTCTCTGGGAGGTTAATGTCTGTGTGTCTACCTCAAGGAGAGCCAAGTATTGTGTGAAGCTTTCCTGTGGGAGTCCCGTAGAGAACGCACCCTCACCCAGCAGGACGGTCCTCTGGTGCGGTGTGTGTGTGTGTGTGTGTGTGAGCTGACATACAGTCGGGTTAGTGGAGGGTCATAGATTTGGAAGGCTACGGGCCAAAACTTTGCACCGGTGCATCAAGAGAATAGATTTCCTCGCCAGACGTGTGCGCACGATCTCACACAGGCAGACATTATTGTTTTGGATGAGACCGGCTCATCATTAGCTGTTGTGAACAAGCCGGGAAAGCTAGTGTGTAGAGGGTTAGTGGGACAGGTCAAGTGTGTAACGTTCACACGAAAAACAAACGATCTAAACAACTAACACAGTCATACTTGTAGAGACCGTCTTGTTCAGGTGGTGAGTCATATTTTTTATAGATTTTTAGTTATAGACATTTAGAAATTAACATAAAGTATTAAAAGAATGTGAAGAAAAAACTATTCTGATGTTATCTCAGAGGTGCCTATATACTGTATAGTGCTGCAGTGATATCTACAGAGGTTAGCCTGCTATCCATCTAGCCAGGGCTTGTTACTGAGCTAACAGGCTATCAGTAGCTGCAGTCATGGATGGATAAACAGTACAGTTAGCAGCAGTTAGCAGTTAGCCCACTGAAATGCTGCCCCTGTTTGTTTGGAGTACGAATTCATTAGGGAAGCCAAATCTTAAATGTATTCTTGTGACCATTAATAAAGTGTATGCTTATTCACAGGTTCTTACTCCATAGGGTTGAAACTTCAACCTAAAGAGTTGGGTGTGTCCTTGAGATAGTTCGTTAGCTGTGGGAAACAGATAACTGGTCTCCAAACAGAGTTGTTTTTACATTTCTGTTTGTACAGATTGAACAAACAAGTTTCAAATATATTAGTGAGGATTGGAGAGGCTAGTAGGGCGATTTTTTTTTTTAGCTTTGGACACAGTCAGGCTAGCTGTTTTCATCCTGCTTCCAGTATTCACGCTAAGCTAAAGTGATCACCTCATAGCTCTAGCCTCATGAGAGTGGCATCAGTCTTCTGAGCTAACTCCCAGCAGGAAAAATGACAGAGGTGAAGTTTCTTTCAACCAGAGGAAAAAAAAAACCTTAGTAGGTTGAATGACCTTCCTTTAAAATATGAAGTGGTCATCATTTGTTTCTTGCTTTAAAGTGTTGGTAACATGTCACAAAGCAGTTATTTTCATTGTATTTCTGCAAGGGAAGTCACAGATCGGTATGTGTATGTGTCCAAGTGTGTCCAGTCGTAACACTTTGCTATGACGTCTGTACTTCTTGTACTTTGTCTCTTGAGCTATCGTGGCTATCACTGTTAATGCTAACTCCCCATTTTATTGAGTCCAAACAAGCTGCCGTCATTGCCATACATTTAAAGGAATAGTTTAGACAGTTTTGAGCATTCATTTATTTGCTCTGTAGAATGGATACACTGACATACACCACTCTCGTGTCTGTGCTCTCAAGCTAAAGTAACAGCAAGCAAATGGTTAGCTCAGCTTAGCTTTGCATAAAGATTGGCAAGGACCAGGCCATCAACATCATGAATTAAATCTCACAAATTGAAATGATGCATTCGGTTTGTATATTCAGAACCAAGCAAATATGAGATACTGCAGACTCTGGCTATAGCTTCAAGAAAACAAAATATCAAATTATTCACTTGAAACACATCATTTATGTACTCCAGTGTACCCATATCTTATCATACATCTACGACACTGTGCTTTAATTTCTCACTCCAACAAAAAAGACACGTAATCATAGTACCTTTATTTAAACTGAATATCTGTAAGCACTGATCAGTGAACATCTTTGCTCATAAACCCGTCTTGGTCTTGCTGGTATGACACAGGGATTTGCATGTGCCATTTGGTGTCACGGCAGGATGTGGACAGGCAGACAGTCGGCGCCCCAGGTGCAAGCACACTGTGAGGACGAGAGGAGGCTGTCATGTTAGCTCACTGTTCAATGTGTCGTTGCACCCGCCCAAAACCAATACCGAAAGATCTGCTGTGGCTAACCACAGAAATTTACAGTGCTCTATGTGATAAAATGAAAAAAATAATACACCCACTCAGCCAATGCATCTTTATCTTAGTCACCAAAGGAAGTTAACACGTTGTACTTCGTTTTTTTTTTTCTTCTTTATGCATTCAAAATTGAGAACAGGAGTCAGTTTTAGACTTTCATGATCACACATTTATCACTGGCTGTGTTTAGCATGTGTGATTAGAAGCTAATGTTTGTGTTGTTTGATGTTTTTCTCACCTTCTGTTTCCATTTTTGTTTTGTCTCTTGTTTACTCTCTCCTTCCTGTTGCACACGCTCACACACACTTACAGGTGATGAGGGACTGTACTGAGCTCAGTTACTCATTATCCTCCAACCAGTCCTGTCAGTTAGCTGCCTGCTCTTCCATAGCTTGCCTTGGCAGGAGGAACCGGCAGCAATCTGAGAGCCATGCTCGCAAAGCTGAACTTCCCTTCCAGACAACTAGCGATGTAAAAAACAAGCCTGGAGCGATGCATTTTTTTTGTTTTTTTTTTTTGTTGCTCAGCTGAAGAAATGTTGAAAGCACATCCAGAGACTGTTTTGCCAATGGTGCCTAAAGCTCACACCACAAACGCTCATTTATAGGTGACAAAGTTTACAAGGAGCTCTTTGAGTGATGCCAAATGCCTGCATGGTTAAAATGTTTTTAGGTTCTACTTATTTATTTTTTATTACCTTTTAACCCTCAGTCTTTATTGCATAACAATATACCAAAGACTGAGTGAAAGAAAAAAAAAACTGGCAGGGAGAATAGAGGTTAACAAATGCTCCTCAGGAAAGCAGGGGGATCTGGGAGATTTGCAGATTGGTGCTGAGCCATGCTGCCTCGGTTTTTAGGTGTGTGTATGGGTGTGTGTGTGTTTGTGTGGGAAACCTGATAGAAATCTGATTTGGCAGAGCCATTATCCCCTTTAGACTTCAACAGTAGGCCTACACCGTGCTGTGGCCGCCACTAATCCCATAATAGGCTGACTCTGCACTGAAGCCGCACAAATACTGTTCCCCTCGGTGAGAACTGTGACAGTGGGTTTGTTTCACTTAATGCGCGCCATGTATGTGTCCTGCATTACAGTGTGTGCATTAGTTGTGTGTTCCTCCTCAGGTGAGTGGGCACAGATAGGTAATCTAGTGTACAGTCATCGATTTTCCCGCTGCACAGGAAGTGGCTGGTTATTGATTCTCAGGGACAATGATGTCACTCCAGACGGCTCGGGGTGTTTACTTATCCATGATAAGGGCCGAGGCGCTTTCTCGCCGCACACTGATCAAATAATCCTCTCTCTCTGTCCTTTTACCTTTTATCGCTCTTCTCTCATCACTCTTTCCACCCTCCATCTTTTCATTCATAGTGGATGCCCTCCTTAACCCCAACATCCATTATGTGTGACATAATCACTGATGAAGGGGGTCACTTATCAAAGTTGTGCATTCGGCAGGATTGGTAGTCAATAAAGTAGTGATTACAGCGTATGAACGATTCAAACTGCTCCGTTGTTAGGATGTATTAATGTGTGCATACTTAGCACATTTACAAGTACAATATTTTCCCATCTCTTTCTATTTAAAAAAAAAAAAAAAGGTTTTCATCAGCAACCTGTAACTTTTCCATACTCTTGTCTGCTTCTTATCTTCACTTCATCACAATGCTCTTGTACTTTTCTCACAAGTTTCCACCTCAGTCACAATGCCAGTTAAACCATGAAAATCACATGCTCTTACTGCTCATCAGCTTATTCACGGATTAATTCATTTTTATCCAGCATGACACCAATGGGAACGCTGCCAGACCTCCTGGCACTGTGAATACAATGGCGTCGTCTACCTATTTGGATTATGTAAGATCATTTGTTGCACATCAGCGCTCAGCATACAGCAGGTCATCTGTTCAAATGTTTGTAACATGGAACAACAAAAAATAACAAAACCTTGAAGAGTTTAAATCAGAGCAAAAATAAAAGCAGTAACTTTTAGAGTTCAAAAAAGTAATTTAGATTCTGCATGAGTGAGCAAACTGACTGATGTTTAGCGTCACCGCAGTAATATAATCAGTGAACGCTACGCTGGACGTTTTATCTCCTCATTATATCTGACACTTGAAAGTTGGTGAGGTATTTGTGTCCGAATCCACAAGGAATGATCCAGAAGAGTTTTCAGCTGTCGGTTTGTTCTTTTCAGGCCTGTTATTGATTAACCACAGAGCAAATATGTCCAACACTACCATGCACACACACACACACACATGCACGCGCACACACAGTCAGGGTTATGAGGTCCACGGAGAATTTTAAAAGTGACGAACCAGCATACACCCAAACCCTACACATTAACCCAGTATGTTTGCAGAGCACAGATATGATCATCCAAGAATATGTTTTACATTTTTATACAATGTTTGTTTTTTTTAACCTTGAAACGTTTGTTTACGTCAAGCAAACGCAGCATGTAAGCATGATAAACGGAAATGTATTTTTTCCTCAAATTTTCTACTTAGCAGCTGATAGTTTTTAGTATTTAATCAGCATGATGTTTAAAAGCGCTTATGATTTCATTCGATGCATGTTCAATGTGAGACATGAATGACTGAGCATGTACAGATTGTGCAACTGATCCGGAGTAAGAACATATTTAAGGAACATAATGTGCCGACGCGTGCAATTTCTGCATTTTACAAGTGTTGTTTTCCACAGTTCAGACTCCTGACCTCACGTCATGTGCCTGTGATTTCATATTTGAGGAACTCAATGGTTATTGTCTCAAGAGGACTACATGTATGTACACGAGCTGAGACATTGTGTATGTTATTCCTTTTCTGTCATGGTCGGCAACGAGAAATGCAAGGTCTGATTTTGTCTTGTCCGAAATAAAGGATCCATTGTGGCAAAAATTACCAAGAATTTTGAATTTTAGAATTAAGCACCATTATCATTGTAAATTGCATGGAGAAAGGGAAGCTTGGCAGGTGTAGCAACAGGTAATAAAGTGTGACAAATGGCACATTATAACTTTATGTGGATGAGCAGACTTAAAGCCTTCATCTTATATTACATGTGGGGAGATATAAGTCACTGGGAAAACCGTAACTGTTAATAAAGGCAGTAAAATATTAACTGAATACCATTTTTACATGTCATGTAAATTTGAATTAGGTTTCCTCCTTCCGTATTTCTCCCGCCCAATGTCATACGAAGCATCAGCAGATTGAAATAATCAAACATGACTGGAAAAGTTGTGTCAGTGACGACGGGTGAGGACAGAGACCAAGGTGATCGAGTTTCAACCTAATCAAACAGACATTTCATAAACGATTAAACATTAATGGGGCAGTCGCCCTGACGTCGCACTCAAATGAGGTTCTGCCAGCTATTTTGTTCTGCCATTCAGTACCGGGGCTCATTGCCTATTAATGAAGTAATAGGACACGGTCAAAATGGTTCTGAGGGTGAACGATTAGGCCATATCACTTCCTCCACCCTTAAGGGACAGCAGTATCACATCCACCCTTTGCAATCAAAATACATTGTGGTGAAGGTTGAAGATTGGTGGAAAAAGAGAGCAGAAGTGAAAGTGGTGTCGGCTACAGACATGATTAATGCAGAGTGCAATAGTTTCTAATCTTTGCTGTAGCCTCTATGATGTGTTACATCAGACTTTATCAGTGTTTTCGTCTGCTGTCTTAGTTGGTGTACCTCACACTGGATCTGGACACTTTGATTTGTAGTTTCGGTGGATCTGTTGGAGTAGTTACTCAAAAAAAAGCAATGTATTACAGATTTCTTGTACAGGCTTAACTTATTTACACCCCAAAAGTCCATCACTTTTGTGTTAACACACCGCATCACCTGAGATGCATTGTCAGGTTATCGCCAGTTATCTCCTTAAAACCACAAACCTGAAAGCAAAGTTGGTGAAAAACAGCCCAAAAAGCGCTTTGCAGAAAAATGTTGTTGCGAAAACAAAGGTCAAATGCACGTCTAGGAGAATAAAGGCAGCACTGGCACTCATTTTAAAACTATAAACAGTGTAAAAAGGTTGCTCTCCATACACGGCCTAGTACTAATTTTAACCTCTGAAAAACAACGTATCAATAAATATAATAATATGGAAGACTAGCCTTCCTAACGCCATGAGCTGATGACAGATTTAAAAGGAGAAAAACATGTTTAAATGGCGTATGAACCGTGTTTAACGAGCCAAGCGCACTCAGGTGTCAGCCGTGTCCTCGGGGCCTCCTTGTCTCCTCCTCCTCTCAGCCGCCACACGTTGAACTTGGCAATTCGAACAACTTATTCAGCGCAAATGAAGACACACCTAAAACTCAAAGATTAAAGGTAGACTCAGTGCGATTCGCTCAAGCCGTTCCTAAACACGCTGGAAAGATAGTCGATTGTTGAGTTTCATTCCCAGAACGTCAGATACCGGCATTATGGGTTGGAAAAGCTATGAAAATAACTGACAAATAACATAAAATGTTGCAATAAACAGTTCAGGTATTTGTGTTTAAATGCAGGGAGTAAAAGTAGTTGTCGAAAAAAAAAAATACTCAAGTAGAGTACAGATACCTAAAATATCTACACAAGTACATAAACAAAGAATTTATGTTTTTTTCCCACCTGTAAATTAGGGAACTGTTGTGTTAGATTACTGTGTTTAGGTCAAATGTAAGATAATCACAGTAGCCCCCAACACTTGTCCTTAAAAAGGCTTAAAAAGTATAACGTCTTATTATCTGAATTCTAGCCGTTTAAAATGCCTTTAAATGTCCTAATTACGATTCCGGATCCTAGATTATGAATTTGATGTTACTTTTGTGAAGATGCATTAACTTCACCACACTTTTAAATGTATTTTGGGGGAAATTTTTATATTTAACACACTTTTAGGCTCATATTAAGCCATCATAAAAAGGTAGCAGTGAACTTCTGCAATCACCCAGTAATGTTCTCGTTTCACACCATGAGCATCGCTGAAGTCTGACCCCGGCGTGGCCCAATCAGTGCTAACAACATGAACTCATGAAGCTCTTGTAAGCATCGTCCAGACTGCTGGTTAGGGTTTTTTTTTTGTTTTGTTTTGTTTGATTTTTCTTAAACTGCATTGATAATGGTCTTAAATGTAAACTTGTAGAAGCCTGCAGAAAACCCTCCTGATTATCAGTTGGAGTGTCGGCTGCTGTTATTAAACTCTTGTTTGTTTTGGTGTGTGTCATCTCCTTTTCTGTATTCTCACAGAAAACAGGTGAAGGGTCTGATCCTTTGTGCTGGGTTTACAGTGCCCATTACGAATTATAGGGTGATGATCAACAACTTGTTGGCCAGGTTCCCGGTGACATGAGTCATTTTTTTTTTGCTCAGTCAGCAGAGCCGAGGTCTTGTCAGAGAGAGAGAGAGAGAGAGAAAAAAACAGCTGTGCATGCCAGGAGGCACACAGCAGCGTCACAGCAGAGGGGCTGTTTTCTTTGGGGCTGTTCGAATCGCAATGCTGGTATAAGGTCATCTTTGTTCCTCCCGTGTTTTTGGTTAACACGAGTAGTAAAGATAAGCTTGCATGTCTTCAGTATCTGAAACATTTGCTACGATTACTGGGCAGCACCTTTGGACTCTCCTCAAAGTCTTGTCTCCCCCGTTTGTCTCATTAGTAAACTCGTGAATGAAGAGTTTTTCATTGATTTGTCGTTGGCTGTGTCATATCAGGCTAAAGATAGCAGGGGAGGGTTTGGTATTTTCTGTTTTTCTATGGGATCTTTTCTGTTGGAGCGCGTTGTATTGTGACAGCTGCCCTCTCCCTCTTAGAATAACATCCCCGGGAACTCACTCTTCCTCACGTGCACACGGGTAGCAAGCCAACGCCTTTCCCCCCTGGATTAACGCCTACAGTACATATAGATTATAGCCTATAGGTAATGGTGCACATGCATGTTTATGCCCGTCAGTGTGAAGTCATAAAAGAGGTTATCTTTTGTCCCAGATTCATCTTCCCCCTTCGATATGTAGGGTCTTTTTTCTCTTTTCCGTGTTCTCCCCGAGGTCTCGGCAGTTCCTCCATGTTTCATGGAATCCAGGGAGCGCTGCTTCCTCCCAGTGTTGGTGTGCGCTGGTCCAGGACCCGCTGGTCCGGGTGGGGGGGTGGGGGGGCATGCCTCGCCTCTCAGGAAAGCCGGCGCTTGGCGAGACCACTCCACTCTGATAGCCTGCCAGAATACACACAGATCAGAGAAGAGGCGACTGGGAAGAGAAGAAAAGGGACCAGGAGTCACTCAAAGAGGGCCGAAAGGCAACTCGGGTCCAGTTAATTCCCACATTTATTCAGCTTTGGCTCGCGCGTCTTAACACTAAATGACAGATCATGGTTAGAATTACACTTCCACTTTGATACTTGTGATCAACAGGTTCTGTAAACTTAGCACCAGTTTTATAGGCTGGTTTCTGCTCTATGAGTGGAGAGAGAAGCCTGCAGGTTGTTGCAGCTGGACAGGTAAGGGTTAACCAGTCTGCTCGTGAAACGCTCTGTGATAGATGAACAGGCTTGAACCTAGAGCTGTGTTTGAAGAGTGGGGTGGGGGGGGAGATACCCTCTTAGTCTGCAGTTTTCACTCTTTCACTGTAGCCAAGTTTGAAACTAACCTCCTATCTGTAGATCTGTAGTATTTAAAGTATTGATTTAAGGCTTTGCTGTTAACAGCAGCCACTTCTTTCAGAGTAATCTGTTTATACACGGGAAAAAAGCCTAGTTGTTTTTCACAGACGAGAGTTGCTGTTGCGAGCCGCTGAGCAAAGTTAAACCATGTGTTCTAGTGTTTACTGTGAAGTTAGGAGACTTTTTGCTTCTCCGCTACCTGCCAAAGAAACCTAAGAGGACATAAGTTTCAACTGTTCAATTAGATCTGTAAAAGTGAATTACTTTCGATGAAACAGACCAGGTTCGTTTCTTCGGTCAACTTCATGCCTCGACGGAACTTTTTTTTTTTTTTTTCTGTTTTCCTTTTCTTTTTTTTTTTTCAGAGAAACAAGAGAGGCAGAGAGAGAGAGCAGTGAAGATTGGTTCCTCTAACTGTTGTTCTGCCCCGCGATTGGTGGAAGCCTGTTGCTAGGCTTATGTCAGTGTTCAAGAGTTTTCTGCTCCCTCTCCTCTGCAGTGATAGGCTGAACCGGTCTGGTGGACTTCTGCCACTTGTTGAACATCCCCACAGTTTTTTTTTTGCGGTTCCCTCGCGTCTAACTGCTGCAGCCGCTGCGCTGAGACACATGTGTGCAGAGTTTACGCCTGGCATGGCTTCCTCTTTCTGTTTTTTAATCTTATTAACTTTTATCACCCCCTTTATTGGCTTAAGGTTGTTGTTAACTCTGCTTCACACTCATAAAGGAGAAACAACTGCTTTAGTGAGCATTTGAGAAAGTAGCTGCCATTTACTCTTTACTGAAGTCTGGTGGCCTAATTCTTGACAGTAGTCGTTCAGATCTTAATGAAGCAGCTCCTTTGCTTTAAAACTACAAATGGTTTATTACAGGTTTCGTGTCCATTTCTATCCACATTTCTATCCTCTGTTATGAAACAGTCCAACAACATGCCAACTGTTGCATACATTATCTGTATACTGGTGTCTTAAATTCCTCAGTGGCAGCGTCACTTACTTAGCATGCTACACCAAAAAATAGTTTCAATTCTTTCTGTGGTATACGTACCCCTGAAAGAATCGAAACCATTGTTCACGCTTTGTTGGGTGATACTGTGTTTTTGGTGTGAAACACTTTCCCTTTTTAAGACTCAAAGGCTATAAGCTGCAGTTTGCTTTATTCCTGAAGCTTAGTGACCGCGGCTGGCTTTGGATTGACGGAGCAATAGGAATTCCAAATTCCAAGAAGTTCAAGAAAAGTGGGAAAAATTTCATCAAAACCACGGCATGGTTATCTATGAATATGCTTGGTCTTTTCCGAGATTTTGTTTAAAATTTTCACCAAAGTATGGCCATATACACTGCTTCTGAACCTAACTTTTCACAGTCCACAGAACTTTTCGGGAGATTCACAACAAGACAGTGTTTTGCTTTCTCCTACGAGTGAAGTAGCTGGTAGTGGGGATTAGTTTTAAAATACTACAGGGAATGGGGGGTAGCATTTTCATCCTTGGGTAAATGGTCCTTTAACTCTAACTTCCTATTGCTCCTTCTCCAAGAAATGTTGATAAGTTGAAGCTCTTTATGGCGACTGGTTCATGCATCAAAGCGAGCCTGTGTACCCTTTTCTGAACCACGGCTTCGGTGGCCACAAAAGGTGATTATGGGATAATGGCAAGTGCTAAAATGTAGTATTAAAGTTGCACAAGCTAACATTAGCCATCATTAACTGGCAGACCTTGTACTGCTATAATGCTGAAACACCAGAGTGTAATGAATTGAGCTAGAGGTGTTTTAATTCTTATGAATTCAAGTTTTAATTTGTAAAAAGAAGATTGTTTTTTCTTCTTCTGAACCTTGTTTAGACATAAATGAACAGAATATAAGAACAACATTCTCTTAATGAGAATATTTTTATCACCATTACCATAAAACTAGTGGAAATGTGTCCATTGTTCAGGCCTTTCCTCCTACAGATCACTTATCTGACAACACACACGCTGTTAAAACAAACCTGAGATGAGTCCTGTTGTTTCCAGGAGCCTTTCCGACATCACAACTTAATCCTCCCAATGTTGTCAAAACCCCTGTATGCCAAAGGACCATCACATACACACACATATACATGTGCAGTTACATCTCCAGCGTGGCATGGTGGCCATCCCATAGTTGAAAGGTCACTGGTTTATTCCCTGTTAGCAGCTAATGTGCCTGTCAGCCGTGGTGTCGTCTTTTAAGTTTAAAAGGGCAAGTTACAAAGTATCTATGTGCTGATTCACTGAGGCGTGTTGGAGGGGTTAATGTGATCTTTTCACGTTTAGTTTGAAGTTGTTAGTGATTTAAGGTCAATTCCGATTCACTGTAGGTGACGTCAAATAACTGTAAAGATGGAGGCCTGCAGACCGAGACACCTGCAGTGTGGTTTCTGATATGTCACACAGTGTTCTCAACTGGTTTCAGAAGACACTCCAGAACCCACAAAGTCTTACATCTTACATCAAGCCAGGTGTGATATATCGAAGACTGCAGTCGAATATTCTCTCATGTTTTCTTAATTTACACCAGAGACATGACACACACAACAGGTATTCCACTGCTGGAAAGATGGTCCTGCACTTGGTGTTGTTTTTCAGCACAGGCCTTGTTTTGATAGTCCGGACGGAGTTTGACAGAGAGACATCTGGGGATATTGATGTGATAAAAAGTTGAATAGTTCTCGTTTTAACGCCTAAAGACACAGGGACCAGAACTGGATGTATTGTCGGACAAAAATCTTAACACAAGTGTCCACTTGCTAGTTATTTTCTGGAGTGTTGAGACTCACTCCAAAGCATATATAATATAATATGGATGTTTAGTGTTCCGGTGACAAAAGCTTGTTATATTACCCTATTTCGCTTTTGCATAATCCAGCTCTTTATGCCAACTTCAAAATGCAACTCTTTATCATTTGGACCAAACACTGGAGACGCAGCCACAGCCTCGATCCAAGAAGGAACATATATTCAGGGATCACTGCTGATGTGAGTACAGTAAAGCCTCACAGAGTAGTCAGTGCGTGCCCTCTCACAATAGTGTTTGGCCCCGTCCGTGAGGCCGGACCCCCGAGCCTAAGCGCTTTTATGTGAAAAGGTTTGGTGCGTCGTAAGCCCTAACGCTGACCAGCCTCTTCTGCAGCTTTGCTGAGCCATGGGGCTCCCGGCAGCCCTGGGAGTGCTGACTCCAGCCCTGGGAACATGTTTACCGCTGCCCCACACCCCACCCTGTGGCATCAGGAGAGAGACCAGGGTGGGGAGGAGGCGTGTGTGTGTGTGTGTGTGTGTGTGTGTGTGTGTGTGTGTGTGTGTGTGTGTGTGTGTGTGTGTGTGTGGGGGGGGGGCTGTTGGCTCGATCCACACAATGAACCTGCTGAACACTGTGCTATCCACCCATCAGTGCTGGGGACTTGCGGTGGGTTGCCGAACTGGCCGGGCAGGCTCTTGATCGGAGTGCACACAGGGGCAGACTTGTCTTGGCTTCGACTCGTCATCTCCTCATCGTCACCGACTTTAACTTGTTTGTCTGCATTTTATCTGGTAACCCTTCACAGTGCGGCCCAAACACTCTTGTAGCCAGGGGACAAAGTTGGTATCTCACAAAATGTAAGACTTTTTCAAACGATCAAAACTGTTGCGTAAAATTAGCCTTTTGTGAAATATCTGAAAAAAATAGCTTCTCCATTTTTCTTTGGAAACATGTTATTTTAAAACCTCACACAGCACTACGGTACACAAATGTGCACGTGTGTGTCTGTGGACACAGTTGCCCAATGTGTTGATGCCTTTGTAATGCGGCTGCTGGCAGTCCGCAGAGGAAACAACACTTGACTTGTGCTTTTACATTAAACTGTCACTGTTAGTCTGTCATTTAACATGTACATCAAAGACTTCTACTGGTACATTTCGACATCGACACACTTGTTTGCGTGATATAATCTTGATATTACACTGTAATATGACAGTGTTCTTCAGTGCATCTCGTCTGATATAATTCTGAGTAATTATTGACTTTCTAAGTACCACCGCGTGATAAAGCCTTTCTCCACTGTCCCAGTGAAGGTGTTATTGTCAGGCTGGGATAAACAAAGCCATAAGCGCTGCCTTCCTTATCTCTGCTTCCTCCTGGCTCTTAAAGGACTCCTTCAGCCTGGGCTGATTGGTGGAGCAATGGCATAGGCTGCGGTTCGATGGTCTGACATAGGCTGCGGTGCAAAACCACTAACTGAAGGGCTGCTGCACCAGGTCCTGCAGATATCTATTTTGCTGTGCACTGATGCTGGTGTTTGCACAGCAGAACTTCTTCGTCTTGGTTTGACATGGGGGGGTTGTCGTTGTTGTTGTTGTTGTGGTTTTCATTGAATGTACATCACACAGATGAACACACTGATGCCCTCCTCCAGCCAGAAAACTATTTCTAGGAACCTTGCAGGCTGCCTTCTCCATGCATTGATCATTAATGTAGGTATTGATCAAGGAAGCTGAATAAAGCCACCATGAGCTGAGTGTTTAGCACACAGGGTGCGATCATGATCAATTGCAGCGGGGAACAAAAGAAGGAGAGAAGTGACGATGTTTTCTTAGAGGGGGGATTGTTCTTTCTGCTCACGTTTATGACCCCCCCTCCCCTCCCTGTTTCTCATCACGCTTCGCTCCGCCCGCTCCTGCTCCTGCAGCCCCCATTGGCCGCGCGGAGGCTGTTTTCGCCACCCGATTGGCTGCCGCGCCCGTCAATCACACGAGCCTCGGCTTATTTACCGAATGTATGAGCAGGGAAGGACGGTATTCTGCTGTGGGGCTGCAACAGCTGACTGCCGAGCACTTTACCCAAGCAGTGCCCAAAGGAACAAAGAGAGGAAGACACAGCCATCCAGAAAGACGCTTTTTTTACATTTTTATACCCGTGAAATAATCAAAGTGCAGCGAGGACGCGAGATGAGGCACGCGGTCGCACCGCCAGAAAACGTGGAAAATAATTCATTTTCGGTGTCAAGCCTGTTAAAGATATGTACCCATTGTGAGCGGCTCAGCAAAAAGGTAAGGAGAAGAAACAGAAAGGGCTTCAGGGGAGAATGAATGCACTCTTAAGCGACTCTGGGATGTACGTGAAGGAAAATGTCATATTATGTGTTATGTTCAGGCGGCGTTTTTTTTTTTTTTGCCTCTTTTTCTTCCGTTGAGCAAACAAGCTGCAGTGCAGTCTTTGTGTGGACTTGTTTACGAGTAAGAAGAGTTTGTGCGGTCGTTGGGCCGATAAATCATATCTGTCTTTTATTCTCTTCGTCGGCCTCATCTATGAATAAGCAGACGCGTCGATGACACGTTCAGATGCACATTTTGTAAGTCGGTGTCATTTCTGAGTGATTGTGCCTTTCTCGGTCATTCATTCATCCGCTGCGCTGGTGCGCTGCGGGACGGTGTCCGCTGGGGGACATGTCTCGACAAGCAGCGGAAAGTTACAGGACACGGTAGAGGCGATGCGAAGGTTTCCACTGTGATTTTAGATTTTGTGCAAAGGCAGAGTGGTTAGACTTCTGTTTGTTTTATTAAGAGAAGCTTTGGAAAAATCTTAAATCACTTTTTTCTTTTGTTTTTTAAATCTCTGGTTTACTGGTGTCGGACAAACCGGACGACTCTGATTTCATGCTCTGGAGAATAAATGGTGACAGCAGAGAGAAATGAGAAGTGATGATCGTCTTGTTGATGTTTTTCTCCTCTTTGTTGTCTTGCAGGACTTGGGGGTAAGGATCCCAAGACCCTTAGGCAACGGACCAAGCAGATTTATCCCTGAAAAAGAGGTAGGAGACCGCCTGTGTCCTCAGCAAGGGACTTTTAACTCAGATACCAGCATGACATTTCTCTGATCAATCTATTTTAATTTTTTAAATTATTTTTTTCAGATTCTTAAAGTCAGTAAAGTGGACGCCCGGACACAATCGATATTTGAGGATGCGTTTGCAGCCCTCGGTCGCCTCGACAACATTTCAGTGGTGATGGGCTTCCACCCGCAGTACTTGGAGAGCTTTCTCCGGACGCAGCACTACCTGCTGCAGATGGATGGACCCCTGTCTTTGCACTACCGACACTACATCGGCATCATGGTACGGTCGCGTCTATCATCCTGTCTCTCAGATCCACCTCTCGTTCGACTGATGCACATCTCATTGTGAAAAAACTTCCTTTTTTCTGTGACTCTTCAGGCGGCAGCTAGGCACCAGTGTTCCTACTTAGTCAACCTGCACGTGAACGACTTCCTCCAGGTCGGCGGTGATCCCAAGTGGCTGAACGGCTTGGACGAGGCCCCGCAGAAGCTGCAGCAGCTTGGGGAGCTCAACAAAATCCTGGCCCACCGGCCTTGGCTTCTCACGAAGGAACACATCGAGGTGAGAGGACGGGCATGGTCTGGGAGGCTGGAAGTGGACATGAGAAGTCTTATGTAACTGGCTGAGATCATGGGTGGAGGCCAGAGTGTAGCTGCAGCTGTGTGACTTGGATGGATTTGGGAGTTATGGTCATGAAGGTGTCGTGACACAAAGTATGAGGGGGGTGTGTGTGTGTGTGTGTCTGTGTAGTAGGCTGGAAAACGAAGAATTGGTTAGGAATGATGGAAACACATTTTCCCACTTCCCAAAAGGTCACTGATATTGAAGTCATTATTTGGCTCCAGTTCTTGAGGCTCACAATTTCATTTTCCCTTTTTTTTTTTTTTTTTTTCCAGCGCCTTCTGAAGGCCGAGGAGCACAGCTGGTCGCTTGCAGAGCTCATCCACGCCGTGGTCCTCCTCACACACTACCACTCCCTCGCCTCGTTCACCTTTGGTTGCGGCATCACGCCCGAGATCCACTGCGATGGCGGACACACGTTCAGGCCCCCTTCTCTCAGCCAGTACTGCGTCTGTGACATTGCCAATGGCAACGGTCATGCTATCCACCACGATGATCTGCTTGCCAACCAGGTGAGTTGTTAGGTTGTGACGTGTGAGGATAGAAGTGAAGGTTGTGTGTGTGTGAAAGATGAGATTTGCGTGACTTTTCCACTGACCATGTCTTTTCCTTTGTTTTCCCAGGAGATGTGCGGCGAGGTGGAGGTGCTGATGGAGCGCATGAAGCAGCTCCAGGAGTGCCGCGACGACGAGGAGGCGAGCCAGGAGGAGATGGCGACTCGCTTCGAGAGGGAGAAGACGGAGAGCATGCTGGTGGTCACGGCAGAGGACGAGGAGTGCGTCCCCTCCAGAGACATCTCCCGACACTTTGAGGACCCCAGCTACGGCTACAAGGACTTCTCCAGGAGGGGGGAACACGTGCCCACGTTCAGAGTGCAGGTAGAGATCAGATGCAGGCTGGATGGAGAGCTCAGGATGCTAAAACAAAATAGGTTGCGACTGTTACTTAATTCTATTTTATCTTCCCTTTTCTCCAGGACTACAGCTGGGAGGATCACGGCTTCTCTTTGGTCAACAGGCTGTACCCTGATGTTGGTCAGATGCTGGACGAGAAGTTCCAGATGGCCTACAATCTGACCTACAACACCATGGCAACACACAAGGATGTGGACACCAGCATGCTGCGCAGGGCCATCTGGAACTACATCCACTGCATGTTCGGCATCAGGTCAGCCGCTGGAGACGTCGTCGTGTTGTATGATGCCGATGTTATCTTTGTGCGACGCTAACCCGCTGTTTCTCTGCATTCTTCAGGTATGACGACTATGATTACGGGGAGATAAACCAGCTTCTGGACCGCAGCTTTAAGATCTATATCAAGACCATGGTGTGTAGTCCAGAGAAGACCACCAAACGAATGTATGAGAGTTTCTGGAGGCAGTTTCAGCACTCCGAGAAGGTAGGCTCCCCTTTCTCCCCTGCTGGTTTGATTTCAAGCAGCCGTTAAATGAATGTATAGTGTTTAATAAATCTATTTTTTCTCTCTGTCTTCTCCTTCAGGTCCACGTTAATCTGCTTCTTATGGAAGCGCGAATGCAGGCGGAACTGTTATACGCTCTGAGAGCGATCACCCGCTACATGACATGAAGTGCTTTTTTTGGCGTTTTTATTGTTGTCTTTTTACTGTCGTTGTTGTTGTCGTCGTTGTTGTTGTTGATCATTTTTGGACACTTCAAGAAAAGAAATCAAAAGGGGGCAGTGTGTAGGGTGTGTGTGTGTGTGTGTAGGATGTGTGTGTGTGTGTGTGTGTAGGGGGGGGTCAACAAAAAAGAGAGAGGAGAGGAGATGAGAAGCCCCGGGGTTGTGACGGAGCTTGTTGGATGGATGTTGAAAAGAGGATCAGAACAAAGAAAGCGACGGCTGTTGAAGAAAGTCATCTCATGCGTCAAGTGGATACACAAACTCTGATCTTGTTGCCTACAGTGCCAAAACTGACCAAGAGAGGGCAGCCTGGAGCAAACTCCTGCCCTGATGAAGGGAGTTTGTGCCGAGCCTGAGCACTGACACTGGAGGCACCCAGGACGACGTTTCAGTATTCCAGCACTCACCAGCATTTGTCGCCCGTCTCATCCGTCTCCTGGTCGAGCGAAGACCCACCCAAAGTCCCCAAGAAAGCTGTGCAGCGACATAAGGGTCTGCACTTTGATTCTGACGTCACTGTCACGTTTGTTTAGCATCTTTGCATTTCATTTTGTATCAAGGGAAGAAGATGTGTCAACTGTGATTGCTCTTAGTTGTGACTGGAGATGGAAGCATTAACTTTGGGCAATGTTTTTTTTGTTGTTGTTGTTGTTACGTGTGCCTGAACTATCCAGCACAGTGTGCATACGTGCTGATGCTGCTGCTCCCATGTTGTATTCAGTGGGGTCATATTGATCCCCAAATCCCCCCATCCACCCCCCAACATAGCCCCTGTCCATTAGAAATCCACTGCATTAACCCCGTCCCTCTTGTCCTCTACCCCCCAGCCCGAATCTCAAATGTCAATGTAAGCTAATCCAAGGAGTGCGTTTGAAAACCGGAGAGGTTGTGGAAAGTAACTCAAAGAACACTGTCTGAGCCCTTTTTTTTTTTTTTTTTTGAGTTTGACTGTACATGTGTGGATGTTTTCATGGTGACTGAGG
Source organism: Acanthopagrus latus (assembly GCF_904848185.1). NCBI lineage: Eukaryota > Metazoa > Chordata > Actinopteri > Spariformes > Sparidae > Acanthopagrus > Acanthopagrus latus. The sequence goes on along the minus strand of NC_051060.1, from coordinate 14,417,416 downwards.
TGTGGATGTTTTCTGTGCGTGTGTGTGTTCACAGAAAAAAAAAATTGTTTTGAATTTCATGTGTCTGAAAAAAAAAAAGCGAGGCACTGTGAAGGAAAGTCTTCTTGCTTCTGCTGTAGCTCTGTTTTTGTCAGATAACTGTTTTATTATTTGTTGTTGTTAATGATGATGATGATGATGTCTTTATTTTTCTGGTAACAGGGGAGGGGAGAAAAAAGAAAAAGCTAATCAGAGAGAAAGTTAGAAGCCAGGTTTTCCAGAAGGGATTTGCTTCCGGTTGCCCTAACCACACCTTATCTGTCTTCCGCTCATCCCAGCTGCCTGGTCACCCTAACACTTTGGAAGCTTTGGATTGTGAATTTTACCAGTAAATGAATACCTCTTCTGTTTTTCTCTAAAAAACATATAAGAAGTGCTCTTTGGTGAGCAGAGACTCTTTCCGGGCGGTCGTGTTCCCCATTGCTCGGGGACCCGGCTCGCCCACACAGGGCCGAGTGCGTTCGATGGCTGTCGAACGCAAAAGGTTGTAGCTGTGCTTATTTCCCTGCCGGGGGAAGTCTAACCAGTGCAAAAGCAGCTTTTGTTTTGTTTTGTTTTGTTTTAAAAAGAAAAGAAAAAAAATTGAACAGAGGTGAGAAACCTCTGCCGTTTTTGTTTTTTGTTTACTAAAAACCAGTTAAGTACTGCATTCTTCTGAGGGTGGATTGAGAGAATCAGACAGATGAATGAGTGATATCCTGAGGAGGAGGAGGAGGAGGAGGAGAAAGGAATGGTACATTTGGAAGTGGTTTGAGAGGAAGTGGAGGAATTTTTTTTTTCAAACTTCTGACTGATGTCAGTTACTGACACTTTTTTTTATATGAAAATATATGAAAAAGATGAAAAAAAAATAAACTATGATATTGAATTGTTGTGTATCATTCGTAGTTTTCTCCTAAACAATTTGATTTTGTTGCTCTATCAAAGCGATTGTACTCGATGTGGAGAGGCCTATACAATTCAGGAATCAAAACAGTCATAGCACAATCACCATCAGCTCACTTCCACTGCTCAGTTGCACAAGTACAGGAAATCAAACAGCCCACGGTGATCAGTAAGCATGTTTTGAATGCTTTTATGCAAATGATGACTCATGAGAAGACATGGAGTGTTGTGCTATCGCCTCATGTTCCAAAGTACACGCAGCTCTTTGATAATAAAGCTGACTTCATCAACACGAATCTGAACTCAGGGGATCGGTTCAGTTTGTCACCAGTACGGTCCAGGGACTTTCATGTGAATTTCATTTTTACTGTACAAGCTTGTGAACTGTCTGACTCACAGGGAGCCGGAGAATGGTCCCTGTTTCTGTGGTGCGGTCGAGGTCAAAGTTTCTCTTTGCTCCTGACCAACGGTTTGGATTGAGATAAGGAGGGAATTCCTCATAGGATACCTTACCTCTCTTTCCTGTTTGCCTCCACGTCACTGGGGAAAATCCTTCTCTTTCCCTTGTGAGGCTGGAAATGTGTCTGAACTTCAGGGTCTTTCCCATCGAGGCCGCAGAGGCCTGTCTGTCACTTCACAATCACCAGGAGAAACGCAGTGTGTTATCCCTGCTGACCAAACTGCCTTCACATTTCAGTGGCTTTCCCAGACGATATGTGGAATCGGAAACATGTATTAAGCAACCTCTATACCAGCCAGCTAACTGTCTTTCATATCAACCTAATGAATTCTATGTAGAGAACAATGTTTGTTATTAACGCTGGCTAATCAGTTGTTTAGGGGTTTTTGAAACATTGGCTTGTCTTGTGGTTGTTTTAAAGTCACTTTTGTGTGAAAACTGAGGGGAGCTGACGCAGAGGGTTTCTACATTAAGTGCCGTTTCTGATTTGTTTCGATGTGATAATGATGTGATTTTGAAATGCTGTACTTTAGGCTACTTGGTGTAACTTGTAAGCACTGCCTGGCCCCATATCTGTGTAACAATAAAGGCGTTGAGAAGCAAAATGATTTTCCACTCTCGTCTGCTTTATTATGTACAAGTTCCAATGTCACACAGTACACAGACAATAAAACGTTTCCTTATGAGGTCAATTCCAGGACGGTCATCTGGTTTCGAGACAACATTATCATAAAATAACTTTTACAACACAGTGTACCAAGAGAAAAGATCAAGCCTGTTACATAAAAGAGCTTGTATTAAGTTATCCCTGTAAGATGGGTGAAGATACCCAGAAATGAATGCTTCCGCAAGCTTTATGGGAATTAAAGTGCATTTAAAGTGAAAAGAAAAGCTACCAAAAAAAAGGAAAGAAACAAACAAATACAGCTGTCAGTATCGATAAGGCGAGGAGTGGATATACACAGGATATACACCAACGTATAGGTACTTTATGTTCACAGCAATGAGATGGATAAAATATGTGCATACAGTATGTAAGGCACATGCATGTTACAGAATGAGCCTGCCACTTACATTGCTCTTAATTAGCTTTATTAGCCGCCTAAACTATATTGTTCTGAATATGACACTGTCTGTAGGCCTTAAGACTAAAACGTTTGTAATTCTTCGTGCAAAGCATCAATAGTCATCTTAAATTTAAAATATTTAGTCATATTTTTCCAAAATTATGGACTCACTGGAAAATATCTGAGCATATGGATCGACAGTGGATAAGGGAATTATGCCTCCGCAGCTGTCGGAGATTTCTCTAAGGGTGTCCTTTTTTTCCCTCCACGAAAAGGAAAGTACAAACTTTTAAAGCTCGTTTGAGGTAAGTGTTAATTTCATATAAAGTGGACGCTGAGTCAGATTTAAGCCTTAACTCCACGTCCCAGTTTGTCCGGCTGTCTGTTAGGGAGGCTGGAGCGTCGTCACGAGTTTTTGAGCTACAGGCAGGAACTCTAACTCCCAGCATGTCCTGTGGTAGTCCCTCATATCTTCATTCTCTATCCACTGCAGAGCCTCTTCTTCGTCTGAGGATTGTATTGGACAGAGGATGAGAGAGGTTTCAGGTTTATGTTGAATACTTTTCAGGGACAGGTTTCGTGTTCGTGATAGTCATACGTGTGTTCCTCCTTTCCCCCCCGAGGGCCCACTGATGTGAATGAGAGCGTGTTCTTCCCAGCACGACGCCCTCCCTTGTTATGTAAGGATTACTAACAACATTGTGCACCAACCTAGGTATGTAACAAGGATCTCCAGCAGGGAATCTCTCTCCTGCTTGTCCAGCAGCTTCTCTGAGCCTCCACCGATCATGTTCCACAGCGCCTGACAAACCTGGCCCGCCAGCTGCCAATCACCTGGTCCCAAGTCTTTCAAACAGTCCACAAGCCTGGCCACAGACACACACACACACACACACACAAAATACATCGTATGACTTGACGGAGAGGGATTCACATGACCGGCAGGTTTGTGGGAATTAGCTCCACTTCATTGGGCCAATCTGAAAGAGAACTGTGTGTGTGTGTGTGTGTGTGTGTGTGTCCGTGTGCATGTGTGTGTGTAAAGGGGAAATAAGAACTTACATGTTCAAGCAATGCTCAGTTTTGAAAGTGTGAAGCTACAAATTTGTTCCACTTAGAGTTACCATGCATTACACACATAAAAGTTGATCTAAAATGACAATTCAGTAATTACAATTTTTTAAAACTACTGTGAACAAACAACATCAAAGTCAAGATGATGAGTAACATCATATTCATGGTCATGTTTGTCAAAATGAAGAACATTTTTCCCTAAAAAGAGGATGATTCATTTGCCAAACGCTCAGAAATATTTAGCTCAGTTTGCTGTTACAGGAATAGTTCAACGTTTTGGGAAGTACATGAAAGGTTTTCTTGTTGAGCGCTCGATGAGAGATGACATCACCTTCATATCTATCTGCTGAAAATGAAGTCAGAGCCAGCAGCTGGTTATCTGAGCTCAGCGTCAAGACTAGAAACAGCTCGCCTGGATCAGAAGTGAAATTTTGGTAATTTTCGACTCACCCCTAAGTTAATGAAAAGTTTTGTAGTCCACAGAACATTTCTAAAACAGTCCCTGTTTAGGAGAATTCTACAACACTGTTTTGCTGCAAAGTTCAGGAATTGCTTTGTGGACTATGCAACCTTACCTGACCTTAAATTTGCACAGGAGTGAGAAAATACATCTTGGGTGAATACATCCTTTAACAAAATATGACAAAAATATGATAACTGAGCATTTGGACAGAGCCATGTGAGCTGGTCTCTTCCACCATAATCCAGTCTTTAATTAAGCTAAACTAAGTTAGGCTAACTGTCTCCTTATGTGTGTATAAGTGTATAAAGACTGTTATCGGTCCGCTCATTTATTGCTGGGCAATTAATAAGCATGTTTCCCAAAATATTAAACTATTGCTCTAGCAAACAGCTCCCTTCTCCTTCTCCATTTTTGTCACCAGATTCTGTTGGCAAATGTTGTGCTGTGAACAAATTCCTAATCTCTAGGTGCATCAGTCCTTACTTGGCAGCAGCCCCCTCTAGTGAGAGACTGACCCTGTTTGGAGGGTCCAGAGCCAGGTTGGTGAGGACCCCGCAGGCTGAAAAACACATCTCTGTGCTTTTTGAGTCGAGCAGCGTCACCACAAACTGATGCACTGAGGGAGAGAGGGGGAGAGGGCGACGAAAGATGACCGTGAGAGGGCGTGGACGAAGACAAAGCAGGTCAAAGATAAGACGGTTGCAATCGCCAGAGTCAGCAGGGTTGTTTATACTGTCTGTAGCTGGCCTTGCAGATAAGTCCAGCCTAAACATGACACAACAGTATCCAGAGGTGCGTACTGTGCTGGACATTCTGCATCTGGGTACAAGCTTGTAAGTTGTGTGCTTGGAAGATATGATTTACGCATGGAAACTTTTATCCTGCAAGACTCACTGAACACTGTACGGCTTAAACAAAAAAGTCTCTTGTTGAGTGTTTTGTGTGCGTGTGTGTGTTGGTGCTTGTGTCAATAATATACCTTTGTTTTGCATGATAAAATCCCGTACATCCTTGGACTGTGACAAATTTCCATATACGCGGGTGGCTTCAAGCATGGCGTCTGTGCTGGAGCTGATCAGCAACTTCAACATCACTGAAGTGCAGCGTGAGCAGAAAAAAAAGACAGAAATTAGACAAAAGGAATTAAACAAACGCAGGAAAAGGAAGAGAAAAATAGCAACGCGTTCATCATTTGTCTTTTTTTCTTGACTTACACTTGGCGATGGCGAGTTGACTGTGTCTGAGTACAGAGCTTTCCTCCTGGTAGAAGGACAGGTTGTTGATGGTGGCAGCCACATTCACCAACAGCTCCTCGCTTTCCTGCACAGACCTCAGCTCTGTGTCGTCCCCACAGTAAAGACACAGAGAAGAAAAACAAGAAGGACAACATGAACCCTAACCCTGAAGTAGATCTTTTAGGTATCTGCACTTTTACCTGAAGATGCATTAATACAGTGATCACCCTGGCTGAGTTTTCAGCCTTTTTTGCATATTACAGCTCACTGGTGTGACACTAATTTGGCCCGAGCCACTCGGTTTGATCATGAGATGTCATACAAAGGTCAATGTGACCCAATCCAACCAGCCATGACATCGTGAATGGCCTAGAAGCCGAGTCTGTTCCTGATATAGCAGCAGATGTCGTGTGCTCGGTCATAAATCTAGGATATTGCGGTTGGTGTCAACCGGCGGCTGTCTCACACTGAGTTTTGTTTCTGGCTCTGACTGTAAATGCTGCTTTGTTGTGCCCCCTCACTCGGAGCTCTGTAATGTAAAGCAGCGCTGCCTGTCATGAACTTGATCAAAACAGGACATTGATCAGCCAAGTCTGCTCTTTCATCCTGTTTTCTGTTTCCAGCTGCAACACAAACTCCACATTTTCCTTCATCTGCATGTTTTTTGTTTCATTTACTTCCCCTCTTACACTGCAGCATCAACACTCGCCCCACAATCTTTTGAGATTTAACATTTCTTTCACTAGTATGACCTCTGTTCTGTTTATTCAATTTTCTCTCCCAACCGCTGCGTAGTGTGTGTAGGAGGCAGGCAGTAGAGAAATCGTGAGTTTTGCACCCACCTGTGTATCAGTTCAACCTGCCTGTCCTGAAACCAGCTAACCGCATGGGGGAATTTCACACACGCAAACCGAGTCGGCTGTGAGATGTGACAGAACATCCTGCTCATGCAGTGAAGCGCTTTGCTCTGTCAAGTAAACCGTAAAAGAGGATGTGCTGCGTATTGAACAGAAAGCACTGAGAGGAAAGCAACCGATGGAATGAACAGACGAATGAGGAGTGTGTTTTCAACCAAAGTCATGTCTTGTTCCCAGCACAAGGGATGTGGTTGGCTGCCTGGCAGATACTTACTGTACTTACAATGCAGCAAACAGCTATTTTTAAACTTATCAGAACTCCAGGTTTTCACACACTGCTTCCTTTGTACAACAGAGATATAATGTTGGTAAAAAGGGACAGAAATCTGTTTAACCCTTACTTGATAAAGGAAGAAAAGTTACTCCTGTTTTCTGCTCACCTAGTGTCTCCAGCAGCAGCTGAATGCAGCTTGTGTTTGTTGCCAGAGCTGGACCCACAGCCCGGTGGATGCACATGTTGGCCAGCACCCTGATCAGCTTCACCAGCACATCATCACCTTTCTGCACACTCGTCGGAGGCACAGGAGGCTTGCCTGAGGAAGAGGGACCTTTCCATGTGGGTGTAGGCAGTGAGTCGTCCCTGCGCTGGTAGCTGTCGTACAGCTGCAGGAGGATGCCCAAGCAGCCTTCACACTGAAAGAGCTGCAGCCGGGCCTCGTCGCTTTTGGCTGTGAGGTTCCCGAGGGTGAAAAGAAGGCGCACGACAAGGTCCTGTAAGATGGTGGAGAAGAGAATGCTCTTTTGTGTCACTCTGCATATGTTGTTATTTAACTTTCTGTATCAAAATAACTCAACACAAAATGTGTTTGGCTGATTTTTTCTGTTAAACATATGAATGAAGCGTTATTTACTTGCTTCAAATACTGTTTGACTGATTTACTTAGTGTTGTGCAGAATTTCAATTTATTCAGTGCTACAAACAAAGTATCAAACGCTGGTTCAAACTTCTTGTAATAAGTGTGTTTCTTTGAGGGAGTTATCTCCTATAGGGAGTATTGGCTGAAAAGCAGTTTCAGGGAAGGATGGAACTGGTGGGCTGTCAAGCCATGAATGTCATGAATCTACTTATGGTTTTATGAATAAAATGTCAGAAAATAACAAAACATATGCAATTTATAGTGATACAAAATGAGAAAACTATTTTTTGGAGGCTGGGACCAGGAAATCTTGTTTGAACTGATACTGATCAAAATTGTTACATAGTAGGTAACAGTAGACTGTTCTAGATTTAAAAAAAGAGATGTACCTCAAGAGAAAGAGATTGTTTCTGGTTTAAAAATGAAAAACCGTCAACATTTGATTTAGGATTATGTTTAAGACTTGAAGCCACCTGCAGCACCGTGGGCCTGCCCTGTCTGGTCGTACTATCATCAGTGTCACTCACTTCCCCCAGAGACCTCAGAGCTGTGCAGACTTGTTTGAGTGTAACTACACCCCATCTTTTCTGTGAGTTATCACACACTTACTGAGAAAAGAGGTAATAAATGACACCCTGTGCGTCACCCTTGTATCCTGACTCTAGCAGGTGAGCTGAGAACATCTTTTCTTCCACGAAAGAACAGGGACGTTGTGGACAGAACGAGCTGTCCCAGGACTGGGTGCATATTATAGGTCTTTCTGTCCTGTTTGTGTGTGTGTGTGTGTATTTGTAGGCCTTGGTATGTTTATTCCATATGAGATTAAGAACATATGTCAGTCATGTCTGTTTGCCAAAGCCCCACCCTTTTCTTCTTCCCCTACTTTATGACTCCTCCCCACCACCTCTGTATCACCTCTACTGTGTCGTATCTAAAGCTCACCACCTTAGTTTTTTTTCTTTTTTTCTCCCTCCTCCTTTTCCTTGACTCACTCAGCCTCTCCTGGGATGACTGAACGTCAAAACACACACACACACACACACACACACACACACACACACACACACGCACACACACACGCACACACACACACACACACACACACACACACACACACACACACACACACACACACACACACACACACACACACACACACACACAGAGCATAGAAACAGAGACGAACGCTCCGTGCAGATGAACACAATGTCCCGTAAATGTGCTTGGACTTGACATACACAAACAACTTGCTCTAAGGGTAAACATGCTGAGTGGAGTTACATCAACACTGGAAAAGCTCCTCTCCACCTCTCTCTAATACACACAAACTCAGACACGCACACAACACACAAACAAGAGGAGCCGGCGGACTCACCTGTTTTTGGTGATGTTTGCTCAGCAGTTCTAAAAATAGGCGGTAGCAGTCGGGGGTCTGGGCCAGAGCGAGGCGGCACTCCGAGTAAGAGGAGAGTTTACTGAGGAAGAGAGGGGACAACAAATAGCACCGGTCATTTCACTCAGCGACTGCCGCGCCATGCTGACTAAATATGGAGATATTTAATCAACACTGCTAATGGATCAGTGGGCCTAGGCAGGAATTTACCTTACATGCTTTCATTACTTTGGGCAAAAATATGTAGGCAGTGTCGGCTGGAAAAACATGTTTTATCACACACTAAAGTGCGCAATGTTTTATTTTGTGCATCACTTGTGTCTGAGTAGGAGGCCGAGGCCTGAAACGGAGACACTGAGGATGGGGACTCAGAGCATCAGTTGTGTTGCGGCATGTTTGGTGGGGGTATTGAGATCAGGGCATAATGGTCTGTAGTAAGTGGTCTGCGGTCGGGGAGAACTTGGTGCCTTGGGTGACTTTCGTGCCCAAGACCTCTCTCTAGTTTTACACTGAATCACTGACCCATGAGCAAAATTTGAGACTATTGTTGGCACTCATGTCAGGTCTGGTTTAGTAAAACAGCAGCACACTTCCAGCTTAGTGTTTAATTCCAAGACCAAGTTTTGTTTTTGTTTTATTATGCACTTAATGCACATGATGCACTTTATCTGGTGGGACATTGGTGGTGCAGTTAATCCCATCTATGGGTGCTAGTGTTAATTTTGTTTCTGTCCATACTGTTTTATGGACAATATCAGATAGTCTTGCTTTTAAAATGTTTTTTGTAACCTGTCAGTGCACTAGCATCCTGCCAGGAGCTTGTGTGACTTAAATGCACCTTGCTTAGAGGCCAAAAGATCTGTGTACATGAGTCTAACTCTGAGTCATATGTTTTGGTTAAACAACTTGACACAAGGAACTGTGGTTTCTTTCTTGCTTTTGCTATTTCCAGTTTCAATGTGGTTAGTTATGTTAAGTTTTTGCACATAAACAACTTCTTGACATAGTTTTTCCCATAAACGTGCAATTGTTTGTAAAAAGGTGTATTATTCAAATTTACTGAATATTATTCAAAAAAGATTTATTTCCTCTGCCAATTCAAAGCTCAGCAACAATTAAAGAAGAACCTGTGGACTCACTGAGGTGAGCCAGCGTACAGCACTCTGTTTAGTATAACATTTTTTAACTGCATATCTTTACCCAGACACAGATGTATTTAACCACATCCTGTCTCAAAAATGAAATTTTCCTTTGGAGACTTTGTGAAACTCAACTACAAAGACATGGCGAGTGAGAAGACGAAAAGAAAGTAGGAACTTAGAAGGAGGGTGACTGGTGGCCTGAGACAGAAAAGCAGAGTGCAGAGGGTGAGAGCTGGAGGATGGCCTGTTTTGATTGTGCTCACGATGGGTTATTATGGTTTACATTAGTGAGTGGTGGAGAGGAGTAGAAAGTGGTGAAGTGTGACATCATGTTGTTTTAATATAATCTTATGGAAGTGCATGTGTGCCACCTGTATATTCTGGAGATGTTGGTGCAGATGTCCTGATCTTTGCAGTGATGCCGCAGCACCAGACAGAGCTCGGATAGTAAAGAGAAGGAAATGAAGAGTCGACGGGAATCAGGGTGATCTGCAAGGTTCCTCAGGGTCCCAGTCAGCTACAGGGGTCAAAAGTCAGACAGAGAGAAAGAGCGATGAGTGTTGGATAGCATGAAGAAATGCAAACAAATGCGCCTACTGTACCTAAGCGTTTATATTCAGATAGTTGTTGCATATCAATATTGTGCTATTGTGGCTTGCACACAATGTTGGCCTTATGCTCATTAAGGCTGGCTGCCGGCCTGCACAGGACGCCATACAGCAGGGCGACCGGAAACTATTCAGTATGGACATAAATCATTCTATCACAAGAGGGAAATGGTAGTTCAAATGCACGGCAGCACTGGAAGTTCTGGAACTTCATGAACCGCTCATTTCCCTCCTCTAATAGCTTAATGAGTTGTGTTAGATATCAAATGAAGTGCCGGCTCAAGATGTTTGCTTAGGCCAGCTTAAGCGGTTAGCAGCAATCATATTCAGGGGAGTGAATCAGGGTCCGTTTTAGTGGCCAGGCCAGCAGAGAACATTTTGTTCTTGGCGGAGCTTATATACCAGACATAAACAAAAACATTTTGGTCTTAATGATGGGAAAATCACCCAACAAACACACCAAGAAGAATATTTAACATCGTGTTCCTTTACATTAGTGTTATGTATTCTAAATTGTTACCAAACCCCTCTCAGCAGTGTTAAGTCTGTGCCATACCTGTACCAGGATGTGCCCTGCCATTGCGAAGTTGGTGTCTTCTGTTGTGCAGAGCCTCTGAATGAGTTTCTGAGCCACACCAATACAATTCTTGTCCAGCAATAGTCTGAGGACGGCACTGTTTCCTGAGAGAAATTTCAAAGTCCCAACACAGTACAGCAGAGCTTCTCCAGATGTAGACACATCCTCATTGCTCAAAATGCCCAAAATGGAATCTAGACACAGAGAATAACAACTGTAAACATCCATATGGTGCACACAATCTGTTATGACTCGGAAAAGGGGTTCAAAAAGTGGCATCAAATTAAACTAGACGGAGACAAGTCCATTCCAGGCTAAAAGAAAATATTACACTCTTGGAGTTGATACACTAGACATGAAGAAAAATATTTTTGTCTAATAGTTGGATAGTCTACACTGGCCAACAAACACATAAAGAAGAATGACTTTAAACTGACCTAGTATAACTTTGTGTTATTTACTTTTAGTCTTTTAGATCATAGCACTAGCAGGAAACATCAGTTACATCAAAGAATAATGTTCACCGATGATAGAGTTGTTCTGGAAGAGGATGTCGTTGTTTTCACTGCGGCTGATCTGGAAGACGAGCTTACAGATGTTGAGCAGGTTGTTTCCACTGACACACAGCTGGAGAGGAAAATGCAAAACAACTTCAGTCAACTTTTGTATTAAGTGCCCAAAAGTGCCCTGGATGCCCTTTTGGTTGTGACTTAGCGGCACACATGGTGACACCCACACAGACACCGACAACTCACAGCGAGGCAGAGCTTTGCGATGTGCAGGTTGAGCTGGGCAGAGTTGAGGTCGATGAGGCGGAACAGCGCTCGAAGTATCCCCGACCTCCTCTTACAGCGTCTGCCAAGCATGTCCGCTTCTGCCAAGGTGCCATGGAGACGTTCACACAAATCACACAGGCGGTCCACCGAGCCCTCAGAGCTGCCTGGCATCGCGGGAAAGAAGACATTGCAAAAAACCAAACAACAAATATGTCTAGTTCAGGTCGACCTGTCAGACATTCACAGAGAAGCAAACATCCCAAAATGAAAACACTCACTTGTGTGTGTTGGCAAGTGTGTATCCATAAATACAGATGAGTAATGTGTTGTGTGTCTTGTGGTACATATGTGCAATCTTCTTGGGACTCAGCTGCATGGTGAAAGTTATTATTTGCATGAGGAACTTGAGGTTAAATCCTCAACATCAATAATACATTGGCGATCCGTAAAATAACATTCCCCTCCCTTTTCTAAGAAGTAGCTCTTCATTTTTGTGCTCAAAATCAGGGAACAACAGCTGCAACAGGCAGCTTCAATCTTGACGCAGAGGAAGAGAAAGGGTGGGGTCTTTTCCTTGTTTTTAAGGTAAAATAAATGTTTTCCCTGCATAAATAACTGGCTGTTTCTAAAAAAGGTTGGCTGCAGTCTCACACTCGACACTTCACTGCAATTTCCCACTGAATCTGAAAGGTGTTTTATGCATGAGCCAGAAGGCACTTGGTACAATAAATATTTAATATTTATCTTTCAAATGAATTTTCCATTAAATTTGTAGAGTGTTAAAATATTTACAGCCATAGATTTCATTTCATGGCTGCCAGACTGCAGTTCGAGGCGAAGACAATTCTGTGTGGATGCCAAACATAACACTATTTTGTTTGCCTTTCTTCACTGGCTGAAATGACAGTGCTTTTTCATTTTATGATTACAGTGTGCATAAAGCATGACTATCTGCAAATGCTAAAAATCTATTCCCCAGTCTGTTGGTTGGAAATGAAATGGAAACAGAGTAATGAGGCACTAATAAGAGAAGCTTACCCTTTTTACTGCAACCACATTACATTTTAGATTAGCTACCGACATCATTCAACCCAGCGGAGAAAATATTGGAGTGGAGTGGATGCAAACTGCATTTTCTCTCTCAAATGAATCACTCTAGTCAAGGCGAATGTGTGTCAAGTGATCTTGTACTTTTTCACTGGGCTTCCTCATTGCATTTCTCACACTACCTGCAGCCACACTCTCCAGTTGCTGAAGAAGAGGAGCAATCATGTTATTCCACAGGAATGACTCTGCATCCTCCTCTGTGCTTGTGGTGTGTGTGTCTCCATTTGCCAGCCCTGAAATGTGGGGAGAGAATTGCAGTTAGTCAATTACCACCTCCAAACCCAGACGGTGAACATGAGCAGCAAGCATGGTTCACAAGTTCACTGTCTTAAAATAAAGCAGCAGGAAGTTTGATGCCACAATGAAAGGTCATCATCCACAGCTACACTTCCTCTGATTTCTCTGCTGCTGTGAAACAGTCTGTGTATGGGCATGTGTGCAAGAAAACACGTGCGTATGTGTTGGTGTACGCAAATGTCTGCAATCTCTCGCACGTCGTGCACCTATTTTTTGCCGAACATTTGCATACAGCTTTGCTTGGTGAGATGCAGGAAACTGTGGTTGCCCAAACCAACAGCTCTCTCAGCTATTGGCTGGCTGCCTGTCATGGTGGAAATAAGGCCCTTAGCAACAACACCCCAATCAAAGTTTGACACTCAGGAAAGGGTGTTCAGTTACTGTGAGAGAGGTGTGTCTTAGCTGTTTCTTTTGGGCTGAAGTCTTATTATATTTAAGCACACTTGAGTTAATTTATGTTCTGGGCATCTTAGAAAATAAGATGATAATGAGCTGATGAAGTGAAATCACTGAATGTTTGAGTGGTATGTGTAAGTACATTTTTTCATTTTACATTGCTCTACAAAATGTAAAATTCAGGTTAAATATCAAGAAAATATAAGTTAATTTGGTACATCTGGACAAACCTGTGCTCTGTCCTGCACTGCACTCTGTGGGTCTAACTCCTGAGTCATCACCAGACTGCTTTATTCTACTGTTGGCAAAAAGAAACACACAAAAGACTGGTTATGTCAGAGTTTGGAGATGAGACTTGTTTCATCTAATCTAATCAACTGGCTCAATTTTAATTTGGCTTGTTTAAGGAATCAAATAAAAGTTAACACCTTAACTGAAAGAAACACGAAACGTTCAAAGGATGATCTGTTCTGGCAAAGAATACATCTCACTAAAAATTTGCTGATTTTATGTTCTGTCAGCAAGGCTGCAGATGAATTTTCATCAAGTGCCACTAGGTGTCTCTCTTGCAGCAGAGGTGGAGACGTGTGTCAGCGGTGTGTTATCTGTAATGCATGTATGCCTGTACATACACATTCATGCTCATGCAGATACGTGTGTGTGCAAAGTCTGTTTCTACATTTCTCTGCGTGCATGTGAATCTGTGTGTCTGTGTGGGGTGCGTGTGCCGTTGTGCACCACACACTGCCGTTCCCAACAGACAGGAACTGAGATCTTAACTTTGTGGGCAGTCTGGTTAAAGCTGTTCATGCTTTGTCACTCCGAGCTGTCTCCTCAGTCTTACCACCCCTGTGCAGTAACCGTAATGTTCCTCCAAAAACACACCCCTTGTCATGCTATGTGTTGTGGCTTGCCCTCTGCATGTCCCTGTCAACTTTGAAAACTCTCAAGACTGTTTTTGGTTAGCAGTTGATGAATGTCATATCATACATGGATAAACAATAGTGCCTTGCCTGTATATGTAGGTAAAATAAACAACATCAAGTTTTAGAAATGTATGTAAATTCTGATGCTCTGCTGTCATACTCCACCTAACTGGCAGTATCAGAAAAATAAGATCACTAGTCTGCTCACACACAAAGAAAATGACTCATCGGCACAATAATTTTAGTAGAACATTACAGGTAGTGTGTCATGACAAATTGCTGCGTGACCAGCTGAGAGAATAAGTCTTAACAAATAGAGATAAAAACAAGCTGCATGTTGAGTCATCCCAATCACAAATCAAGCTGTGAGAATACTCTACAAGTATAAAAGCAAAAGACTTAATCCACCTTTGAAAATATGAAAAAAGTATAATCACTCATGTCAAAGACAAAAATGTTTATGTCACCAGGATTATCTGAAGCTTCTGATAACATTACCACAAAAAGGCTCTTATGATGGAACTTTTCCTCGAGCTTTTACTCTCAAGTGAACTTCTCATGGTCTTGCTGCTACAGAAAATGAGCATCCATATTGTAAAAATGTCCACTTTCCATTTGATTTGAGCATCAAGAGAAGGCAATGTGACACTGACAACGATATACAGTATGCAGGCGCTGCTATAGAGTGCACTTTCACTTTGATGGAGATTTAGTGATTGGTATAAAGCTGCCTGGCACACGGGGCACATGCAGCAGGGAGTGCTGGCCAACGCATGTTGCAGTGAATGTCAGAGAGGGGGGTTTGGCTCTGTATGATAGGATTAGGAGACTGATAATAAGGCCTCTTTGTGTGATACTGCATTCTCTGAGACATGACCTCATCCCTGTCTTAGGCCTGGCCAGTGCACTGCAGTCACAACACACACTGCTGCCAGCCTTGCCCAGATGGGCACCCAAATCTAATAGAGAGCCATTTGGAGCTATAAAGCTCCGGCTTATTGGAGAAAGAGAACCTAGTGGTTGTCTAATCTCCTCTATCTTTATATCTCGTCCAACTCATCACATTAATCTGCCATGCTGTGTTTTTTCCTCTTGCAGTCAGTATACTTCTGGCTCAACTACCTCTGTGATTTTCACTTGGTTGGTCTATTTCTAGTGCACCTTTTATGTTGTTCATTGCAACACCAAAGAGGAGTACTTCAAAAACTCTGACCTAACACTAATCAGGAGGGGGAAGTCTTTAATCTCATCCTCTTCAATTACAAATTGACCACAGTCTCATCTCATGGGACCTCTCTTTGTGAGCAACAAGTTACACAAACATTGCGTGTTAACTTGGCATGTAAGGGAGGGAGGCGAGGGGGCTGCGCTGTCGGCAATAGCCCAGATTTCCTGTAAAAGTGTTTTATGGTCTGTCCCCCCTCCACAGCCCTCACCGCTCCACCCAATCGATGGGCGGATGGATTGTAACGACAGGCCCCAACCCCACGCCCAGAATTATGCCCCTCGTGCTGACACACAGCTGATGAGGTCTGCAGAAAAAAGCCAAGCTTTTAGCCTCTCTGCACTGTGAAGGTGTAAAAGCTGACACATGATAGTAATGACAGATAGAGGCCGTTCCACTGGAGATGAAGCTTGCCAAGAAGCTGGGTTTAACTGTGACCAAGACATAGTGTACAGTGAAGTATATGAGGGTTTAAAATGGGGTCGAGTGTCGCAAGTTGAGGAATTTGTTCCATCTATTAGTTGGTGACACCTTTTCTGGCCTAACTGACTTCATATATCTAGCTGTCATCGCTGGAAGCTGAATGTATCTGAAAGGTTTTGGCTCCGGATCAAGTGAATCATTGCTTTGAAAGCCTTCTGGAAAATGTTGATGGGTAATGTAGCTGTAATTACAATCCTTGTTGTTTTGACCTGGCACATTACAGCCTAATTTGCATTCATAATTGAGAAGTTTGAGTTACATAATCAATCCTGATTAAAAATGAATGGCTTTTGAAATGCTGTCGTTACACATACTACAGATCAAAAAAAACTCTTAAGTAGGATTAGCCTTAACCTTGAGTTTATCCACTGTTAGTCCTTGCACATTAAAAAACAATGTCATTCAATTTAAGAGTATGAGCAGTGTCCAGGTCTTCTTCATCAGGCACGAGTCTGGCATTTAAAGGAGATTCATTATGTTCATTTTTAGGTTCATAATTCAATTTTGTGTTACTACTATTGTAGGTTTATATGATTTGATGGTTCAAATCAGTTTTTGTTTTTTTTAACATTAGTTTTCTCATACGCCCAATGCCCTAGCACTAGTCTCCCCCCCGACACACACGAGTACCCAGCCTGCTCTGATTGGACAGCTAATACACACCTGAGCCAGCACCGCTTAGTGTGCCTCTAGTTGGATCTGTCATTTTTTCAGCGTTAGCTTTACTTTGTGAATATAGGCATACATTATGCAAATTTGTGAAATGGTGATCTAGTGTGATGTGAAGAAGTCAGGGAATTAAAGGCGGGACTACTGACGAAGCATTTCAGGAGCAGTGTTTTCTGTGGGAGAGAAGAGCTCCATTGCCATGGACTTTTTTTTACTTTCAAGACTTTTTACATGCAAAGGAACCAGCACAACACAGTTAAGGAAAGAGTAAAACCGAAAAAGCACAGTAGGTCTCTTTGAAGTGAAAAACAAAACACAAACCATTAGAATGGTATCATCCTTACAAAAGAATTTTCTGGAATAATTTCTTATATTTTCAGTCTGGACAGGTCATGGACATAAAGACATTAGGAACTCTGTGAATTTGACATACTGAGGAAAAGAAACAGACAGGAGGATGATTAAATGAAAGGCAAAAATGGGAGGCACAATCTACTGCATCTAGTAATGGCTACCACTGCAACCTCTGTGTACCTATAAATCTCCAAGCCATTGTCAGACTGTCATTTTGGTCAAAAAGAGGGAGACAACAGAGAAGGACAGGCCTTGCAAGTCAAACAGAGGGATAGAAGCATACTTTTCACTTGCTGCTCTGCGTGGGCCAGGTTTGAGAGGACCACTGCGAACTTCAGTGGGGTCTGCACTGCTGAGTTGTTTAGCTGAAGTCTCCCTTTGTCCTGGGACTGGGTTCAACCTCTCTTTCACTAAACACATAAAAAGGATGTGGCAAGCAGTTAGTCACAGGTTGCTGCTGTTTTACTTTACTTTCTAACTGAAAGTACAAGTGTTGATTTGCACACAGTCACACATATTCAGGACAAAGATATCCTAATTCAGTCAATGCTTTCGAACATCCTCATCATTTATTTTATTGCTCAGAATGGCAGATTTGTGAAAAAAGTTTGAGACACAGAGAGAAAGTGCTAATTTTCCACTCAAAATGGCAGCAGTAAATGAGGTTTTTCACCCAGCCAAACAAAAGGGAATGTAAATCAGGTATAATGTCAGCATGTGAATGGCTCCATTCATTTCCCCTTGACAAAACTCGTCTTGCACCAGGGCCTGCGCAAGAGATTTACAGTGATTAACGTTTTGTGTTTGTTTTTTTGCATCATCTAATACCTTCTGTTATTAGCATTTCATCTTAAGCACAACACGGATGATTACCTCATAATAATAACTAAATTTCATACATTAAATACAATCTTTCTTTTTTCTTTTATGCACCATCTTTTCTCTTTGAACCAGAGTTGCATCAATATGTTCTTTTCTTCCTTACCATCTGTGTGTCCCTCAACAGGAGGCAACGCGGTGAGAGATCCAGCCCTGAGGAGGCGTGTCCGTGCCCCTGCCAACCCCCTCTTCACTTCCAGTGGGTCAGTGGGGGGTTTGGGAAAGGCCTTGAATGGGTCTTCAGCATCACAGGGGACTGGAAACTTTGGCCTCTGGTATGGCACAAAAACATATTAGTGCCATAACTTCAATCTACCAGTCAAAATAAAGTGATCCTATTAGTTTGGTTACTCATTTTTTCATATTTTTATCTCATATATTAACATTATAATCCCATTTATTAAAACCAGATACGCTTTCATGGTGCTGTACAGAGGCGTATATACTCCTTATCCTATTTCTCAGTTTTCATGGTTATACTCATAAGATTAAAATACACAAATATGTATGAGCATACAACAAATAACACCAAATTTGTATCTGAAATACAGTTTGAACTGAGAGAACTTACATGGTCCAGAGGGGAGAGGCGAGTCCCTGAGCCTGGCCTGGAGTCAGGAGCATCAAAATTTTGAGCATGAAGACTGAAAAGGGAAAAAATGTGTCATTACTATAGTTACACAAGACCCACAGTTGATCTCTGACAAGATTTATTTAAGCTGAGTTAGTGACTAACCTAAAGGCCGATGGAGGCCTGTTGGCTGCACGAGTGGAGTTCTTCCCAAAAAGTTGCCTTTCTCCATCTCTGGGAGTAAATGGTCGCTGGGTAGACTGAACTCGCAGGGACTGTCTTACTTCACTGACAATTTCTGCACTTGTTTTCCTCAAAGAATTGCGCCGTGGAAGGAACGGGCTGCATATCTCATGTTTTCTCTCCGTAGAGGCCATTTAGGCCTGCGTGACATTTGCCAAGATAGTCTGCAAATGACTTTAGTGGTTTGATTTCATAATGTGATTGGTTACAGGCTGCCTCACTGATGGGAAACATACAAAAACAATAGGGTTATACCGGAACAGAGAAGGTATAGGTATATAATGTGTATATGGTTGCAATCTATAATATTTGCAGCATAGCAAGTAAGGCTGTAAAATTAATATTGTCTTGTGACAAAACAGCATTATAATGAAGTGCTGCTGAGATGTAGCTACTTTAAACTGTATATAAGTGTTATATACATTAACTGTTAAACTAACTGTTTATAAATCCAGCAGAGGAAAATGTACATTACGTCTCTCTGAAATGTGGTGAAGTATGAATATAAAGTAACCAAACAGTACTGATGCATGAGAATAATATACTTAGCTGCATCTCTGTACTGATGGCAAGATGGTACTTTTTATTTCATTTACTGGTCGCACACTGCCTGTTGTTAGTGGATGCCCAAACCAGTCTGAATATAACTTTCCTAGAGCTCCAAAAAACATCCTAATAATGGTTTGTTACCTTGGATTTAAGTGCAAAATGTTTACTATATTGCTGTGATTAAAAATGCAATAATATCCAAAGAAAAATGTTTCCGGTTTGTTTACTCAAAGAGTAAGTCCAACAGTGAAACCTGGACTCCCAATGTGAGTGAATGAGAGGTCCCTCTGCGCGTTCACGCTCGTCTCTATGGTGACAGAATGCCGCTGTGGCAGCTTCGACAACAAACCCAAGAAACAAAACAACTTTAGCATTTAACACGACGAGCCAAATTGTTTATTAATCCCTGTAAGAGCAGGTTGATGTATCTGTTCTGGAGTAACGTTAAGTGTAGCGAACTTTTACCACACCGGCAGGAGAGTAGGTGAGAAACAGGAAACGTTTGAAGAAACCTGTGTATGAATGAGTCTACTAATTAGCTAGACGAATATTAAATAATACTAGTAAACTTACCGTTAACCCTAGTAAAACGCTCTGTGGATGGCAGTCGGGGCAGTCGTCGTTACTGAACTTAAACTCGGCTTCCTCAAACAAGGCAAAACGATCATGGCACCTGACATTTGATGAAAACGGTGATGTTTTCCAGGTTGCTGCAAGCTAGCCCGAGTGAGACTCGTGCACGAGCTTCACTTAAGGGAAGTCTCGCGCCAAACGGTGACGCGCTTTTACCATTGAGGAGTTTGGACGCCAACATCAGCGCCCCGCGGAAAATAGTAAGGATGCTAACTTAATTTCTAGCAAATGTGTTGATTTAAGTCGTTTAGGGAAAATTCCTGACAGATATAGGCACTATGAATATCGACTGAAGAAGTATGAATATTTTTTACTTGAGTATAAGTAACAAAAGACTGTAAAATAATGCTTATTGACTTAAAGTGATGCGTCCTCACCAAAGTATTAACAGGGTGCCAAAGTCCCTCTTCAGGACCATTTCCTTATACAGGAAAAGCTTTGTATATGGTGGTTAATTAGAGAGACAAATCATTTTTTGAGACCGCTTAAATTGTCCCATGAATTACACTTGTGATGTTTTTCAGTTTAAAAGACACTTTTGAAGTAATGAAAGTCACAGGTTGTCGTAATTCAAGTAAAATGCAGTAAAACGTAGTTTTGTGAACCCCCTCAATGAACATTGTCATGTTGATACATGTCACCAACACCAACATGGCTGCAAACGCACCGTAGAAACAGTACTTTTAAAGAAAGATGAAAATTAATATAAATCTGGTTATATTGATAAGTGCACTTATGTGAAAGGAGTACTTGTTGGCTGCTAATATACAGGACCATAATCTGTATATAATCTGAATCTGGAAAGTAACTGGTAAGTAAAGCAATCATGTAATCCTCATAGAGTAATTAAAGTATAAAGTACAAATTTGCCCCCAAAATGTTGTGCAGTAGTTGTAAAAAGTAGGATAACATATATAAATACAACTACCTCAAAATTTTAGTACAGTGCTTGAGTAAAACTTGGATAAGTAACTTAAATTGATTTAAAATGTTTTGACAGAAGTTTAAAAAGGGTAAATCTTAAGTATTTGTATTTTAAGGAGTTCCTTGATAAGATGGAAAGAGGTGCTGGAGTTGGACCAGGATCTGTATCAAGTGCAGTAGCACAGGTATTTTCAGTTTGTTCATTTAGTTGATTTTATAAGAGGGAAATGTGAAGTATAACACTATAAGGTCCAAAGGTTATTTCCATTGCGATGTTGATGTAAAGGTAGAAAATATGCATGCATCAAGATAATAATCCAAGTTCAACAAATAAACAAAAAAATCATAAAATATTATATGCAGTTATTGAAAGCTAAATTGTGAGTTTACTATTAGACACCTGACCTTTTTGAATTATCCTCAGGTTCAAGTCAACACACTAACACACACGCACAAAAACACAAACAGGTGGAAAAATTATTTATTAGCAGTTAACTGAATTCACAAAATGTTCAACAGTGAATCATGCATAATAATGTACCTCCTACACCCATGAAAAATACAAAACATCAGCACAAATGGAGATAAGTGAGCACTACTCATCCACCCACAGTCACAGTATACTGAATGTTTTCAGGTCATAATTTCTTAATTTAATCTTTTACTGGACCTTTCTTTTTATGACAGCATTTCAATTTATTTTGCTATACTGAAAATGTTTCTTGTCAGCACAAGAACATTTGTGAAATAAATTGGTATGAAGTAAGAAAAAATATAGGTTATAGTTAAAATTTGACTACAATCATAACATGATCTCTAATGTGATGATGCCAATAAGGGAAACAAATCTGAGAACCTGGAAATGTACCTTACATACGTACCATACCTTAGTTCTTTTGTTTTCGTGGTCAAACTGTAGTTAGGAGCAGTGGTCGTAGCTGTAACCTACTTTCACCTCTCCTTTCGTTAATGTTAAAGACACACAGTTCATTCTCTATAATCCTATAAGCTTATCTGGCTTGTTCTATTGACATGTCCGTTCTCTATGACACAGAAGAACGTGTGGAAAAATTAGTGTAAGTCTATGTAGTGGTGTTAAACTGTATGAAGGACAGCTTGTCTTGATTACAGTTTTATTGAACAGATTCTAACTGAAATGTAATACAAAACATAAATCTACATAGAAATCATATTAGTAGCACACACACAAATATAACTATGCACAACATAAAAATGTTAGATATTCACTCTTGGCAAAATCGTTTTAAAAATTAAAGCCCAACAATCGGATTTGTCCGCCATTTTGTTGTCACAGAAAGTATGACGTTTCAAAAAATTAGTGGCCACAAAATGGCCACGGACTTACGCTGCGTTCATCAGCGCGAGTTTCACTCTCTAGTTATGGTCCAGTGCAAGTTGGTCTTCGATGCAACATTCCTGCTCCGGGTGCACCATGGACGACCAATAGCTGATGACACACAGTTATACAGGAGAAAAGACCTCCAGCTTTTACTTCCTCTGTCCATTTGATTTTAACCATCTTCGCTCTCTTCAAGCTTCATGTACTTCAACTCAAGCATCAGTGCAGTAGAAGGAATAGAAGTAGAAGGAGTAGAATTAGATCGATATTCAAAGATAAACTCAAGGCTCAGGAGGAGAACAGAATGCACAAGTTCAGTCATTCAACTCACGCTTCGCTCTGGGTCTCTTTAACCCGTCTAGATGGGCTGACCACTTCATACACCAATCAGGTCTGTCTGGATTTGCACATTCGTCCACTCGTAAACCTTTTCCGACTAGCTTTTTATTTTTTACACTGTGAAATATACATCTGAACAATCTTGTGAGTCCCTGGTTGGATTTAAATAGCCTTACATGCTTCAGTCTCTTGGATACAGGGAACCTGATTGGCCGAGAGTGCATGCTGGGCATGCCCAATCACAGGGCATTTCCATGGAGCTTACCAGCCAATGGGAGGAGGAAGATGGTCAATGTGATTTCATTGTCACTAAGGGAGGTGGAAACATACTGCCAGGACAGTTAGCAGCAACATGCTAAGAGGTGGACTCTATTATAGTGAGAGTCTTGTGTTTGAGATAACCTGTGGAGCCAGATCAAGCGAGAGAAAGGCACAAGATGAGTCTCCTCTCAAACATGCACACAAGCTCACAGTGCACTCACGTCACTGTTATTGGTGCTACTCACGTCACAGGACTGAATGGGTTGATTTGTGAGAAACGTCATCCTGCTTAAAGGTTGTCGCTCCTCTCTCAATCTGTCCTTCTGTTTTTCCTTGGCCTGATTTTACCCCCGTTTTACATTTATTTGGGCCTTAATCCCTTGACAGGACACCTACATTTCTCTGGGGATGCTATTTCTTATTATATTATCATTAATTCATCTGCAGAACATTTTTCTCAGTGAATAGTTAGTCAATAGTCTGTAAAGTACAATTTCAAAGAGACCCAATTGAAATGATTTGTTTTGTCTGAACAGGCCAAAATCTGAAAATTCCTGGAGAAGCAGCAATTCCTCCCACAGGAGAAGCCCAAGTTGATCCATCAATGAATGAGTTAGTTGCCGCCTTGTTTTGAGCTCAAGCTTATACTTGACAATTAATGTGCAAAATGAAAACACAAATCTTCCCTGTTCAGGTGGACAGTCCAAAACTGCAAATATACAACAATATACAATAATGTTATCATATTATAATATTAATATACATCAAGTACAGAGGAATCGAAACTAATTACTAATGTAATTTAGGGCTTTCGGTTACAAAAATGCCAAAAATATTTTAATCATTTTAAAGCACTTAATATGTTGATGCAAAAAAGAATTGTACACTGAGAATTTTTTTTTCAGTCATAATAAATACAGATTCTTTTGTGTCAAAAGTCTCTGTATAGAAACATAAAAATCCAGTAGACTTTGTCACTTTAATGTGGGGAATTTACTCCAAAAAACCCCAAAAAACTAGAAAACTGCAGCACACTCTCCTCTTAACTCATGATCAGGAAAACTTGAATGATGTCTCAGTATACAGACCTTCATCAGGTTGAATTACAAGAAAAAAAAGGGAGAGCTCATCTTAGAAAGGATTATAGACTGACACTCGAAATATTATGAATCACAGCTGGAACAATCAAGGCACACTACGGATGAATTAGTCAATACAGATATATTTAAATACTAGGGGTGTTGCAATATACCAGTATTAAATACTGACATCCTATTAATAATACACATTTGTTTATATCCTATAAACAGTCCAGTGCCTCTTAAATCATTTCTGTTGCCTAATTTACTTTGTCAGAGTACTTGGCAGTAATATGTTTATACACCTTAATGCTGGTTGCTACCTGCCATAACACAGAAAAATTCAGTGTGTTAAAAGCAACAACGTTATCATTCTTTTTATACACTTGTACAATTATGGTCACAGAATCTCTCTCCACCTCCCAACAGTTTTATTTTGAGTCTGCATCTTAATTTTCCAAAAAGAGACAAAACACACAAGAAAACTAAGTCAAAAATGAATTTAACTGATTAATTTTTTATTTTTCAATTTCAATAGATATTGTGATAATATCATCATCCTGAATTCTTTAGGCCACAATAATTGTGCAGTGAAAATATGATATTGTGAAAGCCATAAAAACAACTACATGGCACTGTGGGCCCACAATAAAAACATAACAAGGATCTGTAACATCATTTGTAAGGAAAAAAAAATCAAGTCAGTTAAAATGTAAAGTTGTAATAAAGCGAACAAGATATATATAGTTATTGTTTCATAGGTTTGCCAAATGTTTGCTCTATAAGCATTTCATTTACACAAAGTGGATGTTTATTTTTAGACTAAAGTGCTCACTTGTGGTTCCTGTTTTGTCCGTTGACTCATAAGACAATGACACAGTGTCTTATCTTTCAACATGTAGCCCTTTTATAACTCTTTAATCAGCTTTTTCAGCAGTGATGTCGACAAACTTCCTCAGTAAATTTTTATGTGCCAGCAGGTCGAAGTTAGAGCGTGACAGAAATCAGCAGTGAGTCGCTGTTCAGTTTTGCTCTTAGTCAGCAGCTTACTTGTTTCTGGAAAAGGCGGTGCGTGTGCTCTGGCACACAAAAAAACTTACTCCTAACTTTTCAGCTCATTTGCTTGCACAAGATTACAGATTCAGCTTTTGTACTTGGTCAGAAAATTTAAGATGAATCAGGTTACTCAAGGGAAGTCTGCAATAAGGAGAGCTGTCTAGTGCGAGAAGGACAGAGCAGAATAGTGTGTATTCTGCATATTTTGTGGAGATAAAAAGATGCCACAATAACTTTTCTTATACTTAGAGAAAGCACTTTTACCCTTGATCAGTGCTAGCTGTCAGTTTTATTAAGCAAGGAAAGGCAAAATAGAAATATAGGAAGCACTTAATCCTGCACTGTCGGTATATTTTATCCATGCAATTCTTCTTTTACATTTATTTTTGTCATGTCATGAGACTGAAGTGTCTTTCCACACTGTTCAGTCAGAGGCAGAGGGAGACAAAGGCCAAACTCTCCTGCTGACATCGTGCAGAGACATTCAAATAAGGTAGACATGTCGGGCAGACAGTCGCCGTCTTATCACTCATCTCCTTTTGTGTGCTTGGAAAATAACACATCTCACACGCTAACACTCATATTACGCATAGATGAGCTTTTAAGAGCACCACCCAGGCGTGAAGACGACATGAACACAAACTCTCAAACATATGGGTATGCAGGCGTTATCCCTCCATCACAACCTTAGTCCTTTTTCTTTATACACTATATTGCCTATTTATCGGTAAATTGCTTTAACCATAAACGTTTTTTTCCCTAGAGGTATGTTTAGTTAACTGGAAGAAGGTAGATAAAATAGAAAATAAAAAGCTGTTATTCCACGATTAAAGTTTTACACCAAACTGAAAAGAAGAAAGGGGGAGGGGACTGAGTTATTACCAACGTCCTCTAAATGCAGAATAATTAACAGATTATATGTTTATTGTCTGATAGAAAAAAATCAGTGTATCTGACTAAATTCTAAACAATTTGTTTCATTTGAAACACACTTATGAGCTTTTTTGCCAAGAGTTTGATGAGATGATGGAAACCACTTTCAGCTATGGCTCGCAACCAGTTATCTTACCTTAGCACAAAGGACTGGAGACTGGTGGAAACAGCTAGCCTGGCTCTTCCAAAGTCCACCTGAAATCCACCTCTTGTGCTTAAAACTTAATTAACATGTTATATCTTGTTTGTTTAATCTGTTCATATTCCAAGCATCAACACATTGCTAAGATAACCAGCTGCTAGCTGTAGCTTCATATTTATCCTACAGATATAAGATTGGTATTGATCTTCTCATAAAACCCTCAGCGAGAAAGAAAACAATCATATTTCCAAAAATGTTGAACCATTATAAACCTTAGCAAGTAGCAGAATTTTCTATATGCCACGGGAGTAGGGTTGGGAACTGAAACTCGGCTACATATATCTGCCAGGCCACGGCTTTTCTGGACAGGACCTGTTATGCCACACGTTAAAGCGACAGCAAGCTGGAGAGCTAGCGTGCATGAGTAGCATGTCACAGCAGCGGTCAGAAGTGTGGCTTGACTTTGTCAAAGTGCAATGCATGCGAGAAGTTCATTAGCTGCACGTCAGGTTGCACGCCAAATCTGGGTAAATATTTAAGGCTTTGGCTGTAGTAGTAGAATCCACTTTGGTTCGAGAATTTTGTGTGCGCGTTTTCATTGGTAATGTTGCCTGTCTGCCACAGGGCATCGCTGCTGCTACAATTTTTGCGCGTAAGACAAGGCTCAGTTCACCTTTGGTTCAAGTGCAGTTTAACATTCACTCTTATGTTCTTTAATGCATATCTGTGTGTGGATCATACATTTTTATTTACTCTGTGAACGTCCAGTTTACATTTAAAAGACTAAAGATATTTAATTCAGAATTGATAAGCAAAACTGGAGCCGGTATTGGAATTGATAATATTCAAACGATACCCAACCCTCCTAACTCTACCAGGGAGGAACTGTTTTTGTTTCACCCAACATTGCCATCAGTCTGACAGATCCCAGTGAGGCATATCCATCTCATTTTGTATGCAAATCAAAATGGAGGTGGCTCAAGCCTATCTTGATGGAGCTTACATCTGTTTCTGTGAATAGATATGCAAGTGTTGGTGCTGACCTGTCTGTCTGTTTAACTGTATTCCTCCTCAACTGACTTGGCCTTGCAGCACTTTTCACCAGGACCCCCTGATCACACATAAAAATCCTGAAACATAAATATTCAAGGGAGGACTCTTATGGCAGACCCAATATTTCTTTCAGTATTTATATATTTGTATTTCAGTTGATATCTGTTAATTTATCCATCTATTCTCACAGTAGTAATTATCTATTTATCACAGATTCTAAAATGCTAGTACAGAATGTGCTCTGCCAAAAATGTACTACCTCCCTGTATTGTTGTGAAAAAAAAAGAGATTCAGTTTATTAAGTGAGCATCAAGGTCTGTGCCTGGCGCTCTCACAATAGACCTCTCTCGTCAAGTACACACAGGGGCTTGTGAAGGCCATGGGTGCCTGCCTCGCTCTTTTTTTTACAGATTCTGTTCTTTTTTCAGGCTTTGGTGTGTTTATCAGGGTCACACTTTTCTAAGTACATTTGTGTGTCTTTGTATAAGAAGGCTCATTTGCTCATTTATGTTGCACAACCAATGGTGAAAATCATGCTTATTAGGAACAAAGAAAACAGAAAATGGTGAGTAAGCTTTGATGATCCCGGGGCCGTTCAACATATTATAGGGACAATGTTTCTTATAATGTAAGGATGGTCATTTGAGTTTTGAGTAAATTAAACTGATATTAACTGCTAAAAATTGACTCCTTGAGAACCAAAACTGTCCTTAACAGCTCAAAAATACATACATTATATTGTATCACATTGAGTCATCATTACTTTTTATTTTATGAAGAATGATAACACATGATGACACATCTGTCTCCGTGATTGGTGTTGACTATACTTCATATGCAGCACCAAGCCTCTTTAAGTGTGAATTTGTAAGATATCACCAGAATTTTGGTTTAAAAACATTCAAAAACTGAACTAACATCAACAGAATGTAAAAATACAACAGTGTTGACATTATGTCGAAAACATCTATGTACTGTGTTGCAATGTCCACAAATGTTAGCATGCTTACTAGCTAGCCCCATGACATCATGTCTCTTAATACCACTTTCATCTTCTGACAATGTATGCAAGCAGTGAGTTTGCCATAGTAAACTCACAAAATGTCAAGAAAGCGTTTGTTTTCAGGCACATTTTCCTTACTAGAAAAAAGAATGAAATCATACACCGTCCGAATTCAAGTTTTTCTCTTGGTCATATGAAGACGAGCTCCTTTAACCTGTCTTAAAACACACTTCATTCAAACTCAACATGAATGTGCCATTTTTGCCTGCCACCAATACATGACTCTCCCTCTTGTGTCTCTGCCACTCCATACCTCTCCGTCCCTGCCTCTCATGTCTTCTCATCACTGTCCTGGTCACTGTATATCATCTCTGTACTATATTCTCTGTCTTCAAACTGGCATCTGTCTGTCAAAGAGGCTGAGTTCAGTTCCAGTCTGGTGCCCAGCCATGTTCACTGGGAGGCTGGTTGAATGAGCCCGTAGACCACAGTGACCTGACCTGTCATGTTAAGTCACAATGAGGGCAGAATCCCATCAGCTAATAGGGCCAGTTTTCTCTACAGCATACTGACCTAGTTGCTAACAACAGCTAGTTGCTACAGCCAAATATAACTACAGCAAAGAGTAGCAAAACCAGAATAGTGTGTAGCAGTAAATGGTTATACTGCCCCTTATGGTTTGGGTGCTAAATCTGGTATTGGCCATATTTTTACAAAGCCCTCATAAGTGGAGTTGGATTTCTGTTTGTGGCAAAAGCCTCACTGTGATGTAGGGAGACCTGAAAACATACTGGACAGTAATTTGTCTGTGGCAAACAAAAATATATATAATTGTTCTCTATAACATGTAAAACATTACGTATTTCAATAATTATTATAGTTATAACAATACCCCACTTGTATACTTGTAACTGTGCTGCCCAGTTTGTGGTAAAGGGGAAGACTCAAACTTAATGTATTACATAATTCCTTTTGACAAGGTCAGAAGAATAAAACATTGACTGATCTTGCTATTTCTTTAGACACACATCAGTGTGGTCTAAAGGACAAGCTTTTATAACAGATAACTGGATTTGGAATTTAAGTTTGAAGCTGTTGTTTTTCTCATTAAAGGCTTACCAAGAACTCTCTTGCTTCTTTTTAAAGAAAAACAAAAAGGAAAACAAGTATGGTAAGTCGAAAACTATGCATTTAAAGAGCAATGTGCACTTAGATAAACACGAAAGGCGACTGTTACGGTTACACAATATTTTTGAAACTGGCCTCTGAGCTGCACTGTGCAAGTGCGGTTGCTACTGCTGGAGTGTAGTGGAAAAATACATAATAAAGGTACATAGGTGCATACAAGCCTTAAGGCAAAAATAAAAGCAAAACATGCCAATATTGAGTTGTCTGTCAAAGTGTACTAGTGCAGGCTGACAGGAGTGTGTCGTGTCTCTGCTTATCACATGAGAAAACATCTCCCTTGACCCCTGCACTTCTTGCACATACACGCAGACAGGCTGAGCTAAGTGGAACACAACACAGGAAAAAATACAGGACACAGCATTCCAAACTTGACCACATGTGTCGAACCCAAACCATGTTTTTCAACCCAAAACGAAACATGCAGTAAACACTGTCGACAAATTCTAAAATGGTAAGAATATTACATATTTAACAAAAGGAGAGACTTGTACCAGGACTGCCTCCTGTATGTCTGCAGCAGGACATTCTGCAGAGCATTTTATGGAGCACTATAGTAACCTGCACTATATTAACTGCCACACACGCTCTATATCAGCATCATTGGTGAGGTCTTTTCGTCCTGCTGTCACCCCTCCCCCAGACCTGATGTCCTTT
Organism: Acanthopagrus latus; assembly: GCF_904848185.1. Classification (NCBI taxonomy): domain Eukaryota; kingdom Metazoa; phylum Chordata; class Actinopteri; order Spariformes; family Sparidae; genus Acanthopagrus; species Acanthopagrus latus. The sequence goes on along the minus strand of NC_051060.1, from coordinate 14,387,599 downwards.
GTTCAGCTGTGAGGATCATCCATCCCTCTTGGGTGATATCTGCGAGTGGACGACCACACTATGATGACTAGCCGTCCTGTAGTGTCACCTTCTTTCTTTCTTTCTTTCTTTCTTTCTTTCTTTCTTTCTTTCTTTCTTTCTTTCTTTCTTTCTTCTGTTTGTTTTTCCTACTGTACCTCTTTTTTCCCTAAATGCTATCATGATCTCCCAATGATGGTTATGTTGCATGCACATGTAGAGCAAAAACACAAACAAAAACACAACATTAGAATCTATTTAGATCTCTTGATGAAAGACAACAAAGCATGGAGGTGGAACTGATCTTTTGCATGTTTCGCTCTCGTGCAAGACGTTCCGCTCCAGTCTTGATAAACAAAGTCAGCGGGCAATGCCACATGTTTGACTATACATGGATTCTCACACACATGCACACCCAAACATATAAACACACAGATGTGTTACGTGTGACATCCAAAAGAGGCACCCATAAACACATATGTAACACAGATGAGAAAGAGGCCTTTAAGAGACGGGTGTGGAAATTATTCACTGTCACACAAGCATAAAAACACAAACACATGTGTATGCAGTCACACACATGACACATAGAGATGCAGGACAGAAATTTAAAGAGACACAAGATTAAAGATCATTTTTCCACAATTGACTGTTGCTCCCATGTGTTAGTATCAACCTCATTCATGCATGAGCATTGCTTCACGAACCACTTGGACATTTTGGAAACTTTCGTGAAATATATCAATTATAAATCAGTCTCTACAGCGTGAGATTTATGTCTGATTGGACCGCTGACTTCACCTCCCTGTCGGCTCATTCTTTATGGTAGATTAGCTCCTCTTTGTCTCGCCAGCCAACACAGCACCATCACTATTACTTAACGCGTGGAGAAAACAGGGGACGGGCCGAGGGAGGAAGGGAAAGATGGAGAAAGGGAGTAATGAAGCTATGTATGTGCTTTCCCTGGTGGTTTTAATGGTGAGTGCAGGCCATAATTCACTCCGACTCTTGCGCACTCACACACACACACACACACACACACACACCACGGACGCCCAAAGCAATATTTTCGAATCTCTCTTTGTGTCTTTGTGTGCGTCGTACCCTCCATTTAGGCCAGTGCAGAGAAGATATATGGATGTGTGGAACACAGTGACCTTGACATTCTGTGTGTGTGTGTGTTTGGGGGAGGATGGGGGTGGATGAGGGTCTGCATTGACTGTGCACCAACACACCCATCTATGAATCATTGTAATGATACACCCGTACATCACTTTTCAAAATAAAACAACAATTATAACATACCATTAAATAAACCTGCTACAGCTACTTTAAATTGCAAGTCATTCTTTCATTTGGAAGAATTATTTGATCTGATAATTAGAATTTTGCTGTATAAAATGTCTACTATTTAGTAAATAAGGAGCTTTATATGATTTCTTTTTGTGTTTCACAAAACTCAAAACAGTCATTTGTCAAAGCAACATTTGAGACTGATCTTAAAATAAGAATGAGATATTTGTGTTCTGTATTTAACTTGAGTTCAGATACATTCACTTTAGTTTAACATGCTTTATTGTCAAAAAAAAGTAAGTCTTACTGTATATGTGCAATTCATAGCCTTGGGGCAGTATTTGTGTTTTGGGGACCTGTTGCATCCAAGTTCCCATAATGTAAAGTGCACAGAGCACGCTGTAAAGGGCACACTGGGTAAAATTTCTAGTGGCTGCCACAGCAACCTCCTTCAAGAACAGTAGGAGCCACACGATTGCGTGATAATGTTAGTCACATGATGCAAACACACAAATTTGGAAAGTAATTAAAATAGCTACGTTTTTGAAATCGTCGTGTTAATGAAGAACTGGCAGACTACCCTTTCAGATAACTGCCCATGGTGTCATGTGTCTACCGTACAAATCTGTGCCCAGAGCCTAATGAAGTTGAACACTTATCATCACAGCTCTACCTTTATCTATATCTAGATGTTGTCTACTGTAGGCTATATACAGTCATGTAGCACATGAGGACGTTCATAAAAAGGACAACAGTTCTGTCATATTAGGCAATGGAGGCTAACTAACAAGGAAGAGAAGTGTTATCTACAGTAATGAACACACGCTCTGCATGATAAAACATTTCCATGTAGGTCAGTGGTGGATGATGTGACATGTTGTCACACCTACGTGACACACTGACACTTATTACTGTCTTCACCTTCAGACATTTTAACTCAGCTGTATCACAAATGGGTTTTTTAATGTTTTTTAAGAAGAATTCTACACGATTTAAGGGCAGCATGGTAGAATACAATGTAATATATTGCGCCCTATGACCCAGTGCACACATGTAATGCAGTCACATGCAGCCACATGCTACAGTGGGAGGTAATGCTCTCAACCCAGAGGGTGGTGGGGGATGGGAACATGATGGGGGTTAGTGGGCTTATACAGCAACAGGATTGAGAGCAAGTCGAGCACGATGCCCCCTCACATGGGGAAATAACACAGTCAAGGTGTGTGTGTGTGTGTGTGTGTGTGTGTGTGTGTGTGTGTGTGTGTGTGTGTGTGTGTGTGTGTGTGTGTGTGTGTGCGCGCGTGTGTGTGAAGGAGAGATGAACTCTATATACTGGCTTGATATAAAGGAGGAGGAGATGAAGGTTGGACAGGCAGCCTTTCTGCTTCCCGCATGATTATTCCACCTCATCTCCCTCCCAGCATCCTCCTCTCTCCTTCTCTGTGTGCGGCTGTTATTGAGGAGAAGTGGGGATGACAGTGGAGAAATAAGAGAAACTAAACATACTGAGGGTGATATAAAAAGGAGGTGTGAGAGTGAACGAAGGGAAGGTGAGAAAATTGAGCAGGAGGGGGAGCAGAAGCTGAGAAAATGACTGCGAGGGGAAAGGGATGTTAAGCAGATTTTATCATGTCGCATAGATGCTCTCATTTTGGATTTTGGTTGTATTACTGGATAAATCAAATACAATGAAGCCAAATAGGTTTATCGTGTGTAACTCTGATTACATCACACAAGTCCAAAACAAATCAATGTGACAAATGAAAAGCATCAATCAAAACAATGATTTCCCCCTCTTCTAACAGTTCACTCGTGCACTGCTGGTGCGTGAGGTTATCCGGTTCAATACCATCAATGGTCAAGCCTCCGTGTATCGATTGAGACGGAGAGGACAAAATCATTTCGAATCCATGGCGATGCTTCACTAAGGTGGATAACAAGACAGAGCGGCAACATCCATCAGCCTCTACGCCTTATTCCTCTCCTTATCTTCTATTACACATCCTCCAAGTTTCACTCACACTTCTTTCCTCTTCACATTTTTGATTCATCCTCGTCATATCTCAGGGTCTTTCATGTGGGAGAGCGTGAGTGGAAAACTACAGAGAGATCAGCTAAGTGATTCAACAAAACCAGATAAAGAAAGGATGGAAAACAGGTAGAGGAGTGTGTTGCGATAGAGACGATGTCCACTCACACAGGTGTCAATTTGTTATGTATTTGTTTGTTACCTTCCATAGTCAGACCAAAATATTCCTTCCTTTATGAAACTAATTAATGAGAGTAAAACTCACGCTGGAAAGACATTCAGTCATTCTGAGAATTTCACCTGCCTAGGGAAATTACATTAGTCTTCTCAGAGCACTCTACTCCAGTTCAGTTTATTGAAACGCGTGGCTCAAATCATTTTACATAATTGTTGAAATCAGACTCTTTCATTGTCTGTTTGGAGTGTTTTTTTTTTTTTTTACTAATGACTCTTGTTTGGTATGAACTCGTAATGCTGCAGTATATAAGAGCAATTAAAAGACAATACAGCATTTAATATTTATTGTACCTTCCCACAGCAGAGAAGCGGCGGCGTCTGCTGTGGTACGGAAACACCACTTGGTCAAACCACAAATAGAACTGCAGAACTCTCAGTTCTGTTTGTTCAGTTTCATTCTGATTGTAATTAAATTTGCTCATGAGTATTTTGGACGGTTATGTGTGGTTGTCGTAGAATTGCTTTCTCTTCAGTCTTGCTCCAGATATATTAGGGTGACAATCGTGAGCATGTATGCATATTTGGTCAGATGTGTCCCCCTCAATATATCATAATTACAGCCCTAAATGGTTTAACCAAAACATTCAAATAAAACGAACATAATTCAAAGTGTGGGAGTTTTTGTCAGACCTATTATCCACATTGTATTGTCGACCTCAGTGGACAGAGTTTGCTCATTTGTCATGAGAATCGTTCAGTTGCCAACATGAATCGTTACCATGATTCTTCGTGTCACATATGTTCTTTGTGTTAAATATACGTTTTATTGGTACCCTGTTACGTAATGTTCACTTGAATAGTTTTGATGTTCTATAACTCAAAACCACTACAAGAAAAACACGAAACATAATGAACCACAAAGAACACATAATTGCTGTGGTGACGCGCATACAGGCTCACAAAACAACCAGACTAACAACTAAAAGAAAGGGAAAAAAATAGGACTCTTGGTATAGCAAGGTTGGTATGGCTTAGTGACGGGAATCTGGGCCAGTTATAGTCATACAGTTGGCTGAGATATTGCGCTGGCTACCAGATCTGGACCACCTGCGGACTGAAATGATTTGCTGTATTCGGGCTGGGTGTTGGATTAATTAAAAGCTATGAAGGGGGACCACACTGTCTTAAAATCATCAGAGACAGCCTCTAAAGTTTTAGATGATGGCATTATGAAATATTCTAGTTTCAACACCTACTTGCCACATCTGACTCTCTGTCTCTCTCCCTCTCTTTCTACTAACCCAACCACTTCTTCTCACTTCCTCCCCTATCTCTATTTCTGTCATTTCATTGCACCTCACTCCTGCCTATCACTTTTCACACCGATACTGTGCATCACATCCTCACATGTTTGTCGTATGTGTGAGGCGCCTACATGGACGCGCTGCCAATCTCAAAGGAAACAGGTGAAAAGGAACTGAAAGGCCTGTGATTATAGAAAATTACAGCAAGCAATACGTGTGAATCCATTAGGACAATGATTGTTTTTTTTTTTGTGTCTGTTAGTGCATGCTCATTGCGTGTGAATCTGTAATTACAAAACGTCCGTGCAGTGTGAAGCGATCTGTCGTCCCACCACAGGCTGTGATTCTGAGCTATAATCTGCCTCGATGACGCTGATCACAGCCTGTGAATGGAGGTGCTGCGGGACAATGCTCTGTGCCGGTGTGCCATTACAGAGATGACATCATCCCACTGCAGCACTTAGCGCGCGCATGCACACGCTCACACACACTCTTATCACACAAAACACACACACAGAAGTATCATTTACGACTGCTCAGTTCAGTCCCCCCCCCCACCCCCACCAACACACACACAGACACTTGTCTTGGATTTGTCCTTCTGTGGCCAGCAGCAATTAGTATGCGTGTGTGTGTGTGCATGTGCGTGTGACGCAGGAGTTCAGATACGGTATAGAGATCAGGCGAGCTATTGAGATTAAGAGAAGCCCCCTCATCGCATCCATCAACAGAGCGGTGTGAGAAGCCCACTAATGGCCACAGCTCAACAAATCCATCAGATCTCCATCTTGTTTACACTTTGAACCTCACACCACGTATTGATGACTCATGTCTCATTAGCCAGGCGGTGCATTTGTGTGTGGCATCATGTGTCTCACTTTGTGTGTGATTACGAAGAGAAAACCATAGATGGATAGATAGATGACTTGTCTTTGTTTTAGCTTTTTATCAACTTGTCGCCCAAACAGTCTTAATGACCACAGTGACTCCTCACACCCTTCAGCCTGGCTGGCAAGTAGTCTGTTTGTTTTGTGTGTTTGTGTGTTCAAATTCCAATGTTATTACTGCTTAAGCCTTTTGTTGAATGTGCTGCACAGCCACATAAAGCAGTCAGGTTGGTCGTACTGTGAGCACAGGTGGATTAGAAGACAGAGTCTAGGCATAGGTTGTGAGGTTTGGGAGAGGATTAGAGGTGCATATTACAAGATGTTATGATGATTAATAGGTCAGTGTACCACCTTAGGGATTTCACTTATCATTTTCTATTCTTATTTTCTATGGGTTTTTTTTTCCTTTTAATTTTTCATCAATTTATCATTATTTTATATTTTATATTGAAGCAGCAACCTTTTTGTATTAAGAAAACATCTGTTTGTTAAAGGGGAATACCGGTATTTATAAAATCAGGCTCTGTGGGTGTGTGAATGATTCATACTTACCAAACGATTTGGAGTTGGTCCAGTAGATCACCTCAGTTGGCAGCTGAACAATGTTGCAATTGCTGTAAGATAATCCTTATTGTAAATGTCTGACCTTTGTTAAAATAATAAGCTCTTGTCACCAAAAACACATCTCGTTTACAGCAACCTTATGTAGAAATCGGCATATCCATTATATGATTCATATAATGTAATAACCTGCTGTCATTTTCAACCTATATGCTTTGTTTTTCTGATGAGGGCAGGCTCCTAGCAAGCATGTTTGCCATGTTTATCGGCCTGCGACTATTCTTTTTTTTTTTTAATAAGCAGAACAACTTAAATCAATCAAGCCCAAAAAAGAACCATATTGACTCATGAGTTTAAACACTTAAAGCCATATTTTTAAAATATTACTTTCTTAGGTCATCTGCTTTTGTGGTTATGTAGCTGTCATAATGGATGAAACTATGACTCACGGTCCTGGCCCTACAAAGATAACATTACGTCATGCACTACCTGCTGTCCTATGACCCAGGACACTGTCAGCCTGATTCCAGCCCTCTGAGTCACTGCCTGTGTCTCAGATGTGTTCAGTGAGTCAAAAGGGCCCCATGCCGGGCCTATCTATAGCTGTTCCCACAGGTTAGAGAAACAATTGACCAATCAGAGTTTAATAATAAGCAATTCATCCTTTTTAAATAGCTTAATGTAAAAATAATGACAGAAAAATAGCATCAATTGACACAGCTAAAGTGTAACTCTTAAATTTCTTTGATTTACGTGACAAACATTGCATAAACTGTTCCTGGCAACCACTTCCTCAGCTTCTTTGTCAACAGATAATGACAGGATCGATATGTCACTCGCTACTATTTAGTTTGAGCAAAACAAATCAAAATAATCCCACTCTGAGCAAGAAACTGGCAAACATGAACATAGTGTTGGGCTGAATGAATTATCATGGTAAATTCCCTCTAAATGCTACCGTATATGATATGTTGTACATGATCAGTTGTATGTTTTTCAGTGAAACACAACACTTCCATGTACTGAATAGCCACAGAAACTTGCTAGACTCCCTGCTTCACAGTTTCAAGGGTTAAAATAGAATTGAATAACGTCATTGCTGGAGCAGGAAAATTGTCTTTGGTCTCACTCAGAAAAATATAATCACAAACATGTCCACAAGATTAAAAAACAACAACACCGAACACCACATCTATTAAACAAAGGTCACTCAATTTTACAGCAGTCATGTGCATTCACACCCATGGTGTCCAGCTTACACATATTTAAGGCTTATATTGTGTTGCAGCTGCAGGCCTGTTGCGTGTGTGGACTTGCTGATGCACGATACTACACACTGTACACTATAAACAACAAACAAACAAAGACTTGTGTGTACGGAAAGAACTCACATGGCCTATCACTCCCTGTAAGACAGAATAACATCCCATTCAGACACTAAGAGCTACTTTACTTTAGTGCAAATGTGAGTTATCTAAGGTAATACTTGAGTATTTCTATTTCTTGATACTATCAGAGGGAAATATTGTACTGTTGACTACATTCATCTATCTGCTACAGTTACAGGTTACTTCACAAATATGACACATGAAGAATTTACGATGTAGAAAATGTGAAAAAGTATTCCTCCATATGATGTTTTTTAAATCATGTAACAGCTTTGTTGTAAGCCTAAGGTGCAATTTAAATCATCTGCTTTCAGTCAGTCATGTGACTTTATTACTGCAGGTGTGATTCACATGGATCAATCGATCTGTTTAAAATGGTCCCTGCTTCAGTCTAGTAAAATAATCTGATATACCAAAATGTTGTCACGGTAACAGTGTGTGGGAGTTTCTTGTTCTGTTCTTGTTGACCCCGTCAGTCCACAGGTCTGCTAAAGTTTTGCTCCATGGTTTCAGTTTTTGAAATGTGTTCGCTTGCTACTTTTCCTTGTTTTTTCCTCAGTTTAACGGACCAAACAATAAATGAATTCATCCCAAGAAATATTCAGATAATACCCATGTTACTTTTACTTTTAAATGCATGACTTTAACATTTAATGGAGTCATGTTGCTATGTGGTATTTGTTCTTTTACCAGGCGCTTGTTCACATGAAGAATGCTGCTCAGTTGAATCAACTAAGAGTCAATTTCTGGTTTCTGGAGGCAAACTGCGAGTTCTGAGTTCACAGGTTAATTGCTTCCTGTATTAAAACAACGATGACATTTGCAAAGTAGGAGCCCACTGACATGGAACAAGGCGGAGGCGAATAAAGCACTGAGACGTGGGTGGAGACGAACAAATAGACACAGTCAGTTAGTCCTGACATGACACAAAACCACGGAGCGAGACAACCAGCAGAGACAAGAGTAGTGCTTATTTTGCAGTGTATAAAATAACATGAAGATATATCTTTAGAATGCTAACTATACAGAAGTGAAACTTTTGAAAGCCACATTTAGCTTTCTGTCAATTTAAACCTAAAAGTGATGCCAATCATCACGCTAGGGTAAAGATGAGACACATAATTTAGCTCAAAATCACTGAATCTTACGTCTGCTAGTAGTTATTCTCGAATACAGTTGAGGAAATGGAGATCAGAAGAGTTTCCAGCCAAACAGTAACCTTAGTGACCTCGTGCAGACTGGTGTGACTGCAGCCGGGCCAGACATGAAGTCAGTCAGGTGACCAGCTGACTTGGGAACTGCCACTGAAATGTGGGTTTGGTATTTGCAGTTGTGGTGAGCCAGCTCACTCAGTCATAAAGCAGATTTTAGAGTCTGCGCTCAACCCTGAGCTTTGCAGTGGCTCTTTGGAGGATTTCTTTTTATCCCTTCTAAAATGTCTGCTCTCCATGAAAGCAAACAGAAAGGACGGTCTGTTTGTTTGAGGTTCACATTGGTAGACCTAAAGTACCTGATGCATGTCCTGGGTTTGGCAACGATGAAGATTAGCGTGGTCATGACTACCATACTGTATATGACAACATGGCTCAGGTTTCATAAATCATTCAGACTATTTTTCACTCGCTGAGCGCTGAGAAGTGAAGCACTTTGAAGATTTGAGGTTGGTCTGTAATTGTATGTTCATAATATGGAGCATTCTATGAATGTGGGCAGTGGCAGAACCTCCAAATGAGGTTCATAGTAAGCAAATGAATCTTTCCACTTTGGTGTTAAGGTTTATATTACTGTGTAAAGTTTGGTGACATAAAATCATTTGTTAACAGAAGCTAGCAATGATGATAAGTTAAAAGTCTTTAGCAGGGCTGTAGCCAGGATTTTAGAAATACTTAAGTCATGAGACCAAATTCCATTGCTGTCCCTCTCTAAACTCTGTAAATGTAAATGTTTTTCATCCTATATTCTTTCATTTAACTGTTCAGGTGTCTCCATGTTTTAAAGGTCCCATATCATAAAACGTTTTCTCTGGTCTCTACATATATACGCTGGTCCTCCCTGAGCCTGCCAACTCCCAGAATGAGGAAAAGTGATTCCTGCATGGTCTCTGCAGCCCACCCACTGGTAACACGGCGCTCCAACAGGCTGTTCAGAATCTGCTCCTGTCGTTACGTAATGAAAGGAGTCATTATCATAGGCCGGCCTCCTCTGCTCGGTGATAGGAGATATCTGAAGTTTGGTGTGTCCAGCAGTGAGACAGCAGTGTTTCACAAAGTCGTCACTCAAAGCTAGACACGCAAATTGCTCTGTCGTTGGTTGTAAAAATCAACATCAGTGTCTCTATTCTGTCCCAGCTACAGAACAACAGAAGTGACAGTGGTTGCGTTTCATATTTTAAGACAACGTGCAGGCTACTGTTCATGTTAGCTTGTGTGTGTGTGCTAACCACTTCACATCAGACTGCTTCAGTAACGAGGGTCAGTACAAAGCCGGCTTTGCCTCGACACTGACCCTCGTAAAAGGATCAGTCCCAACCATACTGGACCCGGCAACTGCACCCGAGCCACCGAAAAGTGACGCCACGGTTTGATAGTATTTACAGTTGCCTACGAGTATGGTGACGTCAGTTGGAAATCGGCTAACTAGTTAGCTCCGCTTCGGTCCACTATGCAATGGAGTTTGAAGCGAGTTTAATGTCAGTAATATTACAATGGAGTTTGGTTGTCACAGTAAAAAGTCTGGAAATGTGCAGACTGGAGACAGAGACGAGTTTGAAGACCGTTGGAGACAAAAACAGCTTTCGCTAGCTGTTAGCCATTAGCTTCATGGTGGTAAACGTAACAACACATATGAACAAACAAACATTATACAGGCACACTGACCATTCTGAAATGTCTTGCTGCAGCCACAGAGTCTGTACTTCTTCAGGAGCCTCTCCTTCTGGGTCCCATTCTGGGTCAAACTGGTATGGTTGAACGAAAAAATTGCCGTGAGCCATAGCAATACATACATCCACCGTAAACATTAGCACATGCTAACTGCTAACGCAAGGGGCATCCCCTCCCTGAGAGTGATGTAGCAGGAAGGGCTCTCCAAGTAGGCGTTGACAGACGGAGCTCATTAGCATTTAAAGGTGCAGGCACAGAAACAAACTGCTTTGAATAGAGCTCAGTAGAACGACTTTTAGGCAGCTGAAATTCAGGACCACGGATGGGTTTGGGCCAATGTTTATTGAATACAGAGCTGTTGGACCTCTGACAGCTGTGTGAAATTGATGAAAAACAGTATAATATGGGACCTTTAAGTGTTTCTCTGCTCCAACACACCTGATTCAAATGAAGGGGTCGTTACCAGGCTTCGGCAGAGCTTGATGACGAGATGACCATTTGGATCAGCTGTGTTGAAGCAGGGCACTGAGGCCACGTTGGTACGTACATGGGCATTTCTTGAAACAAAGCTTTGTCATAAACACCTAAACGGCATTAAGGTCTCAGACAACGAAGCTTTTGGAAAACTCCTGCCAGGGTCGAGTTATTCAGAAATGCCTCTTTCAGTGTTTTGTATCTGGACGGGCAGAAACAGACATTTTGATGACGATACACACATTTGTGGCGTCACTGGCAAATGTGAACTCATAGCATGTGTTATGTTGGAGTATTTGAGTTTGTACAGTCACAGAGGATGTTATATTGTTTAATGATGTATTTAGAGAGATACAAATGGACATTGATAATGGAAAAGAGAGACTGAGTGATTTGCTGACAAGTTATCCTAGAAGATTCTGTTAAAATCTACTAGAGTATACAGTCTGCTTCACAACAGTGCACGAATGGCCATGAAATATGCATTTTCAGGTGTGTTGTGTGGACAGAGATGAGATTACTGGATAATCTAGAATAACTTTTTCATGACAACAGGCTTGACCTCTGGCAGAAGGCGAAAGTGGCCTGTTGGTTGCCCTTAAGGCAAATAGGGGCATAAGCGGCTTAGCCATAACCCTGAGGGAAATTTTAGACATGCCAGTGACCCCCATCTCGGACTCTTACCCCATTCCCTTTTCTGTTGCGCAACAGAGGAAAACTACTCAGCCCAGTCGTACGAGAGTTGCTGCTGTATGTCTGCTCTCGTTTAATGCAGCCCTACACACAACATTGTGCAATGGGACTTCCAGGAATTTGAGAAGAACATGGTGTTGTTTTGCCGTTCCCTCCAGACTGACATGAGAAAGAGATTTATCCTCTGTAGGGAGTGTGAGGTTAAATTTGTTCACGCACATGTGCTCAGACACACGCACTGTTTTGGAAAAGCAGTTGGCAAGTTGACTTGTGAATTAACATCACATGTAATGCAGGCGAGAGCTGAAACACTTTCCTCTCGCAGCAATATGAGCTGTTAACAGCGGCCCTGTGCTTCCACAGCGCTTGTGAAGTTGATGCACTTGTAATGCTTTCTTACTTTTATAGCGACAAAGTGAGCTCAGACGAGGAGACAGAAAGGGTGTGGAGCCTCACCAAGCTTTATTTACATGCGCACCATTTCTTATACAAACTAGATTACAATTCAAAATGGAATACACAGGAAAAATACCCACTAACATCAAGTCGAGAAGAAGCAAGGTTAATAAAGGGCAAAGTTCAAAGGGCGAAGCTCAGAGGGCGTATGGAGGGGGGCTGGCCTGGGCCTCTAAACAAGGATGAAAAGGGTCCGAGAGAAGATAACGAAAAGGAAACATCCAAGAGGTGATTAAGGTATCTAGTGGTATGTCTCTTCTATTCTTTTTTGCTTCTCTTAGCTTTAAATTTGCACGTGTTGTGCTGCAGGTGTGAGTGTTTGTGTGTGTGTGTGTGTGTAGAGATGATCCGTGCCTGAATGAAGCAGTAGCACTGAGTGGTTGTGTGGAAGGCCTGCTCCACTATGACTAAGTGTAAACTTTCTCCCTGAATAGCCAAAACATTTTACACTGAATGCACAAAATGTGAGGAAACATCTTCATGCGATTGAGATTTTGCGGTTTATCAAGGATCAGTAACCCCTCTTTCACCTTGTCAGTCTTCGTCACCGGAGAAGTAAAGCGCTCCTAGTATTCAGTGCAGTCAGTGGAGATGAATTTAAATGCTTAGGCATTCAGGTGATGGCTCAGGATTCCCCCCCCCTACCCCCGGCTAAAAGACATGCGATAATATTCTGGAAATTGTATAGGAAATTCCAGCTTGTTGTCGGATGACGTTAAAACCAAATGCTCACTGAGAGCACCGGGACGTGAACCTACTGTACTCCACGTGGAATAAAACAAGTGTGAAGCTGAGGAACGTCCATTAAGGAGGCTCTCCCTGTGTCTGCGTCACACACTCGTAATAACAACAAACCCGTTAATACGGGGGAGGATGGTGCGCCTGCAGCACTGTAAGCCCTGATTTTATAGTAGAAAGAGTGTGTTTGAGTGCTAAAGACACAGGGTTCCCTCTCTGGATTACAATTTCTGTCGCAGGACGGCACCATTGGAAGGGTTGAGGGGGGTTACAGCTAGGTCATGCACTAAACCTCGGCTAGCACAGTAGATCATTCTATCCAACCATGCACACACACTCCTCTGCCTTGGCCATAAAGTGATAAACACACATCTGTACACTATTATACATAGCGGGGACATACGCTTCCATACACAGAGAGGGGATACCAGGGTCTCCGGATGCTACAACAACCAGCCAAAAATCTGGTTCCACAATTAAAATCGCTGGTAACAGTGTTCCCTCCTTCCTGTAACGTTGTTCGTCATTTCTTCACCTTTACCTTCAGAGGTATCACAAAACCCAAGGGTCAAGTACTACATGAGTATATACGGACATACAGCGAGTATATATGCATTTCACACAATTCATAATGCATAAATACATACATGCATACAGTCGGCCGTGCTGTATGCACCATGAGGGATAGTGAGGGATTTTACACGTCCCCAACAGAAATAAACTCCACAGATAAACACACACATTAACATGTACTCAGGAGATACAGGAAGTCACCTGCAGGAGCACCAGGCGTGTCCATGAGGGGATGTGTGTGTGTGTGTGTGTGTGTGCATGTGCGTGAGTCCGACGCAAGGAAAAAAACAAAAAGCTATGACAGCAAAACCAAAAAACAACAGATCGCCACGTGAAAGTCTTAATCCTGACGTTTATCTTCCTTCCTCCTCTTCATCTTGACGGCCAAAAGTTCACAGGTTACAAGTTCACAAACACAAAGTATTACTGTTTTTTTTTTTTTATCAAGAAATGTTAAAATACCATTAGATTGTGACTTGATGTTACTTAAACTCCCCCCTGAGTGATTCTATATATGCATAACAAGCCCGACAAGCTCATGACAAGAAAACAGCAGAGCTTAACACAGATCCCTGGTATTATTTTTCTCTATCTATGTGTGTGTATATATATATATATATATGTGTGTGTGTGTGTGTGTGTGTGTGTGTGCATGTGTGTGCTGTGATTTGGCTGCCAGCATATCCTACTGTTTGTTTCAAGTAATTTGGCAATATACAGAGATAGCTTATTGTGTTTTTATTTTGTTTTTTGTTTTTTTTTACTCGAGAAACGAATGGCTTCTAGAGGAATGAGCCTAAAAAAAAAAAAAAAAAAACCCTTGCCGTGCTACACGTGGCTGCAGCTTTGGGCTTCTGCAGGGTCAAAACAGAAACAAAATGAACACACAAAATGCACGGCTTGCTCTTGGGGGCAGGATTCAACACTGTTTTACATAGCACCTGTTATGGTGTGGAAATGTTCACAACCCTAGGACACAGGTATTCATTTTGGCTACATCATTTGCAGTGATAAATGACCTCGATGGAACTCACCAGCAGTTATGAAATCTAAGAAAAGACGGACGAGATCTTTTCCCCTGCTTCTTGAACTTTCCACTGCCCTGCACTGTACAAATATCCATGACAGAGATTCTGCTTCCTTTAGTCTTTTTTCTGTCTTTTCTTTTTTACAGTTAGATATACACAAAAGATATCAAATATGTTTTGTAATATTCAGCTAATTGTAATGAAACCCTCAAGTATTTCATTTAATTCAAGCAATTCATAACAACAAAACTGGAAGTGCATGGTAATAAGATGAGAAATCTTAACTTCTAAGGGTTCTGAAAGTTTTGCAAAAATGGGGCAAAGTGTTGGTTTGTCTGTTTGTGTGTTTGCATGTACTGTAAGATACTCCATGTCCACCTTTTTCATCAATACATCGATTCTTTTTCATACAGACATGTATGATGCAGAAACAATTATGATAAAACAGAAAAAAATCCCAAAAAACAAACACTGAACATTTAAAATCACTTAGTGAGAACAGAGGGAACATTTTTTTTTTTATCAACATAACACATCCCAGGAAACCACTGGATCAGATTTACACCACATCACTTCTTGATTTTTTCACTTTACACTGTTTTTTTTGTCCTCAGGGGGAACAACTGCACCGTGCACTCCTTCAATCTTTGCTTGATATTTAGTCCTTGTATTCCACCTGAAACCCCTTCTGATAAGCAGTGTCTCTTTGATATCAACAGACTGGGTGTCAGAGGAAAAATTGCATAATTCTAAGATTTGAGAGTTTGACATAGTTTTTTCTTTTTGTTGTTGTTGTTTCACAGGAGGCTTTGAGGGCTGATGTGCAGCATCTCTAGAGTCTGCCGGAGTCGTTCATGGTTCACCAGTGTGGGAGCGAAGGTAAAGCTCTCGAGAGGAAGTCTTCTTCTGTAAACACAGGGTTTTGTATTTCATGTTGTGCTGATGGCAGGTTTGGCAAAAAGGATGTTGTGTGTCTGATCCTCTCTTGAACTACACAGTTCAGACCTGGAGAGATAAAAGACGAGATGATTATGTCTGAAAAACAACAAAAACTTCAAACATTTCTGACCAAGTATTGGACAAATGTCACCAGTCTATTTTGTCTTTGTTTTGCACTGTTGATTTACAGCAACAGGTGATATACTTAACAGGTGCTGCACTGGTACTTCCTGCACGTGCATCACAATAAATGCATTTTAATGTGAAGGCAGTGGCAAGCCTTCACTGTGAAACCAGTAATATCAAGTCTTCCATCAGCAGCAAACAATACACCTTTGATTACCTCTATAGCCTATATTTCTGCATCTCTCTGTAACACGATGTGGTAGAACATTTTCTGGGCTACACAAACCAAATAATGTTTTAGTAAGTAATTGATTTAAGCATTATTTGGTTTGTGTGAAACAGTGAAATCAGGGGATGTCTGCACCCCAAGTGGGCTTTCTGGAAGTCTGCAGTAAGTCTGCTTGAGGGCTCTCAAACCCACCTGCAAAATCTGGGAGGTGGGGACACTTGGATTGCACCCAAGAACTTTCAAAGCAACTTTTTGTCATGGCCCAAGAAAAGAGGACTTGCGTTACATGTCATTAAAAGACAAACTTTTAGCAATTGGAGAAGCTATGTTGTTAAGCAGATCTGTATTGGTTTTGGAAAAATGACGAAGCGGCGCACAGTTGAAACTGTTTGTGAAGAAACGCATAAGCTTGTAATTATGTTGAGAGAACCGTTTCCATGTGGATTCACAGGAGCAGGGCATCGACTTTGACTATGGTTCATTTTTTCTTCAGCTGCAGCATGAATAATCTTTGAAACAATATGGGTAATATTTCACCAAAGTCCAGAGGGTGTGTTTGTACACATTTCAGTTCTACAGATTTTATACTTGGCATCAGTCACACTCTGAATTTAGGCATCAGAAATCTGTATTGTGGAAAGAAATGTTTGGATAAGTGCATCCATTATTCATGTCTGAATACGCTCTCCTTTGCTTAAATGCCACATGATTTACGCCAGCGCAAACAACACTCAAACACACACACCTGCTCTGATCCTTCCTGGTCTGACCCTCTCAGCCAGGTACCCAACTCTGAGAGGTCTGCTTGGTGTTCGTGAAGTTGCTGACTCCGTTCATGTTGGCCAGTGAGTCAAAGTTAAAGTCCAGGCCATCTGCATCCATCAGCTCATTCCTGATGATGGAGTCCATATCACACTCCAGGCTGCTGTTGAACATGTCCAGGTCCAGATCTGTGGGGAAGCGGTCCTGGCAGATACCTCCGCTGCTGCTAATGGTTCCATTTAGGAAGATCGAGGTGTCGATCTGCATGGAGGAGGATCCGTTTCCTCCCAAGGGCGAGAGCAGGAGCTGCTGCTTGGCATTAGCCAGAACGTTAGCCTCGTTTGCGAGGTTCAGGCCTCCGTTTAAAGACCTCAGGGAGCTCTGGTTGTGGTTGTTACTTTGCAGCATCTCTCCTTGGCTGCCCTGAAGTCCTCCGGTGGTCCCAAATGTCATAACGGGATCATTACGGAGCATGAGGCCACGGCGAGAGTTCTGGGAAATGACGGCAGCGGTGCTGGCCTGTGACATCAGTGGGTCAGACTGGGTCATCATGACATCACTGTGGCTGAGGCTGTCAGAGTTGAGCAGGTCTTGTAGTGTCTGACTGCCAAAGCGAGATATGCTGATGCTGGAGAAGGAGGTCTGCTTGTTCTCCTGGATGGTCTGCATGGGGGACGGACGCAGGGAGGAGCTCGTCGTGTGGGGGCCAAAGATGGAGTTGCTGTACCCATTGACTCCACTGTTAGAAGAAGAGTTGGAGGATGGAGACGAGGTGGAGGAAGGTGAGCCTAGCCCATTGGGTTTGGACCCAAAGTTGAACCCTGAGGAACCATTTGGAGCAGCCGGTCCTGTGACGGTTGGGACCAGGTTCATGTTATCCAACAACTCATCCATCAGGTCATCTGTGAGTCCATCATTGAGGTTCATAGTGCCTGCCAGGTCTGCCAGGCGGGGCAACTCGGGTGGCACTGTCTTACCATTGGTCGTGGCATTGCCAGGGGACAGCGCTCTGCCAGGGCTGGAGTAGAGCATAGGCGAGAGAGGAGGCTCGTCATCGGGCACCTCATCTAGCTCAGGGTTGGCTAGGATGGGAGAGAGACGGCCGCTCAGTGTGCTGGCGTTGGAATTCGTGCGAGAGCGGAAGTCTGTCCAGGCGTCCAGCTCCTCGCTGCTGCGTGAAGTCGGGCTTCCAGGCCACTTGGAGAGACCCGAAGGACTGTCTCCACCTCCCTCGCCAGCTGCAGCAGCTGCAGCCTGCAGGGCGGCCTTCTTCTTGGCTGCACGGCCACGGGCGGACTTGGTGTACTTGTTGCTGTTGTCCATGGAGACTGCACGGCGGCGGGGAGCCTTTCCACCCTTGCCTCCCTCTGGGTTGATCATCCACCAGGAACTCTTCCCAGTTCCCTCGTTCTGGACCCGGATGAAGCGACTGTGGAGGGAAAGGTTGTGCCGGATGGAGTTCTGAAACACAAAGGAGCGACAGAGAAGAGACTGTTGAGTGATGTGTGTAAGATCATTTCGAAACAATTACCCAAACAATGACTGTCATCAGTATTGATTTGTTGTGTTCTTTCTTTCCTTTTACCAATAAAACATTCGATGAATACCTCTCATTAAGTCCAACAACACTGATCCATAAACCACCCACTACCACTGATTCTGCAACGATGTAAACAGTTGCTCTTGGTGACTAGACACAAAGCTAAAATCCAGTTTCAATTGTTCAACCACTAAATATAGACAAAAAGACATTGGTTTGCAGCAGCATTTAGCGCTGATGTCTGCATTGTTCCTACTGTAGCTTTTGTGTTGCGGGTATAAAAGAGAAGAGAGAGACAGTGGTCTATAATCAAGCGTCTCCTCGATTATGAATGACGCGTACAAAGAGCCCCTGTGTCGCTTGAGGAGTGCATTCTGTGTCAGATCATGTGCGTATGTGCATGCCTGCAAGTGAGTCTCGTCTGGTGTGTATTGATCAACTCTGAGCTCCTTCCTTGTGCCGAGCCCCAGAGGCTCATTGTGGGGGAACTGGTGCACATGATAGCGAGAGTTTTATTCACAACACAGAGATGCGTGCACACATTAACACTGTCCAATCACTTGTCGCATCACTGCTCTCTTTGTTTACATACATACATTTACGAGACAGACATTCTTTCTTATTGTGGACTGATGTTGCGGCGGTTGTACATGTTTTAGCCTTCTTAGCGGCACAAATCTACAGTTGGCAATGTCTGTCAATCGGACAGATTTTCATAATTCCACTGAAAGAGAGTAAATTCCTGCACACATTTTGCATGTCTGCATTGATAGATTCATTTAAAAACTATATGTTTTAATACTAAAGATTAAAATGTGACCAAAACATTGACTTTTTATAATAAATCCATCAATGCCAAAGTGAATTTACTAGTTTTCATTGGAATCTGGAAGATTTTTGGGGGGCTTGGATTCCTTGCATCGCAAAAAAAGAGAAACACAAGTAGTGTTCATGTTGCCATTGAAGCTGACTTCACAGGTTCCCAGAGGATAAACCTACTGATGTTATGATTCTCATAGTTTCCCTCTAGCTCTAAAATTGTCCAATATTTTGATTTATGACCTGATAACAGCAAGACTAATGACACTCTCTTAACGCGAATGTTGTCAATTTGCTAATGCCCAAGTTACCGTGCTAAATGAAGATGGTAAACATTTTTATATTTGTTAAACGTTTAGCACTGTGACTGTGAGCATGCTGAAGTTGGCTTTCAGCTCAAAGCACTGTTATGCCTAAGTTCAGCCTTGCAAAGCTGCAAGTGTGGCTGTCTAATCCTTAGTTTGTTGAGTTAATGAAGTTTTTTTTAATGTAAATGTGCTTTTAACAGTTACATTTACATCAGGTAGATTTAACTAACGAACTCCAAGTGATAATTTAATTGCTAATCCTGGGAGAGAACAAACAAGGAGGGACTAAGCGCGTGATCTGATCTGAAGGAATCATCAGTGAACCAACAGGGATTTTAGATTGACGTCACAAAGTTGAGTTGTTTTTAAACCAAAGAGACAAAGACCAGGAAATTATTCTATCTTGGATCATTAGTATAAACAGTTATGGATTGACTTTTGTCTTGATACACGTCTCTTTTTGGGCCCCAAAAGCTCCTGAAAGTTGACTTCAGGATTTCTACCTCAGTCTCCCTCTCTTTCCATGCCCCCTTCCTCTTCCGCAGTTTCTGTTGTTTCACAAACACACAGCTCTTACGGGCCCTCAGGGACTCTGGGGCTATGCTATATCCTCCCATATAAACAACCCAACCGCCATCCACAACATGCATGCATTTCTCCCGCTCTGTTTTCCCTCCTATGTATATTTTTACTCCCTAAAACAGAACAGATTTCTGGGTTCCAAACGACGAGGGATAGAAATTTGGAGTTTTTGTGGGAATAACAATATTGTTTTCCACGAAGCGGTCCCGTCTGTCCTGGGCAACAGTTTACAGACAATTTGGTCTGGATTGTTTTTCTGGTCAAAGGCAGTTCAATCAGTGAGGAGAAAGAGCAGTCTTAAGTTACCACTCTGGCTGCAACGTTGGCAGAGTAAGAAAGTTTCATCTCTGGAGCCAAAATGAACCCATGACCCTCTGTGATGGTGTATTTGAGCATGTGTGTTTGTGGTAACTTTATGGAAATGCCCAGTTTTGCGTTTGCAGGCTCAAATAACATGTGTTCACAACTGTAAATGCAAACGTTTCAGCAGGACTGTGTCCTTTTTGCAACCGCTGCTGCGCAAATCCATAGAAAGTTGCATTTAATCATGAATGGTGTTTGTGTTTGTGAGTGTGTGTGTGTGTGTGTGTGTGTGTGTGTGTGTGTGTGTGTGTGTGTGAATGCATGTTTCCCAAGTGTGTGTGCAATGAGGTAAGATGTGAAGAGATACCAGCGAGACCAGTGTTTATCCTCTGCCAGCATCTCTTGAGGCATGATGTAATGCTGCTTTATTACAGAACATTTTACAAACACACACACACACACACACACACACACACACACACACACACACACACACACACACACACACACACACACACACACTGGCTAAATGTTTCCAGCTGCCAGTGAGATGTAAATAATGGCAGAAGATGGGACTTTGTGAAGGAAAACAAGAACTTCTGGAGGGATGAATGAGAGCAGAATGAATGGAATGCGAGTCTCCTCCTTCTCGCTGCTGTAAACATTTACCTGCCAGCACCTGACACTTCATCAATCCTTCTCCCTCGCTTTGCTCCTACACCACCTTTATCCCCTCCCCACTCCCTCACTCCAGAACAAAGCCACTTGTTTAATGTTTCTCTTTTTCCGTGCCACCGCTCGCATCCTTCAAACGTCAGGTGAGATATTTCCAACTTGATGGAGCGGCAATAAAAGGAAACGGGACATCTGCAGCCGAAGCGTGGACGGTGATGAAGGGAGAGAAGGGAAAAAAAATTGGGTGCAGGCGAGTGAAAATGTGCGAGTGATGGTGAGAAAGAGGGTGAGAAGATGACGAAGGAATGAAAAATGCGCCTGCTACGTATCAGCGTCACATGTGATGCATGCGTGTATAGTAGATTCTCCCACATACTGTATATTCCGGATAATTCAAAGACTTTGCAGCTATTTTCTAGATATCTCCTTCATTTTATTGCGACGGAGCAGAAGCAAAGATCTTGGGCAAATAAAACCCAGACTATCTTCATGGGTTATACACTTGTGGTTCTGTAAGTGGAAAGTATGTTGTTTTATGATTCTAAGACTGACCTTTTAATCATTCGTGTCTGCATATTCTATGTAGACATTCAGTCTCTCCTGCAGACCACAACTTCATTTCTCGCCGCCACGATTCTTACTGTGTTTAACGACACGACCGATCGTATTATTTAACTTCCCAGGAGTTCATTCAGCTAGTCTTAAATCACACCTGAGCTTGGTAACAGCGTTCATACTTCGCTAAACATTATTGAACTCTGGGGGAAAGCAGCTTCAGATAGAGTCTCCGAAGGGTCTGTGTGTACACAATATCTAAATAAAATCTTCACGCTGGGGAGTTTTTTTCTTATATGAAAATATGAATATAAGATCGTCTCCATCACGACCTCTATTTAATTTATTCCTACAATTTTATTCCAATATGTGGATTGACAAAACGGTATTTTACATTCTCTCTCTGTGTGTGCGTACATAGCACATCGCTGCTGTGTGAGCGGGATACTGTATGCTTACTACTGCACAGCTCCTCTGGGGTATTCCCAAAGTCCATTAATAAAAACAGCTCGGTGAGACAGCAGCTCTGATTCACAACTCCTACTATGCAGCCACAAGAACTAAGTGACACACAAACACACACGCGCAGACACACTAACACAGCTCGCAGCAACAACCTTCCCAGGGATAATGACGTTGTTGACACGCCGCGGTTAATTTTAGGGATTTTTGCGGATTTCTCTCTCTCTCTCTCTCTCTCTCTCTCTCTCTCTCTTTCTCTCTCTCAATGTAATTTTTCACTTTTTTTGTCTTTTCTATTCTCCTCATTCTTTATAATTGTAGCATTGATCCCAGAGATTTAATTTATTACATCGGGCTCTGCCTCACCGAAGGTAGAAAAGAAGCTTACTTTGAATTTAGCCCTGTCTCTTTTTAAAACAAATGCCTTTTCTTTCAATTTCTGTGACATTGATATTATGACATTATAAAAATCAGGCTCAGCTGGTCTGTAAAAGTACTCTACGGTCCAGAGTCAACTATTCATGAGTCTGGTTATCCAGGTTCAACAGTGTCACATTTTTTGGAGCAAACCAATTCAAAGATAGCCTGACGAGGCTGAACTTGCTCCGTGAGACAGGCCCCAGCTGTGTGTGCGAGTGGGTGAGTGTGTGTGTGTATGTGTGTGTGTGTGTGTGTGTGTGTGTGTGTGTGTGTGTGTGTGTGCACCAGCTGCAGCCAGAGCTCAGGAACACAGAGGCCTTTTTGTCCGTCAGCAACATGTGGGAACAATTAATCACTGTCAGCAACCACGCTAGGAATCTCTCTCTCCTTTCTCTCATTATTCAGATTTTTGGAAGGTGCGTAGGTGGGAACTTTGCATTTATGTAAATCTTGAGTGTGGAAGGTGTGCGCACATTAACATTTTTAAGGAGGCATTTTAAGGAGGCGTTTAAATGTAATGAGACAAATTTGTGCCGACACGTACTGGTTATAAATGTATAGAAAGTAATGCCTCGGACTCCCGAGGTTACTTCAAAAGCAGGCTCCTCTGATTGGCTCAGACGATTCTGATGGAGCTATCTAATTGGTTGTAGCCATCCTAGGAGCAGCAGCGGTGATTGGTGCAGAGAAATTGGTTTGCGTAGCCAGGCAGTACAGAAAAGGGAGGGTCTGCATGGTATTGCAAGTGTATTTCATCACCCAGCTACAGCACATATCTGAACTCAAATGTATGAACTGGGTCACTTCCACTTTGGCAGGTTCCTGTGCTCTATGTGTGCCTGAGAGAAACACTTTACTGGTCAGCCCAGCCCAGACACAACCTTCCCTGCCTCAGGGAAATTCAGATAAAAACACTCTCTCTCTCTCTCTCTCTCTCTCTCTCTCTCTCTCTCTCTTTCTCTCTCTCTCACGCACACACACACACACACACACACTCACAGCTCTATACACATTGGGCTAGAGGAAGGCGTTGGGTCAGAGGGCTTCAGCGTGTCATGCAGCCTGGACACAGCACTCTGTCAAAGGTCAAAGTGCTTTGAGGTCAGAGCTCTCACCTCATACATGTTAGCCCCTCCCCCTGACCCTTCTTCCACTGCTGTGATTGGACCAATTCTGTGACCTAAGCCTCACATCGCTGGTGTACTTAACCACCTACTGACACACTGTGTATTTGTGTGTGTGTGTGTGTGCGTGTGCGCGTCTGTGTCGGCCAAACATAACCGCACGTTATCGGCCATTATGTAAACCAACACTAATCTGAGTCTAATGTCAACAGGGACTGCTGCTGGGTCAAGCGGACAACTTGCGCAACATGAGTTTGCATTTAAGACGAGGGATTGACAACGGGCTGCGGTTAAAATGATCCTTGTCTTGCTCTGAAGTGTTCTTTCTGTAGTAAATGCAAACAAGATTAAGTCTGTGCTGACAGGCGAGCAGGTGCGAGCGAGTCCCTGAAGATGAAGGACAGAAAAATGAGGACTGTTGAATATCCTAAAGGAAAATGTAATAATCAGTGACAAAGGAGCTCATTGTGTCTTTTCTTTTTAATGAGAAAAAGCTAATGAAGACAGTCTGGCTGGCTCAGGTACATTTACAAGCATGTTTAGTAATTTGCAAAATTCAAAAGACAACCTAGGGCTGAGATTTTAAGGCCACAAATACTATAATGTGAATATCATATTTTAAACAAGTGAAAGTTAAAAAGACAACACTGTGTAAATTTAATGAGCCTTAATCTATTTTTATTTTTTATAGAAATGGAAAAGTAATGAATAATACATACAGTAATGTAGAACCAGTCTTCAGTCTTATCAGTCTCATAAACTCTGCTGCTTACAAATAACAGCAATGGATTTCTGAAGATTGACTTTGATATTTCATGAGCTAGTCTTTTAAATACCTCACTAATAATATTCCATAATAAGTAATGTGCAAATTGTTATAAAGATGTGTCATTAATCTATATTGGGAAAAACTACTGGAATAAAAAGCACACACATCTGTTCACACTTGAATTTACAAGGCGCAGAATAAATATTTTCCTGTCATGTCAGTGTTGACCTTGTTGTGTAAAGTCTAGATCATACTCTGGGACGGCCGTACTCTGGGGACGCAACCTGTCTTTCATATAAGTGGGTAGAGGGGACAGTGGTGGCCAGTGACCACCGTTCAAGACTGTGTTTTGACATTTGAGTGAAGGTGGACCTCAAGCCGTTTCCGCCACATTATGTCACAGTATGTTTTCCCTACCCTAACCAAGAGTTTCTTCTGCCTAAACCTAACCAGGTCTTAATCCCAGCATTATTGCAACATAAAATACAAAGATGCAACTCAAAGAAGCATTGGGTTTCAACATATCCATGGTTTGCAAAAACGTACATCAACATTTATTCTAGCAGCTGTTTTATTTGTTGTATTTGGCGCCCGGTTGGCGCATTTATAGTGTGGACAGTATGCATATGATGAAGTTCTCCTCACACAGGCTTCCTCAGCCAGGCATTTACAGTGAAAGTATAGCGAGGCAGTGCGAGGTAAAGGCGCAGACATCATGCAGGTCTTCGACACGTAAAAAAGGAGGTTTATAAATAAACAGCCCGGCTGGTCTGCGCTAACGCTGCAGAGAAAGGACGGTTATTTATACTTTGACCCTACGCACACACACAAGCACAGAGAAACACACACACACATTGGGTCCAGGTTCCAGCAGCCCTGAGCTCTGGACGGCAGACAGAACATTCCATTCTCTTCAATCATATGTGCGTTTCCCGGCCAGCGGCTGGGTGTCTCTCTCAGCTCGTGTGTGTGTTTTATAAGTTGGATTTATGTGCGTGTGTACACTGGACGGAGTTGTGGAGGTACTCTGCTTTAATCATGCTCTTTTTCCTTTTTCCCTTCTGCACTCCTCTTTTTGTGAGTAGATTAAGGTCTTCATGCGGGCACACACACACACACACACACACGCACACACACACTTTAAAGAGCAAATCAGTTCAGGAAATTGATTTAGTATTTTCTGATCAATCTGTTACACCATATTTACACTGACTAATCAATTATCATAGTGTGAACGGCGATATCAAGTTCCTCCCTGAATTAAAAAGCAGCAAAAGCACACACACTGCCTTCCAGGAGTTGTGACCTTGTTAAATCACCAGAAAGCCTGCTCTTGTCATCGCCGAGACCTTACTACTGCGATGTCAACCTCTGTCTCTCTTTCTATCATTCCCATCTGTCTGCCTCTCTCTCTCTCTCTTCTCCCCTGCTTTGCCTTCATCCAAGTGTGTCCCGTGTTGTGCCACATGCTCAAAGAAACACTTGTTTACGCTAACATTTCCCTCCAATCAGTAAGCCCGAGGTGGGAGAGGTGGCTGAACCCATCCCACCTCAAGTGGCCAATCAGTGCTGGCCGGTGCGGAGGCTTGGTTAGGCACATTACCCCAGTAAGGCTTCATTGGGTCAGTGTGTTTTGCTCAGTGCACGAAGGTCACCGCAGTTCCTGTGGAGCGTTGGCTCACGGTCACAGCGGAAAGTTAAGTACACAAACACACACACGCACGCTGGAAGAAGCAGCAGGGAAATCGATCATAATATTATGAAAACAAACATCTATGAGCAAAAACTAAACAAAACCAAAAAAAAAAAACAAAGCCCATGAGCTCACAAGGCGTATACTGTCAGCGCACATTGACAGAAACACACTGTTCAAGTATGGTACATGTACACTTTGCTTTGGGACAACGCAGGCCGTCCCTGCTGGGCTTTATCAACCCCGAGTTCCAGGACACGGCGTCCTTAAGCTACGGAGCGGCTGCGCCTGCCAAGAACACACGCACACACACGCGTACTCACACACACACACACACACACACACACACACACACACACACACACACACACACACACACACACGTATTCACACACACACTGACAGCAGACACATCTCAGCGAAGACAAAGACGATTTATTCAGACAGAGGGAGGAAAAAAAGAGACTTGCAAGAGAGTAAAGCAGCAGCAAGCAAAAGCACTTAAACAACAATTTTCTCTGAGTTCAGGCTCCAAACTAAAAACTACACCTGTAGACCAGCTCGCCACATGTGCGTGAGACAAGTCAAAGTGGAGGGACTGTTTAACTTGTTTAACCATATAGGAGTGTGTGTTTCTGGGCAATATAGCAGATTCAATACTTGGAAAATCGAGGCAGGCTACTCGAGGTAACATTTATTGTGTGAAACGCTGTAAAGAAGCGAGTGGCTGTTTTTTTTACACACTCTGAAAACTCTGTTACTTCTTTGTCATTAGATTAAAAATGAGGGTAAGCCAGGGCCCACAGACTCCAGACTTACACCGTGATAAAGGAGCTTTCCCCAACATTTACATTAGTTGTTGTGAGCTAGTTGTCCAGGTACAGTGTTGTATAAAGTACCCAAAAGTCATACTTGAGTAAAAAGAAATGATGTATGATGAAACTATTAAAGAATATATGAACTGTACTAAAGTATCAAAAGTACATGTAGAAGTACTAAACAAGACAACTGGACCAAACAAGACATTTGAGGGCGTCATCTTGGGCTTTGAGAAACGCTGATTGACAATTTCATTTT
Organism: Acanthopagrus latus; assembly: GCF_904848185.1. Taxonomy (NCBI): domain Eukaryota; kingdom Metazoa; phylum Chordata; class Actinopteri; order Spariformes; family Sparidae; genus Acanthopagrus; species Acanthopagrus latus. Next base: position 14,360,715 of record NC_051060.1, on the reverse strand, counting down.
ATAGACCAAACAACTGATCAATGAATCAAGAAAGTAATCTGCAATGAAAGTGATCTTTAGTTGCATCCCTAATTAAAATCGGCTCGATTTGTTAAACTCTTTCAATCTGCTATGAAAAATAAAAATACACTCGCGGCATTAGATGACGGGAAGTGCAAGCCATCTGCCAGTCAACAAACACAACCACAGGGAACATGCTCTTAATACATTTTGGTGATAAACTGCTGGTGGATTTAAAAATAATTTATGTCCTGCCTGAAGTGAGGTGAATGTTGTTTGGGTTGGGTCGACAGAGGATGACTCGCAATCCTGCCCTTTTTAAGAACTTGAACTATTTCGACATCTGACGTCTAAAAATAGAGACGGACCAGAGGGCAAGTCTGCTGGCGATGATTATCGTATTTATGCTGGCTGGTGTATGAGCGTGCTGATGACAGACGCAGTCAAAAAAAAACCAAAAAAAACACACACACACACACAGAATGAAAGCACAGTGGCGCGGTGCCGCATCGAGTACATGAGAGCGTAGAGACGAGACAGGCCAACCACCAAATGATCCCACTGGTATGCATTACAGTGGTTTTCTCTGTGAACAGGTGATTAATGAGACCTTCAAACTGTGTGTGAGAGATTGAGAGGCACTGAGGGAGACGGAGATATATAAAGAGTAGGGGAAGACAGAGAGATAGAGAAAAAAAGAGGGCACCCTTAGTATGAAGACCAGCAGGGTGTCTACATGATTAATTACATCTCTGCGCGATACGAGCGGCTCCGAGGAGTGGAGGGACGGAGGGAGAAGCGCGAGGGGGTGGGGAGGGCTGAATCATTCATAATTATCAGGAAGGGGAATGTTGCTATTCCTGTGGGAAGATATGGTGCAAGTGACAAGGAATACGTTTGGGAAATGAGCCTGCCATCTACACCTCAACCCACAGACCTATTTCAAGGGCAGTGGAGTGCAGAGGTGGGAGGGTTTATTTTTGGCTTCCAGGGTTTGGAAGCAAGAGTCCTGCTCATTTTTCTGCATCGACAATGTCAGCTGAAAATCTACTGGTTAAAACAGCACCGAGTGATCGCGATGAAAACACACACACACACAAAAGAAGAGAAATATTAGCTGAAACTTTTAGGAACAAAGTTACCCATGATTTACAAGAAACAGGAGACACATCAAATGACCAATGTTAAAGGTCAAGCTTCGTTTGATTCTGACTGAATTAGTTAGTTAACTTGGCGTCAAGTTAAGAGCTTCTATTTCTGCTGTGCCTCACCTGCCACTTATCTCACCTCAGCAGTCCACCAAAATCTGTGTTTTAACAAATCTGATGTGATAAAAATAACCAACGCAGGCTGCTAAAACTTTGTAGTCGTATCAGATCTACCATGCCTGATTTAAAGGTTTGTTCCCACCTTCTGACCGTGTTAACTGGTGACTTTTGGCAAGACACCCCCATGATTATCATAACCTTCAGTCGCTGGCTTGCTACTAGTTGTAGTTTTGACAACATTATAACTAATGGCAGTACAAACAAAGCAGCAGGTCCAGGATTCAGAAAATATGGCTCTATTCGTACTCCCGCCTTTACAGCTCTGATTGGCTGATTGTTACTCCAATCAGCAGAAACTGTCAGCATATTCGAATTGCTCCATATATAAAGAGAGGTTGGTGGGGACTCAGAGGTAAAGTGTGGAACGAGGATGGTATGATTCACTTGTTCTGAATCAATTTTGGCTCAACAACGATACTGCGGTATGTAATAGCTGACAGCAGTTAACAGGATATAGACCAGTGAACCCCTCCCACAATTATGCTGCTTGATGTTAGATAACATACAGCCTATGAATCCACGGCCAACCCAGTCTTATTCACGTTTTTGCTAGGGACCCCCTGGAACCCCATCAAGGACCCCTGGGGGGCCCTGGACCCTTCTTTGACAACCGCTGCTCCAGCAGTACTGTCATCCAGTTGATCTGCCAAACTGATGCGCAACACATAACTTGTGTTATAACTCCTGTGTTTCTATGTTTCTGTGTGGAGGTAAATTCAGGATAACGACAAAAAATAACCTTAAAAGGGAGATTTCCCGCTCTGCGACACTACAGATGGGATGCAGAAAGAACAAAATCCATGGAGAGCGAGATGATTCATGTCCATGGAGAGGGCACAGAGGAGCAGAAGAAGAGAGAGCGGAAGAAGTAGAGGGACAGCGCGAGGAAGCGAGGGAGGACGACATGCTGTTTTTATGTGCGTAGCTTGGGTGAGGGGTTGACTGAGGTTTACTGCCTCCCTTAACACCACTCTGCCCTGTGTGCATATTGCATTTCCACTGAGGACCAGCTTCGGTTGCGCACGGACCAAAATGGCTTTTTTTTTTCTTTTTTCGGTGAACTGAGGACAGCGATTAGGGCGTGGACTTCACTGGGAAGATGTAACAGATTTATGTAAGATCTCTGTTGCAGTAGAGATGTAGGTGTCAGGGTAAATTACAGCACAGCGCTGCAAAATACGTGGATTCATTTCTGGTATGTGGCGGCTGTAAATCTTCCACACACACAGGAAGTGACAAATCTGTGTCTTCTTGACTGCTATCTCCGGGTTTGGATCAGAAGTGTCTGCTTTACTGATTTTGTTTTTTGTGCTTCTTGTCTTCGTTCATAGTGAAGCACTTTGTAATTTCGTCTGAAATAGTCTTTATAGTAAATAATGATTCTAATTGATATATCATCATCATAAAACTCACAAAATGATGGACATTTAGGTAAGTGTAAAAATATGACTTAAAAAAGGGCTTCAGTGTGGTTAAAGGAGTGATATAAGAAATGGAAATCATCATTTATCAATAATATGTTACTGTTACACAAAATTATGTATTTTTTTCCCCCTTTTTAATCAAACTTTTGATGTCTTTTGTGAAATACTAGATAGCATGCCTTTTCACTTTTCTGGAACCTCTAAAGTTCCTTTAAATGCCATTTTTTGTGGAACTTCTCACAACCCATGTACACTTCTGACTTGGGGTGTGTGACCAGTAGTCACCATGTGGACTTTGCTTTGTTTCAAAGTGGTCACAAGCGGCTGCCTTGCGTACTGTAACCTCTAGGGGGGATTACTTTGTGCGAAACTGCCTGTTGCAGCAGAGGTGTTAAATTTAGGCCTGATGGCACAGTAAACAAAAAAATGTCCTTCGCGTTATGTAACAAAAACGTGTGCGTGTGTCCTCCGGCATGCAGCGCTGCCTCATGCATTACACAGACGCTACACACTCACAGTTTAGACAGGAGCCACAAACATGCAGTTTTTGTTCAAGTGTTCATTGACTTTTCTCTGTTTTTTGGGGTGTATTCATTGTCATGCAGTGGCGTAACCTGGACACAAAGAGACACAAACACACACACAAACACACACTCTTTTTTCCACTGTGCATTCCAGTGTGTCCACATGTCATTTATCTTTACACTTGTCTGCAACATCTACCTTTGCTCTGCTGTGTGTGTGTGTGTGTGTATGTGCGTGTGTGTGTGTGTGCGTGTGTTTGTGTGTGTGACACTGAGGTGCGCCGTCTCTTTGACCCGGTATTTCCACAACACAGCCTGCTTAAAGCCTCGAGGTTGTATCCAGGTCACACCCACAGGACTTAGTTCGGGGTTGAGGAAGGCTCGCCTCGTTTTCTGTATCTGTTGACGTGCACGGTTTCACGACCTCTCAAACCTCCAATTAACTCCACTGAAGGTGAGCTATGATCTCATTGAGACAGATTATGCCGATAATAGCATTACGCATAATCATGTTGGCTAACTAAACAGTAGGGCCACAAATCTAGTTTGAGCTCTATTGTTTGGAACCGGTGACGTGCTGGTTCTTGTTTGTAATGTGTGGTTCGATTGTGTGTGTGTGTGTGTGTGTGTGTGTGCGTGTGTGTGTGTGTATGTTGTGTATGTTTTGAGTTTTGGTGGAGTTCACATCTGGTCTGGATTAGTGTTGGGGCCCTGCTGGTGTTCATGGGGCATTTCATTCTAATGGTGCTAAAAACAGATACAGTACACACACACACACACACACACACATACACAAACACACACACACATACACACATGCACACCAGTCCTCAGCCCCACTGATTCTTACCGTATGTTTTACCATCACACACACTTAAAGGATTATTCCTGTTAATTACAGCTTGGGTTTTATTTCCTTAGGTTTGGCACTGACACTGAGCTCTCCACTTTAACTTCTAATATCTGAGATCCAGTCACTATCCTGAAAGACGTCCGATGTGGCAGGAAACAGCCAATCAGACACATTTTGTGAGGAGAAAAAGATCAGATGCATTTGTACCCCAGACTAACAGCCTGGTTGAACTTTGACCCACCACACCCAGTGTAGTTGTAGAGCGAGTAATTGTTTCAGGTAGGTAGCTCCTTTAATTCTTGACCCCTCCTGTCACATCTGTCACAAGCTATTCTAACTCTATTTCTGTACCGACCTGTAGATGGATCACTTTAGTGATTGCTCAGCAAGTGTGTACTGTACTGTGTGGTAACACGCTTATAGCCTTTAAAATTAGCTTTCTTACTTCTGGTGGTTTCATTTCCGCTTCTAAAGTCAAAAAAGTGGTGTTCGTTTGTGAGGATTATCTTGCTGAACATCACAGGCAAGTATCATAAACTCATCGTTTGTCACGGAGATTATCTTCTGCAATAATCCAAAATCTAATTGAAAAATCGAATCAGCTTTTTGTCGAGAGGACCGGGCTGATGCTAACTTCAGAGTTAGCCTACAGAAATGCATCATCCCTTTCGCTCTTTACAGAGGCCCGGGTCCTCTTCCACCTGAGCCCCCCACATTGTGCCACCATGTACCTATAGCTGCCCATTTCAGAGGCCACTGTATGGGGGGGGCAAGACGAGAGGTTGTCGGATTCTGACCAATTATCTGTCCAATCGCACGACAGTTTGTGTCTACGTTGTTTCCAGGTCTCAACAACTACTCTGGTGAGTACAATAATACAAAACTGATAAACTCCTGACCCTGCTGGAGCTAGTAGAGCCAGCGACAGAAGACTACTGACCCTTCTTTTCTGACATCTTTTATCTATCTCTGTTTCTCTTGGGCTCGATATCTATAGGTAAGTCTAGCTTGTCTGTCTCGGTTTGTACTAGAAAGTGTTTCAGTTTGACCATCTGTGTGTGTGTTAGTGTGTGTCTCATTCTCTGCTGATGTCAGCGCTTCCAGGCCCGTCAGCCCTCTTCCTCCTCCTACACACCAGCTGAGCAGCTGGAGAAAGGGAAGGAGGTGCTGCTGGTGGTTTTTGACACCCATACGCTCACACAGTGACTCTGTGTCCTGACCGTGTATGTTTTATGTGTGTGTTTTAGCGCAGGGCGAAATTCTAACCTTTGCAAGGCAAACACCCCATGGCTGACACACATGCATGCACGCGCGCGCGCGCACACACACACACACACACACACACACACACACACACACACACACACACACATTGGGAGAGTTTTCTCCCAGCAACAGCAAGACTCTTCCTCTGTCCCTCTTGGCTCCGCCCCCTGAGGAGTCACATGACTTCCTGCTCTGAGACGAGGAGGAAAGAGAGCAGCAGTTTGTCTCAACTCTCCGCTTTTCTTCTCCACTGACCATTTCTGCATGTGCGATTCATTCTTTGTCAGAAGAAGTTTGTCCGTCAACACTCATAGTTCCAGTTTCAGGTCTCCTGTCACCCCTCTGCTCTGTCTGCCCCTCGCTTCTATCATTGCATCAGTTCTTGTCCAACTGACCTCAGAGGATCCTTTAAAATCTCGGTTTCTAGAGCAAAGCCATTGTTTCATGACCGCAGTAACCTACATTTGTGTGTCCAGTATGATTAACCTGATTACACATGTGCATCACTGGAGATTGTGTGTGTTTGTGTGTGTGCGCATGTCCAGGCTTGTGTTTATTTAGGTCTACTTGCGTGTGTGGAGCACGTTTCTGCTAAGCTTATTAATCATTGCCAAAGGAGATGATGATGACGTAGCCCCGGTGCCAAACTCTGTTCTGCTGTGTCAGCTCCAATCTGCACGTCCTCCACGCCTCCGTCCAGTCACTGTTGTGTTGTCTGTGTGCATTACGGACTTTTCCCCTCCATTTCTGACCACATATCACAATCAGCTCACTCGCTCGCCGTCTAAATGGAAGTCGCGGCTCTCATTATTCAGCCTTTTGTTTTGAAAAAAGATTTGACTTTTTTTTTCCCCTTCCAGTATTGAACTGAGGATCAAATCTCCATCTCCTGTGTTGTATCAGCGAGTGACTTTAAACTAAACCCTCATGTCATCTGTGTGCGAGTGTGGTTGTTTGACACAGCGCATAAACTCTAAACAGAGGCTTTAAACCACAGCTGTAGGAGGGCACGCTCAGCAGCACGTAACAAAAGCAAGCTTTCTTTTGTGCGTCTTGGCTGTTTTTCTACTTTTGAAGAATAGGAAAGTCCAGTTTTTGGATCCTACACACTTGGCACCTCCGCTCCTTGTTTTGATCTGTCTGTGCCTGTCATTAAGACCTTTTGTTATGTTGAACATTTGACATTATTGGCAGACAAAGTATGAAGGTGTTCTTATATAACTTATAACCTATATTAACTGTGCTGCCAGGGTACTTTTTTTGTCAAAAAGTATACAAAGGAGAGTGACAGGAAGTCTAGGGGAGAGTCTGCTGGAAAGATTATGAGCCGGATTGCGATGAAGTTTCAAATATGCATCTTTGTCTAAAGGGAGAGACACTCCTGATTTCTCTTTCGCCCACTCTTCAGCTCTCTTCCTCCGACTTGACAGAATGTACAGCCAGTGAAATCTCCACCAGGCCAAGCAGTCTTCTACCATGAAGCAAATTCAACTCGTGTTTATCAATCAATCCAAACTCCACACACACACACCTCCCATCTCACCCCGCTGCTTGAAGTGAACTTCAACACCATGGTGACGGCAATGGAATTTCATTAGCAGCGTCCAAGCAGACTGTACATTGTTATCAGGCCTCAGTATTTATTTTGAGCCCCGAGGGCGTCGTGAACTTAAATACCCTCGTGCTATAGGGGGTTACTTGGGGGTACGAGTATGGGCATCTGGGCCTCAGTTTACCCGGAAAGGAGAGGGTTCAACGGGGACACGGGAGGCCCCTCTGATACCTTCCATCATCCTCCTCTTTTGTCCTGACTCTGTGAGGCGCTCACAGCTTAGTGCTCATACATGACAATACACACACACACACACACACACACACACACACACACACAAACACACTTACTACTGTTCACAGGTCAGGCTGGTATTTCCTTACACCCACTAGCATGTCATCCATGTGGATGCACACACACACACACACACACACACACACACACACACATAGGTGAACAGGGGCCCTCTATTGAATCCCAGCCACCACGTCACCTCGGCCTCCCTCCTGTCCTGCCGAGCTCTTTTCCCCACGCGCAGCACTTTGTATTTATACTACCCTGCTATTAATAGAGCGCTGGCACCCACACAGCTACCCCTTCTGTCATCTCTGTGTGTATTTCATCGCATACGAAGCCACTAAAAGCCACTTTTTTCAGCCTTCTTTAAGTCTCGGGTTTGAAAGTTGGGTCATTTTTTTTAGACGACCGCTGGTTCGTGTTGGCACGACAGGAAACGCCGCAGTCACACAGTGACACCAGTGCACTTCCTCTGACCTCACCGAGTACATGCCTGCATGTAAATGTAACCGTTATAGTTTTTCTTCGTGAGCTTTTTCGAAAGGCTGAGCTGGGTTTGGTGGAGCACAAAGAGGGATAGAACGGGTGTAGCTATGGCTGGATCTCTTTAATCTACTGTACCGTCTCATGAATGAGTCTCTATCATCCTCCTCCCACTCCTCCTATTCTGCCCCTTCTCCTCTCGCTCCGACATTCTCTGATTGCCGTTTTTTTTTTGTGTTTTTTGTATTTTTCTGTCATCTCCCACTCTTTTCTCTCTCGCTCTGAAAGGTCCTTTCTAAGTCAACTCTCCGCACAAAGGCTGTATGGTGGCACTGGCTGGCTGCGGGCCAAAACTCTGACTCTTTTCTCCCCCGCCGTGCTGGTTGAGAGCAATCACTCAATCTGCCTCCCCCTCTCCCGACTATCCCATTTCCACCTCGCTTTTTTGTTTTACCTCCTCCACTTCTTTTTTTCTCCGAGGAGGCAGAGTGGGTGAGATCTCGAACGCGCTCGCTCAAATGTTCCCTTTCACACGCACACATGCGCGCTGCGAGGTGGCAGAGGAGCTGTAGGGCTCAGGGCTTCTGAAAGGGGTGTGTCTGGTAATCCTTTGGAGGTTGTGTGCGAAGGCCTTGTAAACCGGAGAGGGGAGAAAAAGGGGGAGAATAAAGGAAGAGTGGGGGGGGGGAGAAATGAGAGAGAAAGAAAGCGCTGACAGGCTTTTGATTCGAGTGGGCCTCTTTCTGATAGTAGGCTCAACACCACAGCTTCCACATGCTAATAAAAAAAACCTCACACAAACGCACACATATGTTCGCACACCACACTGACCTTAAGAGTGTGTGAAACTTTCAAGAGGGACTCTTCAGTCAAACCTCACCTTAAAGCTGATTGACAGCATCTCACACACTAATTAAAGGCTTGCTCATGAATGCTACAAGTCCACATTGCTTTGGAAAAGGATTCTACCAAGGAAGTACAAAATGAAGACAGTGGGCGGAAAAAAAAGTCAAAATCTGTCCTTAGAGACTGGCAACACAGAGCATACTGCTGCCTGTGCAAGAACGGTGGTTTCAGGTTCCTGATGTGCAGAGTTAAACTTTGACCCATCTAAACTCACAAGCTGACCTCGCCCCAGTTGCTCGTGTGGCACGAGCAGTCAGCAGCCGCCGGCCTCAAACTGACTGAAATAACCAGAGGAAAAGGGAAGTGGTGGTGGTGTTACATTAGCTGGTCTGTCGCTTGCTCGTCTGGTCACGAGATCGAGGTGGAAAAAAAGGGCTGAACCAGCTCTAGATGTTTTTTTTTTCTTCTTTATTCTGAGCTGGATGAGGACTTGCTATGAAGTCTTGCTGTGAAATTTGTGGAATAAAAATGTTCAGTGGCCAATTCTATTGCTTATGCTTTACATCCACAGTGTTTTACATAAGGATCAGAGTGTGTGCTTTACTTTCAAGGTGTGGTCACAGTCTATATATACATGTGCTGCACAATTTGCAGGGTGTGTATGTGTGTGCGTGTGCGTTTCTTATGACTGTTGCTATAAACTATGTGCTCTTCACTTTTGAGGATGAAAATAGCTGGAAGTCAAGGGAATATTGCAAAGTTTCTGGAAATGCTCTGTTTTTCTTTTTTTGCAGAGAGAGGTTTCTCATATCTGTCTGTTTAGGTGGAGCTGGAGTCAGCAGGGGGGTTAGCTTAGCATAACAACTGGCGACAGAAAGAAACAGCACACCAGCATTCATGCAATTTGTAGTATTCTTGGGAGATGATGTGCCACTTTTTTGGTTTTCAGCTAGGAGAATTCACTTCCTAGAAAGTTGTTTGGTTTCTTGGCAACCTCACGGTGATGACAAGACCCCAGGAACTCATTTCCCTGATACAGTCCAGTACAAAACCACCCATCACACCACAAATAGTTGCTTTTAAAATCTGTCGAATTAAATATTTTTTTCTTTGTTCGTGGACAGCTAGGCTACATGTTTTCCCCCTATTCCGAGATTTTATGCTAAGCTAACTGGTTCATATTGAATGAAGTGAATTAAAATGCTGAACTATTTCTCGCAATGAAGGTCTGCACAGATATAGTAATACAGCTGTGACTGTCTGCAGTTACGCCTTTGTGCGTGGTGATCACACCACCGGACCGGCCTGTATGGGACTACTTGATAAGAGAACGCAGGCTGCGTGTTCCATCTTCCGCATCATCAGACTCTGAGTAAGCTTGTCCACTGTATGTTTGTGTGTACGCACGGCATCTTCTGTTGATTTTAGCTTAGTTTTCCCAGAGCGCCCCGGAGTAAAAAGCCTGCCGTCCGTCTGGTGCGCTATTCCACACTAAGTGGGTCAGTGGCTGGCTGCGTAAGGGGGTAAAGTCAGGCTAATGTCACCCAGTTTGTGTGTGTTTGCGCGTGTGTGAGATTGTGGGTGGGTGGGGAAGAGTCGTCTTCATCCGCCATAATAAGTTCAAAGCCGGGGCAGAGTGAGAAGAAGACAAGAGATGAGAGAGACGAGATTTTAAAAAAAGGAAATCGAGAAACCCAGACAGGCAGGAATGCACTTCACCTCATGTTGGCAGGGCTACATCTGAAATGCAACGAGTGCTTGTGTACGAAATGATGGGTTTCTAATAAAAGAAAAAAACGCAGGCGGGTGTAAAAGGGCGAGATGTGTAGATAGAGAGACAGACGGGCACGGGGAAGGGAGGGCTGCAGAGAACACAAACTGCTGCGGGGTGCTTTTAATGTGAAGTATGCAGACAGACATGGCTGCAGAGGGAGTAGTAAAGTGAAGTGTACAAGACTTTATTTTGTCTGCTTTTCACAGTCTGCTTGTCTGGGTTAGTCTACTATGGGCGACGCCTTGGGACCACCACTTACAGGGGGTGCTGGAGTGTGTGTGTGTGTGTGTGTGTGTGTGTGTGTGTGTGCGCGTGTTTCTGCGTCTGCGTGGGAGCACTTAGGGGTAGAGTAAGCACTGTAGAAGAATTTGGGTTAGCGTGAATTATTCACCAGTGTAGACGAGTACGGCAGCGCCGAGCAGGCTTCTCCTCGGGCAGCGCACTCGCTTTTTAAAAAGCTGGGATGGCACACGTGGGGTGGCTGTGGCAGGATTGCTGTGTTATCAATGGGCTTACTGTGTCCACAAAGTCACAGCCCAGCAGATTAGATAACCAAACCATCTTCTATCGGAGTCGGCTGTGGTCCACGGCTCTGTGAGGACGCCCAGTATGAAGCGTCTGGGGGACGAGGAAACTCAGAGGGTAAACCGGGTAGCATGAGGGGGTTTGATGTAGTTGAAAATCAGGGCAAAGTGCCATTCTGTTTCCAGCCTTGCTCTCTCCCCACATTCAAACAGAGAGAAAATAAATACCCTGAGCTGCTACATTCGCCAGGAGTTGTCTGTTTGGATAGTGTGTGTGTGTGTGTGTGTGTGTGTTTGACTGACTAACACACTGTACTATTGCACCGCTGAGTGCAACAGGGCACCCCATGTTAAATCATGCCCTCCCCCCACCTACGCTCCTCTGCCCTCTTCCTTATCCTCCCCCCCTCGCCTCTTCAACTTCCCTTCCTCTTTTAACCTCCCTGCTTTATTCCCCCTTTCCTCTCTTGCCTCAAGTCTCTCTGGGTTTGAAAGTTGGAACGTGGCCAATTAACACAACAGCCGGTTCACCAAACCGAGGTGGTGGAGGAGGGGAACAGAGAAGAGCGAGCGAGAGAAGGCTCACATCGCTACACACTGACCTACATACACTTCCACCCAGCTGATTGAATCCTACGTTGAGGCCTGCGGCCAATCACGAGTGGGGGTGGAGTGCCAGCCAGCCAATGGCATCGGCCGCTCTCCGCGGAGCTCTTGCACTGTCTCCATACAGTTTTCAGTAATCATACAGGGGCAGAGAGAATGAGAGAGACAGAGAGAGAAAGGGTGAACTTGACAGATGAGAGTCACAGAAAATGAGCGAAGAGAAAGAGACAGAAGGGGGGTGAGGCGGAGAAGGAGGGAAAAAATAGAAAAAGGAAAAAGCGTGGAGGCAATATGTGGCTCAGACAGACAAAAATAAACGGCTCTTCCCTCCTCACTGTCTTATGGAGCTACGACTGCAGACAGATAGAGGCTAATGCTGGCTAATGTTAAAGAGTGGATTAGTGTCCCATATTTGTCCTCGCTCCTTTTCCCAGCCCGAGGCCCAGGTTAGCCTTTTCTGAGCCTGACATGTCTGTGCTCCACCTTCTTGCTCTGAAATAGCCCCTTAGCATTATTAGAAAGAGCCACTTAGAAAAAAAAAATCATGTGTTGCTGCTTCAAGATAGGGGTGATTTACATGTTTCTGCTTAAACTTGAGCTTGGTTTCATGGCCCCTTGACTTCAGTCAAAACCTGTGAACCCTCGACACTTGGGCTGTAATGAGCTGTGCTGTCCATTTTTTTATTTTGTAGTTTTGCACCTCATGACGACTCATACACTAGCTGCTAAACCTCATTATCCTGTGATAAAGATGCGAGCTGTTGCTCTCTCTGGATTTGCTGTTATTATCCACACTTGCTTGTTATTCAAAAACCACTTTGCGCCGAATAAAACGATCGATAAAAGTGTACAAGATTTACTGTAGATGTCTGTGACTGACAAAAGAAAAAAAAAACTGAGCTCATCCAAACACAGCCTGAACACAGAGACGCTGAGATAACGCTCGCCCACAGACACAAACACACACAATGTGCACTTGCTTCCCACACACCTCGGACAACGTGATGCTACCACAGAGAGGATGAGGGCATCCCTGGCAACGGGCGAAATGGAAAGTTCAGCCTGCAGCCAATAAACTGCAGGCTTGAACAGAAACCCTTACGCAAGTGTTTACATTTAAGTCCAACGCAGATAATGCGTCTCTACTCCACTCTGTTCTGTCCTATGTGCCGCCGTTTATGCTGCGGTGGCAAAAAGACGGAAAGAGTCTCAAAAGCAAGACAATAATAAAAGCCAAGAAAGGCAAACTGAAGGAAAAAGAGGAGGCGGTGGGGAGGTGCTGAGAGGCAGCGTGAGGCACACTAACCTATATTTAAAGAGATGGAGGCTTATACAGCTCCCACAACACTCCGGCCAACACTCTGGAAATGATGGATTATGGGAAGCAGAGGGGAGACAAAAAGCTATAATATGGTGGCCAGGGACGAGATGGGTTTCGAATCGTGGGGTGTGCAGAGACAAAAACATTTCAACATGCACACCGAGCACGTACAGGCAGCCACATAGCCTCTGAAACAGCCTCGCGCACCAGATCTGTATCTGGTTCACACGTCCCGGAGCGCACACACATGCAAACACACACACACTGTACATTAATCAGACTAAAAGCCTTTCAACCACACGGTGATGTCACTGCACAGCAATAATCCATCCCCGAGGATACAGCGGTCAGCACAGGTCCGCCTCACACTCGCTGTCCATACATGGCGTCCCAAACCCCCCCCCCCCACAACGCGTCTCCCTTTTTAACAGTGGACAGCTCGGCCAATCAGGGGCGACGGGTCTTCATGAATAATGCACTTTGACTTCAAGAGCTCATATGAAAATGGATTCCTGACCAATATTGACCCGTCTGCTTGAAATAAATAAGGAAAAAGCGCGCAGGACTCAACCTGGAGTGAGGTGTCCATGTTAATGACATGTGGCTCGGGTTGAATATGAAGACATCTGTTGATGTAATGCAAAAAATGAAAAAATAAAAGAAGTTTTCACATGTACATCAGTGTTTGGTTAATTTGCAGCACCTGAAGAGTTGAAATGAATCTTAACACTCAAACCATCAGCTTTTTTTCTTTTTTCCTGCCATATCCACTTCTGTTTCAGCTATTTACTTGCGACATTTCCCATAATGCAGTTTGACAATCGGAAGAGAGCGTGCCTGAACTTGTCTCTTCCAGCTGTGGGTGTTGATAGCAGTGTATTATTGATAATGATCAAGCAAAACAGATTTGAAAAAGGCAACCTTTGCCAAAATGCGAGAGGCTGGCTATAGTTTTCTTCCTCTACATCTCCTTCTGAGGGGCCAGCAGAAAAACGTCTAATATTTGGTCACATTTCAGGCAAATCAAACTCTTCAGAAAAAAACGTATTGAAAAGATTAAGGAAAAAGAAATGCCACTTAAAGCTCCCACAGATGAAGGGCATATCACAGACAGTGTCTCCTACAGTGCGTGGAGTCTTCTACACTGATAGTAACAGCCAAACAGGGTGGGACTGCACATACTGGCTGCTCGTTTGACTCTCCAGGCCAGATCACATGAGCTCCAACACTGTACGTACGCTCCCCTCCCCCAGCACCAATATGCAGAGGGACTGACAGAAAGAAAAAAATGGAGGGAGATGGAGGAAGAGGAGGAGAAGGCGGGAGGCCCACTCTCCTTCCCCTCAACTGTGTTTCTTTAAGTCGCAGCGCGTCAGCGTGACCTGAAGGCTTCCACCAGAGAGGAAGGCAGGAGTGAAAGTTTGCCGAGCGGGGAAAGTGAGGATCTCTCTGGGGGGAAATGTACAACAACAGCTGAGGCCAGGGCTTTCCCCCGCATTATCCCTGCCCCCTCGGCGTATAGTACTACACACACACGTGCCTATATATTCAAAGTGAACACAAAGCCCGCACTATATCAGGGCCCCTTCTTATTCAAATGCCTGGAGCAGAGCATGGCAAGAAGAAATGTGCACAATCTCCGTGCTTCCAGTTTTATGTGTGTACGCATGTTACGTCCATACTGCACGTGTCCCTCCAAATGTGAATGTGTGTGTCAACTGTATGTGTGTATTCGGTGTTCCGTCCTTGCCGCGGAGCCATTTTGAGAGCCTCCAGGTCTTGAGGTCAGCGTCTTTGGGTATCGGTTACTCTCCTCAGCAGCACCAAGGGGCTAAGTGATTGATGGACAGATGGCTCGCCGGGTCAGGATGAAGGTCGCCGTGGGAACAGAGGGATGAGCTACAAGTTGGGAGGAATCACACTCGCATGCACACCCGTAATGCCTACAAACAACACCGACACAGCCCAGCAGCACAGGGCGAAGATGAAGGGAGGGCTAAAACTGAGAGGAAGACTCTGTGTCTGTGTAGAGTGGTGGTGGCCAATGTGCCTTGGAGCTTTGGAGCGATTTCATGCCCCCATAAGCAGTGAAACGCACAGACCCAGACACACACACACGCACGCACACACACACAGATAGACAGACACACACACACACAAACACACTGCTTGGCATTCTCTCTACCCAGCTACCGCGTCAGATGAAAAAAAGCATGGCACGTGGTGAGAGACAGAAGAACAAAGATACGCAAAGAGAGAAATCAGCCACAACATGCATTCACTAATGGCTGCAGCAGAGCGCCGGAGCTATTCATGCAGCATCTTCTTTTCACTGCTATTGGCTAAAGAGTGCAGCTTCCCTGGGACAGCGTGAAAAGTCTTCAGTTGCTATTACTGGGAGAGTACTTTATGCATTTTGCAAAGAAAAACATGCCCTAATTCTCTTAAAACCCCTTGCATCGTGCGTAAGTGCTAAATATTTAGGAAGCTGTCGGGGGTTCAGCTGAGTGAACTCAAATTAAAAGGATAAGTTCACCAAAGTGGATGGGATGTTTTGTAGTCCAGAAGACATTTCTGGAGCTTCCCAGCAACACAGAGTTGCAGCACTCTCCTAAACAACTGAAACAGATGGGGACTCACAGATATAGTGAAGGAAACAGACAGGACAGCAGGAGCGCACATGTTTCTGTTTACACTAAATTTATGCCACATTCAAGTTCACACATGTCATCCCAAACTGGTTTTAAGTGGTCTTTCAAGCTCTCAAAGAACACGAGGACATAGACTTCTGCGCCGTTGGCCGTCTTGCTCGAGGCTATTTCCAAGCGGCCGCTGAGCTATTAAATCTTTCTCATATATGCCCGTCTCGTCCACAGATCTGACCTGGTAACCTTGGTCGCATACGCTTAGTGTACCGTCTATGTTTTCAACCTGGGCATAAAATGCAACACTGTCATGTTGAATTTTTAACACAGCAGAGCACGTCGGACAGGGCAGAGGAGGTCCGCTGCTTTCAGCTGTGAGTTTGCGGGTGAGAGGTCCCACAGAAACCTCTCTCTCTGGGTTACTGGGCCAGCAGTCAAGTTCTGACCTTTCCCTTTGTCAGCTCAAGGTACATATGCTCCTGCCCATGACCCCCGGAGTCAGATTTCACAAACTCCACAAACTCAACCTCAGCCTTAAAAATCCTTTGCAGGATCCTTCTGTCAGCTCTCTTCAGCTCTCAAGTTGTTTTTTTTCCCCAATAAAACAAACTTGTCCAGAAATTGTTTGGCTAAAGGTCGAGTCAGTTTGTGCACTGTCAGCAAACACATAGGGGTATGCTTATTAGATCTGCTGCTGCGCTGTGCAGGCACTCTTATCACCCCCTCCCCCCACTCTCTCTTATAAAATCCAGGTGTGCAAACACAAAGGTTTACCTAGGCCTCATAAACGATAACAGATAAGACGAGAGGAGGGGAGAAAAATGAAAAAAGAAGCAGGCCCAGTTCCTCAGAGCCACCCCGCCCCTCTTAACCTGGCTTGTGGCTTGGCCTAGTTTTTTTTTTTCATCCCAAGGTGACAAGATGCTTTAAAACTGGAAGCTCTTGCACAGATATGAAGTCAGTTATTGCCTCACCCTCTCTCATAAACTGAAGATATGATTATGGGGACGGGAGCCTAATCAGTTAAAAGAGGCGACTGCCATCTGGTATCTACTTTGCAATCAGAAGGTGAGGGGCTTGAGTACTGATAAGAGGCATCTAGGAGTCTGAGCGAGGACTTCACCCATCAGCTAGTTCTCAACAAGACTAAAGACACGAAGAACAAGTCCAGACTACGACTGTAGCGATGATGGTGGCAAATGTTATCTATGGGCTGACCTTTCGAGCAGACTTTTTGAACAATCCATCCAACGGAGACATTTCACTCAAAAGTCTGGGGATCACCAACATTACTCAGAGTGGACATCAGGGAGACATGGTTATCTTCACCAAAAACCTGTACCAATCGTATTGAGTAGATGTTGGGATATTTTGCAGGATTAGTGAAAAGTAATACAATAGCTCTCAGCTTGGAGAGCCGCACAGCAGAGGGATTCCAGCTTTCAAGGAGCAACTTGAGAAAGAAAAATTCTCTGAACTGAAATTCTATCACCTGCGTAATTTCTGTTTTAGGCGCTAGTGCGAGCAGGAGTGGAGGACACTGAAAAACGCTGAGGTTTTCACAGACGATACATGTGGAAAACATTAATTAAAGGAGACAAAGGGGATTTTTTTCAGATGCACACATAAACACACACTCTTTGATCTAACTTCAGCTGCTGCCATCGGCCTCGTCTCCCTGTTTCAGCGTTCAGTGGCTAAAGCGGCCTCGACAATGGCTTGCCTTCATCCAGCAGTGAACCCGCCTCCACACACACACACACACAATCTCTGAAGTCCGTGGCCATAGCTGTGACTTCATGAAGAGTGGGATTAATGCTTACAGGCTGAGGTGCGTGGGTCTGACCAACACAATGAACTGTGAACTGCCAGCTACGTGGAAACATGTGAGTAGGCCTTGAAAGGCTAACACGCACACAAACACACAGATATCCACACACACTCAAAGGGGTTGCGTTTTGTTCAGAGAAATCACTACGGGGACGTCATGGGAACTATTATTGGACGCCCAGAAAGAACTGAAAACATCATTCCCTTGTTTTAATGATGCATGGACGATGTGGAACATTGGAGCCCAGCATGTGTACAGAAACACATCTCAAGCTGTGTAATTCATACCAGAAACTGACACGCTTTGAATGTGTGACTCTGACCTATAGGATTTCACAGAGACAAGAGAATCCTGTGTGTCCAGATAGAAAGCCTGAGGGTTGAACAGGTGGCTGGCAGGCTGGCTGCTTGATGGCACTCTCAATCTTTGCTTATCAAATCTGGGAGTGCCGTCTCTGTGGTTGGAGAGCTTCCAACAGCAACTCCCAGAACTACAGGGAATGTAAAGCTGCACGCCAGCCACGCACAACTGACTGCTCACGATGGGAATCAGGTTAAACATCAATGAGCACTTGTTGATTTCTTTCCTGCAACAACTTTGAGCATCAATCAAGGAAAATATTTGCTGGTTTAGTCTCTGTATATGTAAAGATTCCCTGCCTTTCTTTGTGATATAAAAATGTATTTCTTTGTGTTTTGAAGACATCTCTGTGCTGTAGGAGTGCTGCCAGCGTGTTTTTCACAACGTTTGGACACTTTTTGGACAGGAGTTGGTTGATCTAAGGAAAACTGATGAACTGGTGAAAATTCGTAACACGATGATTGATTGATTAACTGTTTTGTGTCTTTTTTTAAAAGTAAAATGCAGAAAACTGTTTGGACTGGGAGCTTAAAACACCACGAGTGTTGATGTTTGGACCGCTAGCACAGAAGCTTTGAACAGGGACGGGCCAGGGCTAGCTGGTTAGCGTGCTAACTTCAGTAGACATCTCCGCAACACGACACATTGATGTCATAACTTCAAAACCGGTATTTTTCCACATTCTGTACATAGCTTTAGTTAAGTTTTGAATGTTTTTCTCCCGAAGCCTTACATATGCCACCTTTAATTAATAAATTACTGAAATAATCAACAGATTAATGTACAATGAAAACAGCTGGAAGGTGCAGCTAAATTATCTGTTTGTGTATTTTGGTGAAATCTTTAATGTGAAGCAATCATAATGCTGGTATTTCTCAGACGTCACCTGTCAATCTAGAGGAGTGTTCAGTATTGAGTCATCCATTTTGGTCTTTCCCTTGATGAGAGAAATACAGTAAGGGGTGCCCATTTCTGCCACAATGACCATCACTTCTCATTCTCTATAGCAGGGTTTTTGGTCTTTCCAAACATCCTCTGGTGTGAGACAGACACATGAAATATACTTCCCGTGTGGTCCAGAAAATTTCCTCGGAGCTGACGAGTTTTTAGAGAAGCAGCTTTTAAAGTTTTTATGATTTGGTGCCATCCTGATTGACTCGTGGCTAAGAGGCTAACCATGTGACCTCAACATCCCCAGTTTGATTCTGGCTGGGGACATTTTGTTGCATGTGGTAATGGCAACTCTCACCCTATGTGTCCTGTCTTTAACTCAACATCAAATTAAAGCAGAAACACAGCAAGGAACCTCATGATCTTCATTTTGGTTAACTTTTAATTGTGTTCAAATGTGAATCAAATGTGAAGTAATGAAGTGTTTACTGCTTTAAAATGAGCAAAAATGCGAAACGAATCATGCTGAACCTAATAATTCTTTGCATTTTTCAACAGAACACGCCAGCTGGGGATTACAATATGATACATAAATCTACACAGGGACAATATCTCACTGATTTTTGCTAAGGAAACAAGCTAATAGACCCTTTAGAGATCAAATCATAAAATGTATGTGTCCGATGTGGTTATATCATTCCTGCTAAAAGTGGATATATCCAGAGTTTGCCAGTGTTCCCATAAACAATTATTTCAGTGAATTTAAAGGTAAAGTACCCAAACTATTGACATGTGTGGTTATAAAATCAAAAATTGGTTTTAAGAGCAAGGGTAGGCAAAACAGAAAGACTTGCGAAAGCAGCTGTTCCACCACAATATATCAACAGCAACATCACTTCACCCCCAACCCCACATTCACCAGCTTTCTTCTTCTTCTGTCTCCCTCCTCTGACACAGAAAGCTTTATTGTAGTCAATTAAATCTTAATCAGGAACAGTAGCTCAGCCCGTCCTTTGCAGACTCAGTGATGCCAGATAGGTGGAGTGGTGTAATTGAAAGAGACAGGCTCAGAAGAAAACAAATTAAAGTTTAAAAGCCAGGAGTCGTGTCGGCGAGGCATATTCAGAGATGATCGCTTCAGATCAGCCACGCGCAAATGACTGTTGACAGAGTTCTGAGGGAGATACTGAGGCGCTCACCGGCCTCTCCATCCCCCCAAAACACACTTAATTTGTCCTAAAAAAATGTACTACTATTAACGAATTATATTATTATGGCTGAACAACACAAACACACTCAAAAGGTGTGTGTGTGTGTGTGTGGTATGATGATGATGTGTGTATGTGTGTGTGTGTGTGGTGTGTGGTGGTGGAGGGAGTCGATTACAGAGGAGGAGGCAGCCGAGAGGCAAGGGGCCCACTTCAGCAATGTGGTTATCGGAGAAACTGAGAAGCAAGGCCAGAACGGGAGGTATGTGGTGTGTGTGTGTGTGTGTGTGTGTGTGTGTGTGTGTATGTGTAAGCAGAGGGGGAGGGGAGATGTGCCACTCTGTTATCAGCTGTCACCCAAACTGTGAGACGTCCCCCCACCTGCTTGACAAGTTATCAGTTGCTATGGAGACAAACAAGTAACAACCGCCCTCCCTTTCCCCATGTCGGCACACGTATGCATGCCTTCATGTAAACATGTTTAAAGCCGCTGAGGGGACTATCATAATTAACTGCATCGTCCCAAAGACTCTCCTTCTCTGGCCAGTGAGACTTCCTGTGTTTCATGGCCCATTTCCTGTGTGATGTAAACATAATATTTCCTCCACTGTATCCAAGCCTGCTGTTTTGTTTGCTTGTATTGATACATAACACTGTTTTGATTCTTGTGTGGCAAGTATGTAGCTGAAGCCAGTTAGCTTAGCTTAGCATAAAGTCTGAGGCAGGAGAGGATATGGTCCATTGCCGATGACAGACATTCAGCGACTTCTGAGTCCCGCATCATCTTAACATCGTCATTTAAAAGGTCCCTCCCCCACAGAGAGTGCAATAAAGTAGTATGTCTCCTGTCCACCCTCGGATTTATGACATATGGGAGAGACTATGACACAAAGTTTAATTAATAA
The DNA here is from genome assembly GCF_904848185.1 of Acanthopagrus latus. NCBI lineage: Eukaryota > Metazoa > Chordata > Actinopteri > Spariformes > Sparidae > Acanthopagrus > Acanthopagrus latus. Next base: position 14,340,077 of record NC_051060.1, on the reverse strand, counting down.
GTTTAAAGTTTAAATTGAATTCATTACCGTTACATCACTATGTCCTGATGCTGATGCATCATTGTACTGCTTTGCAAATCCACTTTGACTTCAATATCTCTGTAAGCATCTGAAGAGTGGCCACTTGTTTAATAAATACTGGTGCTTGTTAAAACAGAAATTCACTTCCGCAAAGACTGAGGAGCTTTGCTTTATTGCCCATCAGCAGGTTTGTTTTGCATCTGTGTATTTGTAGATTTATCTTATTCAGACAGAGTAAACTGTCCTGAGGGTGAGGTGTAATTGTTGCTTCCTTGATGTTTTATTTATTTTCCCATTGGCAGAGACACGGTACATCTCAGAACGCCATGTCCCCTGCATGATTTTCAAGTCAGACTGGTGTTTCTGTTTTCTCTCTGACATGACTAAAACTTTTTCTGCTACTTATAATTTATTCATCCTACTAGAGAGACTCGCCCTTTGCCTAACCTTTCTCCATAGGGTTCAAAGATCAGGCTTAACGACAGAACGGCATGTCTGGAACTTGTTTTTAAGGATACACCGGTGACAGGAGTTTAACCCTCAAGTTAAAGACTAGTCTCTGACCACTAGACAAACCACTCTAGTCCCCTGCTTGACCATAATATGATGATGTCAAAAGAGATCTATTCCTCCAATGCATCCTTCTTTTGTCAAGTTATTCTTATACTTTTCTGCCAGTGCAATGCATTTCTTACCTTCTAAAACTACCAGTATGTCCCTTGATGAATTCTCCCAACTTTCAGTTGTGTGCTTTGCTGTGGTTCTCTGGCTGGAACACTAGTTGTCAAACAGCAGCAGTTGGAAAAGATCAGTGTAATAAATATCAGTGTTGTATAAACCACTGAGTGATTGTTTTGCAGTGCGAAGGTGCTTTCATAGCAGGATCAGAAATGTTCGTAATTCAACAAGCCCTTTAAAGATATTGAAATGTGCTATTTCCTCTAGTAATTAGCAAGTTTCTGTAAATCTTTCAGAAGAATTCCAGTAATGATTTGTGATTGTGCCAGCCCCAGTAAATTACAGCTCAACATATTACCAGTCAGGCTCAATATTACTAACATTCTATAACACAATTTTTTCCTGCAGGATTTTTTTGCTTACTACTAGGGGATTTGAACAGAAGCTCAGTGACTAATGAAGATGCTAAAAATCTCAAAAAAGTGAAGAAAAATAAACTACAGCAAAAGTTAGATGAGAAGAGTGATACCAATTGCATGTCTGCACAGTTAATATGAAGCTACCGCTAGCAGCTGTTAGCTTAGCTTAGCACAGTGTTTGTAGTGTTTTTCAAACTTTCATGTTACCTTCTTTCTATCTTGCCACCACAGTTTATGAATGAATCCTGGATGACCTATGTGCATTAACATAAATATGTAGTAAGATTTTTCTTTTAAATGAAGGAAGACAGAACTTACATAACAATAAACTGATAGAATTAACTATATACTTTTATATAGTAGGCAAGAAAGCAAAGAACCGTATTCCTCAAAATCCCTTTGGGTAATCCTGCAAGAAAGGGCAACATGCCAGTTTAGCATGTTATCAGTGTTTGTATTTAAGATGCTATCAAGGATCGGGCGTGTGCAGACAACTACTTTCTCCTTTGCTGTGCGTGCGTGTCTGTTCACCACATTCAGACACACACAACATATAAATCCTTTGACCTGTCTGCCCTTAACTATCATCATCATGTAAAGCTAGTCTAAGTCCAAAATCTGCCTTTCAAACGCTGGGATTTCTGCAAACAGCTCAGCCCAGCTGGCTCACATCGAGGTTTTAAGACCATTCATTTCTTTTACAATCTGCATATTTTCACAGCAACAACAACAGTGTCTCAAGTGTCTCGAAAGAAAATGCTTGAGAGTTACCATTATGGCCACAAAAAGACAAGAAGGAGTCAAGGGAGTACAGAGTGTAACAAGAGCAGAGGCCCAAGATTTATCTCCATTCATTAGAGCCCAAAACAGATTTCAAGAGTTGGGCTTCAGAGGAGCTACAGGGAGAAGGCTTGTTTTTGCTCACCACAGTGTTTTACATCCAGACAAATGAGGGAGCTGGCAGGAAAATAATGAGGGATGGCATGGGAGAAAGAGAGTGGAGTTGGAGCCATGAAAGAAAGGCAGAAACTGCGAAAGAAGCTTCGCCTTTAGCCAAGAACAGGCTCTTAAAAATTAATACAGTGATCTGAATTCATCCCGAGCGCATTGAATAATTGAGAAGTGTCTTTGAGGGGAACAGATCGTGCCGAGTGTGACACGGTTGGGATGGTGAGGACGCAGAAAATGACGGGAAAACCGATGAGAGAGACGAAAATCAGCTTTTTTCTTTCTTTCTTTCTTTCTTTATTTCTTGCAGCCACAAATACATACACAAACACACAAGAGGAATTTAAAACAGAACAGTCATCTAGAATACCGTATGTCTGCGAGTTTCAAAACCTGGACTCATTTTGTCTGAAAATTTGACAAATTATGTGGCTACTTTCACAAGCAAACAGATGGGCACATAATGAGACAGTGAAAAGGAGACAGAGGAAGGAAGAGGGATACCACGACAAAAAGAGAGAACATACATGCTGATGCACACTATGATATACACTGTGGCCAAAGGTATGTGGACAGCCCTGACTGTGTATTTACATAATCTTTTGGTCTGGGGCTATGTGTAACTTGACATTTTGGTGCAACAATTCATTTGAATATTTACCAAGAGCTACATGAAGAGGAGTTAGATACCTGTACAGATATGAAGTTAGTTTAGAAGTCTTCAAACCGGGGAAACGGCTAGAATAGCTAACAAAAGCTAGCTCTGTCCTTAGCTAAAAAAAAACTAAACCTTCTAACCCCTCATTAAACATACACACGTAATACTGTTTTTACACATCTATTATTGTGCTGATTAAAGCAGCAATGGACACATTTTCTACCTTAACTCATTGTTGTGTTGACTCTACAATGTAACGGTTAAACTGGTCTTTGTTTGCCACCCGGCACGAAATCTCCTGGGAAAAAATGAAGGCTTAATGGTGATCCAGTCGGGCTGGAATCAATTATATTTAATTGAATGACTCTATTATAAACTAAATTAATTAATGAATTTGTTACCTTTGGAGAAAGCCAGGCTAGCTGTTTTCCCCTGCATCTACTCTTTGCTCTAAGCTAAGCTAATAGTTAGAGCTATATTTACTGTACAGATATGAGAGGCATCAATCTTCTTGCTAACTCTTGGCAACACAGCAGATTTCCCAAAACATTGCATTAGCCCTTTAAAGGAAAACTTTGAATCACATTTTGGACCACAGTGTGCTTTCAGCACTATAGCAGCCGTTTGGCAGTGCCTCCTAGCAGAAAAAGGGCTCCATGAAGAAAGTTTTCTACTGCACAGAGCTCAGACCTCAACCCCATCCAACATCTCTGGGATCAACTTTTACTCTGAAAACAAGCCAGACGTTATCACCGAACACTGTGGCTGACCTCACTAATTCTCTTTTGGCTGAATGGCAGTAAAGCCCTGCAGCCAGGTTCTTAAAGTGAAAAAAGCCTCCAAAGAAGAGTAGACGCTGATATAGGTGCTGATTAATGTAATAAGAGTTCAGCAGTCACGTACAGGTATAATGCTAATGTGTCTGCATACGTTTGGCGATATAAAATAATTTTCAGATCTAAAAATCATCTAGCAGTGAAACTCCTCGGGCATCTAAAGAAAAAAATGTGTCCATTGATTGGAAATGGAACTAGAACAGAGCCTGGGGGTTTTCCCGCACACAGAGGTTGACTGCTCGGGGTCACACAATTCAGACTTGAGGGGTGTCTGGAGCTGGTAGGTTCCCATAACCCATCGCCCCCTTCAGCCTAACAAACCAGCGAACCCCTCCATTCGGGAATCACAGCCAGAGGGCAGTTGTAATACACCAATTTAGAGCAAAGCTTGTTAATTTACTCCCTCGGCTCACCCCTCCCATCTCCTCCTTCTACTGTCTTCACACACCCCCACCCACCCGGCCCCCTCCACTCCCCCTTTTTTTTTATTGCCCTTTTGCTTCAGTTCCTTCAGCCTGGCGCAGTGCCAGCTCTGTTTGAGAGGCATCCAGATTGTTTTCTGAGTACCTGAGTGCACACACATACACAAATCCAGGCAGACAGCCTCTGTTTTCAGTATTTTCTTCAGCATTATAAGAATTTCCTTACTAGCCAGTCAAATAGACCCCAGATAAAAATTTAAACTCCAGCCACAAGTAGCCATGTCTTGCAGGGATATTCACGGCGGACTCTAGGATCTTTGATTGACAGCCAATGAAAAGCTTAATGTTGTTGTCTCTACCCCTTCCCTTTTGTTAGCCCCCCTCCTGCTCTGATAGGAGCAATAAATAATTTCAGCCCCAAAGAATCAACACTTTCAGCGTGCTAGGCCATTAAAATGATAATCAACATGCCCGGTGGGCTTACAAGGGCCTGTTTTCCATACGCCTCTAGACAAAGTCAGATGGGGGAATGTGCAGAGGGTAGTACAGTAACTCTGGGTATGAATCTGTGTGTGAAGGCTGTGCTTCTCAGTCTCTTCACTAAATAACAGATCAAATGAGAACATGTTTAACACTTGTGGTTGTGACTCACTTTCTTGTGGTTTGAGCCGAACATGAACTACCTGTAAATAGCCATCAATTAACGAGACATTTAGATTAATGTACATGTTAAACAACAACCTCATGTTGACAATGATCGCTGCTCGTTGCAGCCCCGGGGGGACTTAAAGATCAATCTCATGAATTAATTCTAATGAGCTGAACTAATTTTAGACCCCTGTATAAATTAAGACCTGCGGCAGACACTCGCAGTCATGAACTCTGGTGATACGCCTGAACATGACCGGGCAAATGCACCGAGTCTGTTTGAGCATGTCTGTCAGTGCGGGAATGTATAGCCTTTCTAAAAACACACACGCAGGCTGTCAACTTTATCTGAAGTCCAAAGAACTGTATGTGCCACAAATGGGAGTATGTGTGGCCGTTAGAACTTGTTTGTGTATTTGTGAGGATCACTGTGACATAACTGGGTCTTGGCCTGTGACGGGCAGCTGCTGGGAACAGGGAGCCTGTTACGGCAGGGTTAAGTAACACTAGAGCTCAAAGTTCTCAGCAGCCAGGAATACTTGCACACACACACACGCACTCTCGAGTGCGCACGAATGCGTACGCCCGCCTGTGTGCGCCCGCCTGTGTGCGCGCACAGAAATACACACAGGTGCGCCTAATCTTTCGATTATGCAAAGACAGACAGGTGAAAGACACACTCGCAGAGTTACAGGCGTGTTTATTGGTGCTATTTTGAGACGCAGCCCGTCACTCCCTGCCATACCAAAGCTTCTCTTAGCACACATTTCAGTAGACCCAGACCTGCCTCTCTAGGACAGAACTGCTGGATATGATATGATGTGTGATTTTTCGGGGGGGGGGAATAAATCCATTTACTTACTAAGCAAATTTTTAATTTCTTAAAGGTCAAATTAAATGTAAACACATCCTATATACAAGAAGCTTGCTTTCATGACACAGTCAAAAAGTGATCAAAGAATAATTCAATGTGATAATGAAACTGAGGAGACATTTACTTTCAGTGTTAAATCGACATTAACATACTGTATGCTGAGTTAAGAATGCATAAAGGAGCAAAATAACGGTGTAACTAATAAAAGCCTTTGCAGTGACTTCTCGGTTAAAGACAATCTAAGGTGATAAAATATTTCCTCCTGTTACGTTTGGTGGTGCTAACCTACTTTTACCTCCCTTTAATGGTTAACTGACAGAGATATGAAATAGAGTGACGTAAGTGGGAACCTGGGAGAGAAACCCAGGGGGATTACGAGGGTTTGCTCAGCAAATCTCCTCAACAAAGGTGCCCTGGCTGCATGAAACTGTAGGTGTTCAAACCTGGCTCTGTGTGGAGGTGAAACCTAAGAGTCTCTGACAGTGAAACGGAGAGAGAAGGGGCTCTGAAACAAGTCCCCGTACAGAGGTTGTCCTCTGAACACCTGGCTCCGCGGGATGTCTTTGGTTTCACAGGCTTTTTTACTAAAGCCTAACTGCAGCTTGCGGCGCACTCTGGCCTTGATGCTGTGAAACCGGCTTGTCATTTTGGAGCTGCAGGGATCTATAATGCTAAAGAAAATGTTCCATCTGACCTGTGCACCTTTGTGAAGCTTCGTGTGGCCACCAGCCAAGTCGTCAGAACTAATGCTGGCAGTTTACATTTCTGCAAACCGCTGATCAAATCTGCAGATTGTATTGTTGACATTTGTAAGAACATCACATCACATGCACATTAGATGTAAATAAGCTGAATTTCATATCGGGAAGTACAGCGTAAGTTTGGTGGAGTTACCTTTGAATGAGAAGGCTGCTAGGCTAGTGACTGCCGAGTTTGAACTTTTACAAGCATGAAAAGTCTGGATATTTCAAACTAGATGCCAGCACATCTCCAGCAGTGTGTGGACACAAAACCAGTCATTTCTCACAAGACTTCAGTATATGTCCAGCCATCTTAGTGGAGACAATACCAGGTGTTACTGATGAGACTTCAGAGATCTCCAGTCGTGTTAGTGGAGACAAAACTAGATATTTTTGACAAAATATTGGGACATGTCCAGTTAAAACAGGATCCTCTTTTTTTTTTTATCCCTAATTGAGTATTTTTTGTGCTTAAACCGACCCGATAAAGACAATGTTGTCTCAACATGAAACTGAAAATTGAGCCTAGGGAGATGTACAGCTGCAGTGTATTCGTGGCTGGCAGAGATAGATGCCAACATCTATACTGGCGGGTGGGTTGATTGCCACACCTCTGTGTATGAAGAAGGGGTCTGCAATGAAAAGAGTCTTTTATAAGAAAACTAAAAAAAGATGCAGGCTGTGAGCAGCGGCCCAGATTTATTGACAGACCATGCGTAACACTAAACCAGCGACAGCCTGGCCCTCATGCCCGAAATTCCAGGAGTAACAGCCCTGCATGGTGACGGTGAACCCGGCCTTGACTTGGTTGGGCTACACACACACACACACACAGCCTCCCTTCTCTGCTCTTCACTGAAGCATATCACATAGCAAAACTTGAGAAGCCCCGACAAAATATGGCCTATAGGCTCCAAGTCCCCTTGGGACTGGTCCAGCCTGTGACGGGTGTTAATCTCTGCTCTCTGACCTCCTTCCCCCCCTCCTCCTTTCCCGTCTTCTTTCGTGGGGGCCCATATGTCTTTTGGGTGACCAGATAGCTGCCTTTTTTCTAACAACGACAAAAAAAAAAAGCCTCACCCTTTAACAGTGCACCCAAACTCATGGCAACCCAGTGGTTATGTAACTCCCTCATGGCAGGATCAGCAACCTTGGCAGTTGCCTACCTGACCCAGGAGACTGATATATCCCCGCCAAGGTTTACATAACAAATGGCAAACAGGGCAATACCGCTGTGGTTACAGTAGCCTGATGGAAATTTTAGCCTCTGAATGTAAAGGGCAAAAAAGAAAAACCCAAAAAACATGAAGCAATAAACCATTAAAATCAGGATTCACAACCACAGAGAGAGACTGGAAGTGCCCCACATGGACGCAGCCCTCACAGGCACTCTCCCCCCTCCATGTGCAACATCACTGTTAAATCGTTTTGTTTACATCCAGCTCATTGTGCCATTAATGGATTAGCTGCTGTTCAGTAAACTGCATTATGCAACTGTATCATTCCTTGAGTCTTAAACGGGGGTTGCGTCACTCGAAATAGGCTACTGTGTTTCCAGACGAACCGGTTACAACCTTTCTGTTTGCTCTGATTCCAGACATGTGACTGCGGCTCTGTCGTCAGAGGAATAACATCGCTCATCACAATAAAAACTCGAAATAAAAAAAAAGACAAAGGGGAAAGGTGCGATTTCAATAATAATAATAATAATAATAATAATAATAATAATAATCTCCAAAATGTAAAGACAATAGACATCACGTTTTTTGGTCGATTTAAAAAGGTAATTATGTGTAGGTCACTGGACCCCGGAGAGAGTAATGATCTCAGATGCCTCCCTTATGAGATTTTTTTCTCATTTGCTCGACGTTTTCGGACAGATCTGTAATTCCCATTAGAATGATAATGAGAGGAATAATGAGCGCCAGACTTTCCAAATAGACGCTCGTAAAACAAAAACACGAGACTGTGCTGCTATAAGAGCGTGTGTGTGTGTGTGTGTGTGTGTGTGTGTGTGTGTGTGTGTGTGTGTGTACGTCAGTGGGTTTACAAGCCACATGCTTTTTGTTTTTGTTTTGATGGAGGAAGGAGGGGGGCTGGCTGGCTGGATGGGTGGGTGACAGAGAGAGAGAGAGAGAGAGAGAGAGAGAGAGAGAGAGAGAGAGAGAGAGGGTGGTGGGGGGACGACTCTTACCTTCCATCCTGCAGAGCTGTTACTGTCGCCTTTGTCTTTAAAGTAGGGGATGGATCTCACCATCCAGTCATAAATTTGGGACAGTGTCAGTCTCTTGTCCGGCGCGCTCTCGATGGCTTTGGTTATCAGGTCTGCGTAGGAGAGGTTCCCCCAGGCGTTCCTGCGAGACGATGCCTTCCTCGGGGTCTGCTGCGCGGCCAGGCTGCTGGGGGTCAGCGCGCCGGAGGTGGCCGTCGGAGAGTGCGTGGAGAGCGGGGAGCCTCCGCTGTCGTGGCCGGGAGAGGAGAGCGCCCCGTCGGCCGCGGGGCTGTTGCTGCTCTGGTCCTCCGTCGCCAAGCCGGAGCCATTGACACCGATGGCCGAAGCGGTGGCGTTGTCCTCCTCGTCGTCCTCCTCCTCGGGTATGATATCTGTGTCATGGCTCTCCGGTTTCACCGCGTTCGAGTCCGGTCGCGGCAGCGGCCAGGTGCAAGACCTGGGCCGCTTCTGGGGCTCGAAGTCCGGGTCGATGGCCACGTCCAAGTCTGGGAGATGGTCGGGGAGCGGAGCCTCGGCCATGATCTCCAGCTCCGGTCACAATCTCGCCCCCGCTGCCAGGTAAATAAAAGTTACAAGACGAGAAACGAGGATCTGTCAAAGTCGCGTCCCATGAATGCGCGCTCCCGTCCTTTGTTGCTATTCCACACCAGCGGAGTCCTGACGGGGCCGAGGGCGACTCACTTATTAGCGCCTGTTGAGGACATAAAGACAGAGAAAATCAGCCCGACACATTCAGCCAGAGTGAAGTTCAAACACAGCCCGAGAGACTCAACACAGCGGCCGAGCGTGTCAGCGAGGCTACGATAAACTACTCCTTAGAAATAAGAGAATGAATCGCCCCCCCTGAGTTCATTATGAAACACTACTTGCTCATGAATAAGAGCTCTACATAAAAATAATAATAATAAAAATAATATCCTGATGCACGGAGGTCTGAATCCACCCACAGCAGATCAGTGACAGGGGAGAAAGTGCTCAAACCTCGTCTCACATAAATCCGATCCCAACTCTTTAAATGAAATACCTTGCACTTGCGCTCCGTGGCACCAAATAAATATATATTTTTTCTTTTTTTAAAAAAAAAAGCCCCCAGACGAGACTCTAGATCCCGGATTGTCCGCGACCACTTCCAGATGCCATCTTGACTCTTTCTCCTCGTTTCGCTCCGTTAAGTGCGCTTCTGCGATATGGAGACAGATTGGATGTGTGCGGGGCAAGTCAGTGTCGATGTGGACTAAGACTGCCACCTCACTCTGGGTTACTACTGTATCTCGATTTGCTCTCCACTCACAGCGCTGCGCGCACACGCACACACGCACGCACGCACACACACACACACACACACACACACACACACACACACACACACACACACACACACACACACACACACACGCATGCAAGTCGATCAAGGGCCAGCCCCCTGGATCCTGTGCATGGGATCGCCTTTTAAAGAGACACTGCAGTCCGACAGGACCGAGCGGTCTGCGAGCAGGTGGAGGCTGCTGGGACACGTCCCGACATGTTGATGACTGATACACAGAAATAATGGCGCACAACATAAGAAGAACAGAGGACCGATTAAAGTCGAGCAGTATTTTTTAATTTTTGAAAGATTCTTTGACTGTGCTGTGGTTGTAAAAGAGGAGTTTGAATGTCAAACCGTGAGTGCTACAGATGCTCTGTTATAATCCATTAATTTTGATGCATCTGACTCTGAATTGTTTAATTATCACTTAATCTGTCAATTATTCTCCTGGTTAATTGACTTTTTGGCTCATTAAATATTAGACTATCATGAAAATGTATCCACAACACTTCCCCAGAGCCCTGTCGACATATTTTAAAAAAATACATTTAATTTAATATCACATGAGACAAAAAAAGAGAGCAAATAATCACATTTGAGAGGCAATAATCAATAATCTTTTGACATTTTTGCTAAAATTAAAAAAATAAGTCACAGAAAATGGTGCTTAATATGTGAATGTTTTCTCCTCTGAATAACCTTAAAAGGTGCAATATGTAAAAACTTTCTCAGAGTAACAATCAAGACGTCTATGCATTGCGTTGTAGAGATATCTACTGAAATTAGCGTGTTAGCCTGCTTGCTTCTGTGCTGGTGTTGTAATCACGTCCAACACTCTTATGGTGTGTTACATTTAACTTGGAAATCAAATTTTGGAGCTGGGAATCCAACTTGACTCCAGTGAAACAAGTCCAGTTCTCACCAGGTCAGCCATAGTGAGTCAGTGTTAGCAACACCCATTTTGAAGTCCGGGTGGGGGAACCCGACTTCAGGGAGCGCTCCTTTTGGAAGTGCCAACTGGGAACTCTGAAATTCCGACTTTTGATTTCAAGTGGAACACACCTTAAACCCTCCAGTCCCGGCCGCTAACTGCATGACTAACTCAGCTAACTAGCTAATAGCAGCTAAAATGAGCAGTTTCTCTGGTAATATATATATTTCTTCTGGGTGGCAAGTTCTTACATGATGCACCTTTAACTGCTGAATTAGAAACTTTCAAAGAGACTTATGGTCACCTTCCAAAACCTGTTATCAAGAAATAAGGGGTGCAAAAACGTTTTATGGATTTATCTTTTAATTTGCTAAAAGATTAAATATAGTATTCATGTAAACTTGCTCAGAAAGAAAATGTTCTTTAGTAAAAAGAGTTAATATCTGATATAACCTAGTAATATTAATCCATGTTCCATCATATCACATGTGATTTCATATAAATATGTAAATATAATATCATGTTATTGTTATATGCTGCAGACATGATCCTTCAAAATAAAAGCATTGTTAGTCCAGCATCTCTCCATCTTTAACATCCATACATTTCCATTCACATCACTCTCATCTCAGTGACACTGGTGGCGCCTTTAATCAGCGAACCAGCCTGTCAATCAACCTCCGTTACGGCGCTCGTGCCACGCCCCCTTTCTGGAGCCCGTACAGGCTCGCTCGGGATGACGTCACCTTTTTTTATTAGCCAGAGAGAGAGAGAGAGAGAGAGAGAGAGAGAGAGAGAGAGGCAGAAATCCTAGATGGTTCGTCGTCCTGTAAGTGATGCTCTGGACCTCCGCTCCCCCTCCTCCACCTTCTCCACCACCTCCTCCACCTCCTCCTCAGGATCAAAATAGCCTCGTCCACATCTTCTTTGTTCCACCGACGGCCGCCTGACGTGCGAGGTGCGCGTCCACCTGCGTGTGCTCGCGCGGTTTCTGTGCAGGAATGCGCGTTCACGGCTGACCATAACAAGATGTCACTTCATCAGTACACCGTAGATTTAGGCTTTGTTCATGTTATTTCCAAGCATATTGTGTTTTTTAAATGAAGTTCACAATAATTGTGCTTCTTACAGTGAGGTCCACTCAGTTCCTTAAACACATCTGTAAATAAACAGTGTATTATCTTTGTGCCTGCCTGTTTCTCATCTCAGCCAGACTGACATGCTCTTTACGAAGCTTGGATATGATTGTGAATTGTGTTCACTGGCACACATTTTAACAAGGCAGCTAGGTTCAATAAACACACGCATACACACACACACACATCTACAGCAGCAGCCTGGAGTGAGTACTGTACGGAATTGCAGGAGAGCATGCATTGTGATGTGATGGTTTTTGTTCCCTTCACATCAAAGAGAATACCTGATGCAGCAGTTTGGCTCCTGCAGAGAACTATAGAGTTAACCACTCACTGGATGTACAGACAGAGGTTAGGGTGTGTGTAAGTGTGTGTATGTGTGTGTGTGCAGAATTACTGTATGTAGCCTTCTGAAGCAGAGAAACATCACTGATCCTTTTAGAATATCTGAAATTGGTTTCAAAATTGGTCTTTGTTTATTTAAATGACAAAGGAGAATTTTAAGTATGATTTTCTTCTGTGCACTTTTGCTGTTTATACCGTCGGTGATCTTTAAAGTTTTGTTTTGAGCATCTTTTAAAACTGTCTCATGACCAAGCCATGTCACTAATAATAACTTTATTTTAAAAAAATAACAATATTTATGTAATTTTTCTGACTGTTCCAAAGTTTTTCATGTCCTAACAAGATTAACTCAGTGACTGTGGCTCAGGAGGTAGAGCAGCCATCCACCAATCGGAGGGTAGGTGGTTCAGTTTCTGGCCCCGGCGGTTTACATGCCAAAAGCATTCTTGGGCAAGATACTGAACGCTGGTTTACCCATAATGGCTCTTCCATAGGTGAGTGTGCTGGTTGTTGCTCCTGATGAGCAGGTAGTCACTAGTGAATGTGTGTGAATGCTGACGTGTGGTAAAGCGCCCCGACTAGAAAAGTGTTATATAAATACAGTCCCTTCACCAGCTGTTGATCTGTGTCATGTGGAACAAAATAAGTGTCAGACGTGTCCCCTCAATACCCTACTGCAGCATATCTGGCATTTAGGCAACTTCTTCTGCACCAAGATAAGCCCACCTTACCCCAGATGCCCCTTCAAAGGCCTCAATAGTGTTGCACAAGGACACATTCATGCACGCAAACCAAAACCATTAGCATTATTTACCTTTTTTCTACATAAAGGACACATTTAACCCAACACTTCATATCTTCTCACAATTTGGTGCCACATAAGGTCGGCATGGTATCATCTCACGGCCTTAAAACCAAATGGAAATGTTTCAGGACAATGTCTGCCCTCCATTCAGTATTCAGCATGCAGGTATTGTAAATTGTGCTCTCGTAAAACTTGATTTCCTCCATTTTTACCAGTCCTTCTTGCATCAATAGTCTTACATCTTTTTTTTTTTCATCAATATTTGAACGGTTAAAGAGACAAAAAGTGAACTGTTCTCCATCCACAATCTGTCCTCAGCATGTGGTATCGAGACTGCGGTCCAGAGAGGAAGACACTATGACCACCCCTGTAAACCAGCGTGAATCATCCAATTAAGACAGTCACAAAGCATGGCGGCCATCTCTGCTTCTGTCTGATGTTTCCCCCAAAACAGCATGATGGTCTGATTGGATTAGGGGCCTCGGTATAGGGCCTGATTGATTTCTCTTTATTTGAGAGTTATGGTGGGATAGACTTGGGGCCTTGTGAGTGGCTCAAGCACTTAATAATGGTACACATCATGTGTATCCATCAGTGCACACAGTAGTTATTGGGGCTTTGATCTAGAGAGATTGTCCATCACTCTGTGTGATACTGGCTTCTCAGACATTTCAAACACAGTACTTTATATAACACCCTCAGTGTGGACATTGTGGGTGCTGTTCACTGTTCTGACTGTAGCTGTCAGGGAGGGTTGGTCCATCCTGGAGTGGTGCACTAGGATGACCTCATCCTTACATGGACGCAATAACAAACCATGTAGTGATTGGTTGCCCTCTGCTGCCACCTACAGACACTTAAGAAGAAGTTTTGAAAACACCCAAGACAAAACAAATTCAGTCTTCTCTTTAAGTGTACTTAAAATACAAATAAAACTAGAATTGCACATTTTTTGTACACACTCAGATATGAGACACATGTATACACCTGGTTTTTGTCATCAAGATTCATGCATCATCTCAACATTACAATGTTGAAGAAAATGAAAAAAATATTGATTAATGATTAATTGATAACAATCAATGCTTGTGACCTAATTTATCCCCCCCCTCCAATGGTGTAATGTGGTTTGTAGTATTAGTGGTAAACTATGCAAAAAGAAAAAAAAAATAAAGGCGCAGTATAAAGTTTTGAACCCCCCCCCCCCCCCCAAAAAAAATGTTTCCATGGCTGAATGAACAAGCTGTTCTCAGAGGAAAATAAGGTCCCAAGAACACTATTTGAAGCTCGAACGGTGGCAGTGTCCGCCACATACAAACAAAGTGCAACAGTATGAAATGGTGTTGTCCTTTAAAGCCAGTCTGTTTATTCAGTTATGAAAACAGTGTGTTTATTGAGTTTATTTAGGCATTAAAAAAAATAAAAAACATTCAATGAAAATCCTTCTGATTAAATTTTTTTCCCAAAATCTAGAAGCATACCTTTAACTACTGGCATCATGTACATTCAAAAGTGAATATAGTTAAACTGTCAACAAGTCACTGGAAAAGAAAGCTAAACTACTGGTTATTTAGCATTAGCCTGCTGCTAAAAGTAAGTAGGTAGCAGAGCTTTGGTGCTCGCTCACATGGCTGACCGTGACACTTTATGGAATATAGAGCCATTGTTGACACTATTGGTCACACCTGTGCATTTCCTCTTTGTAAAAACATCTGCCATGAAAAGGGTCTGTTTGGAGCAGCCATCACATAAAAACACACAACCTCACGCAACACTGCAGAACAATTCTCTTCGCTGAACAAAATACAGCCTTTAAGAAAAAGTTCAACAAAAAGTGAAGATTTCAGCTGAAAAAAAAAAAAAAGGCTGAAAGTAATGTCTTATGAAATCATTTTGGGGTTTCAAGGCTTCAGGAGATTATGCCGGGCAAGCTGTATGGACTCGTATTGTGTTTATTCGGTTGTCCTTTACTTTTTAAAACAAGTCCTTCAGTCGTTTAGGAGAAAGCTGCAAGGCCGTTTTGCTGTTAAACTCCAGAAATGTTTTGTGGACTACAAACCTTCACCCGACTTTGACATAAGCGTTTAAGAGTTTAATAATAATGTGCAAATTTTCAATTTCGGGTGAAAAACAGCAACTGTGATTAAACCCTCTTGCTAAAGTCAGGGTCATGGTCTTATTTTATAAAGTCCTGGATTTACATGACTGCCAATCTGACAGCCTTGACATTAAGAGGCCTCAATGCGTCTCTGAATTCTGGTCTCATTCAGAAAACACTAAATGAAATGTCATGCACAAGATTTTAAATTTACACCGGGTTTCATTCAATTGAGGAGTCATTCAAAATCTGCACAGAAAACAGCAGCCGCTTGAGAATTTTACCCCTTTAAAATGTAGCCACTAGAGGGCGCCAGCCAGCCACTCTGAAGGACAGGGACTCAAGTGAGCACCTGTTTGCCTTGTGGTTCACTCATGTTGGAGAGATTTCCATATTATTTAAATAGCCTACGAGGAGATGAGAGAACACCTCACAGAGGAGGACCAGACTGTGAAAAACACACGTACAAGATGATGGGAAGTCAGAGACAAATCGGAAACACGTCTTGTTTTGCACAGTTTTATATGTACTGCGGATTTCAGATCTTGGACATCTCAACTTCAAAAACAGATTTGACAAATGGCAAATTGCATCTTCTGTTATGCAGTGTCATTAGTTAGCGAGGTACAGTGTTGTCTGGAGGTATATGCTTCTCAGGTTGTGGATGTTAGGTGTTCATGGCTCCTTCTTGCTGTGACTGCGATCTCCCTCCATCCAGTACAACTCCGTCTGCATCTCCATCAGTCTGGAGACGGTCCTCTGGAACGCAAAGATCTCCTCCTCAGCTGTGAACAGAGTCAGGTGCTCTGCTGCGTCCTGAAAAGGGGGCAGCCCAGTGCAAGGTCAGCGTCTGACACACTAAAAATCCAGTTTAAATGTAAATACATTTGGGTTGGAGGTTGGAGGGACAGGTTTCACTGTGTGTGTCACATGTCATTCGTGAATATGGAAGTCCTATTACTCTCAGTACAACTTATGACAAAATTAAAACAGCAATTTCAAAAAGCAGAAATTCAAAAAAGACTAACTAGTAAGCTTGATGTTAAATTGTGAACATCAATAAAGTCATGTGCTGCTGCAGACCCGTGTCAATTGGATTCAATTCTGAGAACTCGCTTCAGTGAAACTCTGTCATCTTTAACTAATGAACAATCTACTGATCTGTTTTTGATCCCAAATGTCACTTAAGAGAAATCAGTGATGTGGTTTCTTTCCATTTTGGGATCACACGGCATCCAGAATGTGTTTTCCAGATGTGTTCTTTTACCCCGCTGAGGCCCAGGTCGTCCAGCAGCTGTCGGTCCCTCTCATCCTCCCCTCCGGTGTGGACAAACAGCCGGTCTACAGGAGCCGCCGCCAGCAGAACCACTCTCACCTGAGAGGGAGGGAGAAGAAACGACAGATCAGACACAGGAATTTCCAGTTTGTTTACAGAGGTTACTTCCGGTATTGTTAACAAGAGGTCTCTGCTACCGTTGATCAATATCAAATAGAGTGGTTAACCGATCATGAATTGCCTTGCTGGAACGACGGTCCTGGTCAGTTTGCTGAGATCTTTTGTATTCCTGAGAAGATTCAATGGAGCACTTTCTGGTTTTGGGGAAGACATTTTATCAGAAAAGAATAATTAATTGACCTTTTTTTTATGCTTGATAAAACTCAATAAACAAACTTTCTTTGTTTTTATGACTGAATAAACTGACTAAAAAAACTTAAAGATCTTAAAGGACAATATGTTGTTGTTGTTGTTCATATGTGGCGGACCCTGCCACCTTTCTAGCTTCAAACAGTGTTCTGGGGACCTTATTTTCCTCTGAGAACAGCATGTTCATTCAGTTATGGAAAAAGTGAGTTTATATTATTACCTCATTAATGTTGTAAATATTAAAATTCTCAGTTTGAATGTCTTCTACAAAACTACACTGTGCCCCTATGAGTGCATCTTGATGTTCTCTTTTTTAAGAATCAAGTTTCCTCTTTAACACAATAAAGAATTGACTGATAACATTACAGTTTATAGGTTAGAAGCTTATATGCGGTTGGTGCTCAATTAAATGCGAATGATATGAGCTGTTGTTGTGAACCATTAAATTAATCACCAGCTACTTCGATAATTAATTCACTTTTTTGATCAAGTTTTGCAGGAAAAAAAAGAAGATCTGATTCTAGCTCCAGCTTGTGGACAACCGAGACATCTGAAGATGTCTTGGGCTCAGGGAAATACTGCTCGACATTTCTTTCTACCAGTCTCTGACATTTTAAATGCCCAACAAGAAACAGAATAATCAAGAAAATAATAAGCAGATTTATTCACAGTGCAAATAAGCCCTACTAATGAATTTACTATAATTCAATGATTATATATTGCAGAAATATTATTTTTTGAAGTAGCAAATAATGCATTTACAGCAGTACAGCGGTAAAATTTCAACCTCTGGTGCCCCCCCGACCACCAGGGACACAGCATCTAAAATTAGCTTAAAAATCGTCATGGAGGTGACCTGGCAGCTCACCTTGTGCAGCTGGCGCCCATGTATTTATGCCAAGACCTCAGTAGGGTTGGGGGTTAGTGAATGAGATGTTTTGCGCTATGATAACAATCTTAGAATACATCACAGTTTCATGGCATTCGCAGTATACAGTATTGCATAATTGTTATCATTTTTATCATGTTAATAGTTAGAACGATCGTATAAGATATGAAAACAACCTGCAGCACTTTATTGCAGCCCACAAAATAATAATAAAAAAGTGTATCCACACTGAGTAACACAGCACAGAAGGTAGTTGCCACGCTTGTTTCTAAAGCTTCAAATCCTCTATAGATACCTTGCTGTCGTAGAAGTTGTCTATGAGGGTGGTGAAGCGCCTCGCCTGGTCCTTCAGGGTCAGCGTCAGCATGGGAACGTCACGTATGAAAACGGTGTCAAAATGCCGAGCCATTTCAAGATAATCGCTTGCACCCAGTGGCTGGAAGACAACAGAGGGGACAAATTCAGACTCCAGCGCATCACGGTGCAGAGGGGAGATGACATGAGCAAACACGGATACAATTCGAACTGTGAATGCTGCAGTCTGTATGTTTGGCTCAGGCTGATGTCGTTTTAGTCCCCTGTCCTTGGGTCTTTGCCATACAGAATGATTGATCTCAAAATCAATTTGGACTTGCCAACATACAGTCTGTGAGACGGAAGAAGCCTTGGCAGAAGCAGTTCTACAAGTTTGCTTTGAGTGCTTCGAATTTGAGCAGCTTTGATTAGCGACGAGAGGATTTTGTGCATGACAGTGTGCTGTGTGTTTGTGTGTGTGAGTCAAAAAAGAAAAGAGATTGGGGGCGTCACAGACACAACCTGAGAAATCTTTGTGATACCTCATTCAAAACTGTCGAATAACGGCACAATGCCCCCCCCAAATTATAAACACATTATATCTATGACAATTTTCTATCGTAATTAATACAATTTTCAAGAAGTATGTGTTGTGAAGAATAAAAACGAAGAATAAAAGATGAAACCAGGATAGAAACACTCACTCTGCCACAAAGCTCATCAAAAGTGCAATCGGCGATGGAGCCACAGGTCTTTTCCAGAGTCAAGTCTCTGCCCAGCACTGTGAGCACCCGAGGGCCCGTAACTAAGGAGACACACACATAATATACCTGATCCACATATCATACAGACTTTCCCATCACATTCACAGTTGAATCATTAAAATAAATACAAATCGATAAAGGAATTGTTGGTTTAAAATGGAAATTTATACAGTGCACAAATATACCAAACAGCCAATTTATCAAACAAGTGTCATCATGGAAAATCTTCACATTGTGGCTGAAACAAAACAGCTAAACCTTTGACTTTAACACAACCCGGTCTACAATTTTCACAACCTCGAAACTGCATTTAAAATAAAATTCCACCTTTGTAATGCCTTAGCTCTGAAGCGAAATTTCGAGTGGAATACCAATTCACAAATGAGCCACAATCCATTTACTTTGATTTCTCCACGATACTGTCGCTGTAACTACTCAACAGAACATCAAATCCATGGCTGAGTAACCACCGACGAATGTCTTTTTTCTGCTCTTTTCTAAAACAAACATTACTTAAATTGCAGTAAATACAGTATTGGTAAAATGCATGCCTCCTGTAGGGATGAATGGCAACAGACAAGTAGGGATGTTGGACCCGCTAATGATGCTGCATTCCATTGGACGTAAACAGCTGTTTGTATCCCATGACTGTGAACTTCACAAACAACCAGCTGATTTAACAGATAGGGCACTCAAAAAGAGACAGCAGCAGCAGGCCCGTAAGAGGACTCCTATCAACTGAAGGGAAATGAAAATGGTGACTACAGAGATGGTGTTACAATACTAGGTGAAGTGATGAAATGCTAACAGCTAACTGTTCACGGTATATGCCGGCATACTGCTGTGATCATCATCTGTTTTTATGACGGTAGAAGTCGGGCTTTGTGGATCTTGCCCGCATTTCCAATTTGGAATTGTCTTTGTTGAGGGAACCAGGGTGATGCTAACTTTCTGGTTAGCCTATAAAAATATATATCATCCCTGCAGCACTCTGTTAAGTGACAAAGACGAGGCAAACACACTACAGTGCTTGGCCGTTTCATTGGATTTGTTTGCAAAAATATGACATCTTCCTGCACACTTAAATATGGTTAAGTCTATTTCTTTATTGAATTATGCTCTTTGTCTGTTTTCTCTCCACGAGGTGTCTGCAGCAAATCTCTCTTTAAACGCCCTTACCACTCTTTTGCCTTAAAGCCAGCTCCTCAAACAGTGCATCCAAGAAGGCCCCCGCTGCAGGCTCCCCTGTGCTGAAGGACACACACACACACACACACACACACACACACACACACACAGGCGAGCACACAAGGAGAAATAGAATATGAAATTAATAATCGTGAAGTGGCCACATCAAACGGTGGCATCGAGGAGAGGGAGGGGAGGGGGCTACTTAGCTTTTCACTTCATCAGTAAAAAACAGGATGTTAGGCTCTAAACACAAGCATTAGCCTGTGAATGCACGTCAAAACGAGACTGTAATGTGTGTGCGTTTGCGTCCGTATGCGTGCGTGTGTTTTAACTCCAGGTAAAAAGGGTGTGATGTGCTCCATTTACATACAGTGAAAAGACGAAAGCACTTGAAAGCTCCAATGCAGCGATGAGCAACATCAGTGTCATTCATACCTTGTTTGTTTGTGCCTGTGTGTGTGTGTGTGTGTGTGTGTGTGTTCCTTCCTAACAGCTCGTACGTAATGAGGAAAATAGAAAGCTAGCTTTTAAAGCTCTGCCATTTTCTCATATTCTATTGATTCCCCTTTCAGCCTTTTCATGGATCTCTCAAGGTAATGTAGCTCTTTATAAGTCTCTGAGTCTGCTTCTCTCCATTTATCCATCTGTTTGCCTTCTCTTTCCCTCCTTAATACAAATCTAACTCTATGATGTGCACAAGCGTTTCCTGTGTACGTGTGCATGTAAATGCCTGTATGTTTGCTGTGGATGCAGGTTGATATCGACTCTTAAGCAGACCTCTGCACAGACTGTGAGCTGAGCTGGACTGGACTTTAAATAAACAAGTAGTAAAGGGGAGCAATATGAGTGTGTCTGTGTGTTTGTAGATGTATCTTTGTGTGGACGAGTCTTTGCTTTTAACCTGCATTGTGAGGACATTTAGCTTTGTGAGGACATTTCTGACAAGGGTGGGGTTTAAACCTGGTTTTAGGGTTCAGGTTAGAATTAGAATTTGGCTAGGGGTAGACATCGGAGCCCAACAGATACTCGAGTTTTGGGGCTGGTACCGATACAGATATTAGGGAGTAAAAATTTCTGTAATTGACATATTGGTTCTACATAAACTTAGGACATTTTACAGTTCAACAAGAAACTTTATTGTACAAAATGAGTAAAGTAAAAAGGGGAATTTCACCAGTAAATTGGTAATAATAAATTACCACAAGCATTTTTTTCTGTATTATTTCTGGGAAAAAAAAAAGTGATGGTATTGGCAACAACTTGGCAACATATGCGCAGATTGAGAATGGGAATCAGAGTTATTCACGATACGATAACGATAGTATCACGATATAGCGTATATAGATTCTGCGATAATCAATACATTGCAAAAAATCATCTAAGGATGCATCACAACATCTGAAGAAGATAACCCAAAGGGAACTTGTGGGATTCAAACATTTATTCACTGCTTACTTAAAAAAAAATATTGATAATCGTTAATATATTGCCTTATCAATAATGTCAACAGTGATATATCGGTGCTGCTATCAACCAATATGTCACTCAGGCTTTATTGGGCATTTAAACAACAAATGAGCATATATACATGTGTCTTACAGGTAGTAGAGCTTTCCTGCTGCAGCCTTGTCCAGTCTCCTGTAGTCAATCCCAGAGTTGAGGCAGATTGTGTGGCAGTACTCCTGCAGGCATGCACAGACAAACAGACAAAAAACCAACACTTTGCTTTAGAGCTTAATCTAGAATTTAGCATTTTTATTTGGTGCTGCTGCTTCTTTACTAGACACATAGACGAATATTGACAATATGAATACACCAAAACATTCTCAACATATAAATGGAATGAAACTATCACATGCTTTCTTCTGAATGCTTGTCTCATGGACATCTTTCAGAATGTGTTTCTATTCTTGTCCAGTGTTAAATTCATTATAAATGCTATAGTGTGTGCAAGTAAGGAACAAGTGAACAAATTCAACGACAGGGTGGCACAGAAGGCAGGAGACATCTTCCTCTCCACTGACAGCGCTGGGACTTTGTGTCAGCGCTTTGTGGTTTATTGAGCTGATCTATTGTTCCTGCAGCTATTCAAGTGTGTTACAGCAGGGGTGAACTTGCGATGTGGAGTTCAAACTTTTCCAGATAGTGTAAAACGTCAACAGGATTCATGTCAGGGAGTGCAGCGCAAACTATAATCATCATCTCCGCCATTCTATCAAAGAAAAGAAAGGAATTGCATATCATCCCATCCAAGCCAGCGCCTGGCTGACTGAGTAGTCTCCGACAGCTCCGGTAAATTATGAAATCAGTGAATTTCTGCCACTGGCCTCCTTAAGCTGCAGGATAATTAGTAATCATCACAAAGCAAGGGGACGGAAATACTCTATTCTTCTCCGCTGTCAACTTTTTATCTCCGTGTCCGCTCACACAAACGGGGTTCCCACTCTGAGCCAATTGGCTGAATCAGGCTTAATAACAACCTGACAAACTCGCCCTCCCCCACGCACAAAAGGGAGGTGTCATTTCATCAACCTTCTGTGACCCCACCAACGGGTAAATAGTCCCTCCAAAACGGGAAAAAAAAGGGAAGAAAAAAAACTTGTCACTATCGCCGGCACATCATTAGAACCTCAGTTTGTCTTTTCTCCTGCCATCTTCTGCTCCCTCCCTTTATGAGACGTCTCTAGTTACCTACGGCGAAGGCGACGGCTGGTGCGTTTCTTAACGGAGGAGTGAGGTACAAAGAAGGAGGAATGGAAACACAATCAGCGATGATGATTCCATTGGTTATTTATAATCAGATGAGGCTGAGGCCTTGCGGGTCATTACTTGATTATCCATCTTGAGAGGATTGTCAAGTTCTCACTCCTCCAAGATTTCATCCGCCTACACATTGTGGTCTTTTCCCCCTCCTTCACCACCGCCACCACCACCATCACCATCACCACACTTGTCTCACTCGGATCCTCGTCAAGCGTTACTTTACAACTTACAGTCTCGTCTCCAGCTGGCCCCTTCGGTTCATTCTGTATATCTCACTGTACTGCTGCATTGTGTTTGGCAGATGTACCGCTGAAGCAATACGTTGATTAAGCGATTATCTGATGATCTGATGATTAATTCTATATCTTTGTAAATTGAGAATATCTTTGGGGTTTGTAATATCTGCTGGATGAAACAAGCATTTCAATGACATCACTGGGAAGTTTGAAAATCGTTAAGTGTTGTCATGTGTGCACATGTGCAAGGTTGCAGACTGGTATATCATTCTTTATTTTAAAATTAGTACTAAAACTCATTGGACAATATGAAAATCTCATGTAACAATCCCCCTGTCCAACATAATAACGATTCATAATATTACCCTGATAATCACAAACTAAAATTGCACTAAAAATATAATGGAATCAAACTAACTTTAAATTTTGTTAGGGAACATATTTTACTGCATCAAAGATAGAACACATCTCTTTTTATGAAAATAACTAGGAATAAATAAATGATAGTAAATTAATCTCCCCGTTATTTTCTAGCTTGAATTAGTCGCATTTCCGCACACTGAATTTGAATTGAATTTGTATTTCCACACATCTGGTTTAAATACTTTTTGGGGGTTCATACAAGCCAAGCCTTCAGACCTGTTGACCAACATTTCATGAAACAAATATAGAACTGTATGTCAGGGAGCTAGACAGTTTTTTCAAGTCATTCATCTGAGGATATTCACAACCATCTCCATTCAAGTTATACCATTTACGATTCAAGATCAACTCGTTTTCTTTTTCGCGATAAACTCTTTCGTCTCACTCCTACTTGTGACACCCTTGCTGTCAGCTTGTAAGGCTAATGCAAATACTCCAAAAATCTTATCAGTGAGTAAGTAGATGTGTAACAGGCTAAAAGGGCATTTGATGCAGTTACATTTCTTTTGTTAAAAAGATTCATTTTCATGTTAAAGAAGTTTAAATTGAAGTTCGTTTTATAGGTTCCTATGAGAAATTTCAAAGCTAGTGTATTAAAAGGGCTTAACAACTTTTAAAATATTTTAGTAATTGTTTTCTAATGAAGTTTTCTAAATAATAATAATAATAATAATGAACAACAAAAAAAACATTGGTAACGGCATCAGTTATAAGCTAAATTGTCATTTCAAACGTCGATATTGGCCAAGACTTTCACATCGGTGCATATCTGTAGCAGCAGCAGCACCACCTCTGCAAATTAGGAGCTCAGATGCATTCAGGAGCTCACAGAGGGGAGGGTGAGACAGAAGAGAGGGGGATGACAGACATGAGAATCAGAGTCTCTTTGGAAGAAAGTCATCCAAACACATGTAGCTCCAATCATGTCATTGTCCAAGCTGTCCACTACTCTCTCTGGACAGCCGTTTAGCATAAAAACAGAGTGGCTTTTTTTTTCTAGTGGCTGCCTCTGCTCCCCTCTGTGCCCGCTCCCTCTACGCCATATTTTTCTCTATCCTTTACTCCTCAAAAAGTTGCTTTTGAGTTTTTCAAAGAGCGCGGTGCCATTGAGCTGCAACAAAAGCCAAGGATAGCTGACTATTGGGCCCTGATGAGGTCCACTCCCTCATTACCCGGCAGCAGAAAACATTTGATGCTTTTTTTGTTTGGCCCGGAGAATTGACCAGGCCTCAAAGAAATGCGGGGTGGGAAGGCTGAAAAAGAGACGAAGGGGGGAGAGAGAGAGGGAGAGGGGAGGAGGGGAAAGGTTGTCGTTCATTCAACCATGTGTGTCTTACAGCCTTGTGTGGAGGGACAGAAGAAAAGAGGGAGGGAGGGATGGAGGGGTCGAGAGAGAGAGAGAGAGTGAGAGAGAGAGAGAGAGAGAGAGAGAGGGGAGAAAAGAGAGAAAGCTTAAAACACTGCCTTTATGCTGGCAAGTTCTGGACGACTCTTCTGACATCAAAGTGTTTTCACTAACTGGGGAGCTGCTGTGTGTGTGTGTGACTGTGAGTGGGGGGGTGTATCTGGTGATTTTATTCATTCTTGGGCAGTCGGGGGGGTACATGACAATGTGAACACCCTAATTACACCTAATGATCTATTCCCTTAAAGTGTGACCGCCTTGGGCCAGCGATGGTTTGTTCGGTGAGGTCGTTCTCACAACCTCCCCCTGCCTCGGCTGCTCCTCTTGGGGAAACATCTTTTGAGTCGGAGGCCCCACCTTTCGTGATCCAGGACCCCACTGGACCCCCCACCCTCAACTCAACCCCACTCGAGCTCTGCTGAGGACCAAAAACCGAACCGCTCCAGAAGCCGATGGAGTCTGTGCTACCTGCACCTGGCCAACAGAGGCTCCACACATTGGTAGCAGAGCACCAAAAAGTGGACTGAAAGCTCTGCACCCGTTTTAAGACTATGAAGAGAAGAGATTTTAAAACATGGCTGCAGCTTAATTATACTCCTGTAACTCACTACGGACCGTTAAAAACAATAAAAGTATAAATACTGCTAGAGATGCGTTTTTTTTTTAAATAGTCCTCTTCCTTGTCAAGACCTCAGACCTACATTACCAACAATGCAACTCGATCACCGTCTGTCTGAGATTTAGGTGTGTTATGTTAGCAGTGGCTACACTACTACTGTAAGGAGCACTCAGGTCTTTTACAAGGTTCACCCCAATTATTTGAAAAGACATTTTACACTCTAAAATCTTTACTGCAGCTGAAAGTCCATGCACCCTGACTGACGTGGGTACACGAGCTTGAACGCAAATCCACATTGTACGTCATTTTCTTTTTCTTTCTCAATTTGGGATCACGGGACAACCTGAAACTTGAATTAAGTGGACTTTCCCTTTAAGATCATCAAGCACTCATCTAGATCAAAACATGTGAGATATTACTACAACAGATTCTACAAATTTAGTCTTGTATCAACGCCATTAATCAATAAAAAAATATAATGATCAGTCTCAAGCTAGATTATGTTATGGTGCATTCTCAGCTTCTCTGCTGCTGCTATTGTGTCAGTAAATTCACATCATAAACCTTTTGTTATTCATCATTACAAACTGTTTGATTTGCTTTTAAAATTAAAAAAAAAAAAAAGATGTCAGTATCTTTATAATGGCCCAAGTATGACTTTCATCAGTCCTGAACCAAAGCTGGCCTCATTTCACACATTTTGTTTTACCATTTGATTTAAAAGTGTATTGTAACATTTACACACAAAATTGTCGCAAAACAACATCACAAAACACCACTGAGATATAATTTGATTAGCTGTGTTCTCACATCATGCCAGGTGTATTCAGCTTCATGGATGCCACTCCAAAACATGTTTTATGTGTGTTACTGGAGCAAACTTTACTGCACTTAACTCGTTACAATTATGTGTTCTTTCTTTGCTTTTATGGCCGAAAGCTTTTGTAACCGACTGCGTAATGGTATATGAAATTATCCAAAATTGTCCACAGTCCCTTGAAATGTATCCAATATCACTGTCGGAAGAATTGCTATGATATTGTATCGCAGTAAAACTTGTGATTTAATTCCCTAGCATTTAATGTTATCTACGTTGATGTGTTAGTCTCAAGGTTGTCTTGCCTTATGTGAACACAAACAACATCAACAGTCTATTATTGAGGTATAAAAACCTCTTTGTGTTCAGGTAAACAAGTTAGGAGCCACATCTTTCCAAAATGACTGTCTGAGCATCTATTTGGATTTATAACGTCTAAAAACCAGCTGTCTTTGCAGCATGATGATGTTAGAAAAATGTGAGACAAGGCCAGAGCATCAAGAGGTGAGCGGGTCGATGATGACAGAGAGCGTAACGCGTGTAAAAAAAAAAAGCAGCTTTAAATGCAAATGCTAGTTAAGTTAGAAATGGGGGCGACATTTCAGCACAGACTGCAGGTGGCCCCTTTTTACAAGTGAATACATACAGTGCAGTATGAAGCACCTGTGCGCGCATGCATGTACGGCTTGATCAAACAGATCTGAAGCGTGCACACACTTTCAACAATTCAAAAATACGTCAGCAGGGTACAACAAGCCAAGGTGAGTATATAAATTAAAATTTAGGCAACAAACACAGAGCCAGAATTCATTCCTCGTGTTCTAAAAAGGGGCAACATCGATTTGTCCTTTTATCACTTGTTCGGTTTTGCAGACGCCAGATACTGATATGAAAGAAGTGAGGTGTGCTCTCGAGACATACAGTGAGTGGCACTGCCCCGCCGTTAAATTCTCGGGAAGACAATGACAGTCATCAAACATCAACATCCATTTGATTTGAACTGGCAGGCTGCCGGCTCTTCACAGGCAGTCCTTCTCACCAAGGTCTCCACTGGAGGACCACATCCCCCTCAATTCCTCAATTTTTCTTTCTCCACATTTTTTTTTTTTTAATTTTATTTATATATTTCTTTTCCTCTCATCGCCAACTGCACAGCACACAGCGGATTATTAACAATGGCACACAAAAAAAATGAGAAGGAGCGCGCTTCAAAAGAAGGGTTAAAAATGGCAGGAAACCCAGAGATACTCAAAGTTGCCTCAGGGTTGTTGTCATGCTCCCTTTCCCTCCCTCCTTCAGCAGCATTGTGTGCGACTGCAATCGAACAAGCGGAGGGAAAATAAAGTCACTATTCTGCTACCAAAATACAGGGACCTGACCTTGGGTGAGGAAAGCCAGCGAGCAGAACAGGATAGCAATAGAATAAAGAGCGGGGATAGAGGGGTAGAGAGAGGATGGGTGATGAAAAGTGGAGTGGAGAGGGAGGACAGTTTGTGAGAGGGAAAGAGTGTCTTAGTTACAATACTGGCAGTGTCCATTAAAAAAAGCCCTTAAACCCTGTATTTTACAGAACTCTGAGCTTTGCCATGGCTACAAAGAAAGAGGAGCCTAAACAACTGAATAGATTCCCTGATGAGTCTACAGTGACGCCAAAAAGGACAAGAAATTACAAATGACCGAGTGAATGAACAAACTAGTAAACAAACTAGGAAAAAAGTGAAAAGCAGTCAGGGACTTTCAGGTTCAGTGACATGGTGCGCTTTCCATTTCTAGCAGGCGTATCAACTCAGAAGTTTGTGTCTTTTATTTACAAGAAGGAAAGCGGATGATTTTTTTTTTTTTTTTTTTTTAAGGGGGTAGGTTTGCTGAGGAAAAAGGGGGTCGCAACTAATCAGAAGTCAATAGTTAAATAAAGACGTCGACCCAGGCGGACAGAGGCGCAGGATTAACCTCTACCACTCCAGCTCAGGTGGTAGGGAGGAGAGGTCAGTGGCTATTTCTTTTTTCATTTTTTAACACCCTCATTCACTCCCTCGCTCGCCCGCTATAGAGGCGCCGTCAGTCACGCACATGCTAGAGCGAGCCGCATCAGCGAGAGCAGGATCCCTGCGAGCATTAATTCAATCTATTAAGGGTCAGCTAGTTAGCAGCGTGACCCCGCTAAAACACACTTTAACTTTACAGAACAGGTCGCTATAGAGAATGCCTTGCACCCCCTTGGAAGAGGGGGAAAAAAAAAAAAACCCGACCCCGAAAACCAGATGGCCTCACAAAGGGGAACATGGGACCCTGAAAGAGAGGAGGCAGTGTGGGGCAGAGAGGGACAACAGGCATTCAGGACCTTGATGAGGGTGGATTAGAGAGGGCAAGGGTGCTGCTGGGAGAATGGGTGGGGAGCAGGGTGACTCCCAGGCCTCCCCAGTTGTAGTGCGTTTACATCCGTGTGCATATGTGTTTCTGGTGTTCTGGTGATCCCGAAGCTGCAGATCAACCAAGATGCTCACCCGCCTTGCGACTGTTGTTTTTCTTTGGTGCTCGGGATCAAGGTTTGTGACGTTACAGGTAATAGGGTCATAATAATCTTGCAGCAACATGCTTGTCCTCATATCTAGAGCCGCAGCCATGATGGAGATTTGCAGCTAATTAAGCTGAAAGTGATATCGACATTCTTGTGAGCCACAGTGGATCATCTTGTAGCTCACGCATACTCTCCACTTCAGAAACCACAGTGAAGCTACAGATGTTGACGCTAACTCACCTAGGCCTTACATCACCACCTGCTACAACTGCTGCGAGAGATTTTCATATAATATAAAGAAGCACCATGTGTGGTGGTGAGTGGTGTTTTTCAGCACTTTGGTCACAAGAGAGCCTCTATCTGCTGTAACCCAGTCAGAGCTTTGCTGAGAACTTATATGTCTGTATGTCAATAACAGTATATATTTGTATGTCTGTTCATACATCTATTAATATATCCATCACTTTGTGTATACTGGAGGAAGGGCTACTCAAACACAGCACTCAAACGAATGAGCCAATAAAGAAAACTGTGAATCACAAATCTTCAAATATTCGGTGAATTCCCTCATTAAGGTCAATTTTGATTATTATATCACACCAATGGAGCTAAATTAGAATAGGAATAAAATAGAAATTAGAGCAGCTCATACAGGCGTGTTTGTAGTCGCCGTACATAAAGTTTATCGGTTTAAGCTAATCATGACAGAAAAAGTGGTCCTATATGGGCTGAAACACGGTGGCCGGATTTCGCTTGCCTTTCACCGTTTAGACTAAATACCAACAAAAGATGCAAGAATGCTGCCCTCCTCTGTTGCAAAATGCATGACAACAAATTATTATGCAATTATTTATGATCATGGTCACTCCAAAACACATCAATGATCATCTGAGATGCAGGCGGGATAATGGTGCTACCTGCTTAAATTGCAAAGTAGATTTTTCACTGGAAATGCTAACCACCGCATTGCTCCTCTCCTCTCCGCTCCTCCCCCCCCGCCACTCGGCCCCCTTTACTTTTGAAATGCAAGCAGTCCAGGTCAGTCACTCAGCTCGTCCGCCCCATCCCTCATTCACATTACCTGTGCTCACACGCACTCTTTCCCCATCTCTCCCTACCTTTTCTCTCGCTCTCTCTATGCGAGTCTTTTCACCGTGCCCTGGTATGATCAAAGACAGCTTTGTGACACTGTGCGAGGCATCCAGGAAGCAGGAAACATCAAACCACTAAAGAGCAACTTGCAAAAAAAAAAAAAAAAAAGAAAAAGAAAAAAAAAAAGGGACAGGCACAGAGGGACAGAGGCGCACATGCGAGTGTGTGTACATGTGTGTTTCAGTGCGACCGTGATAAACAAATGAATAAATTAACGAGACAAGAGAGAGGGATGACTTTGTCTGTACCTTCAGCACGTCGATGAAAGGCAGGAAGGTGTCCCTCTGAAGTCCGTTTTTGTACAGATCTGAAAGAGGAGGGGAGGGCCTGTATTAGAGCTGCTGTTTAGCCTCCTAATAATGTCATTCCCCCGCCGCAGATTGGCACATAAAGTGGCTATTGATGAACTGAAGGATGGGTGGGGAGGCACGACAAAGGGACTGGGACCAGGAGAGAAAAATGGATTTCTCTACCGGCAGCGGCAGCAACATAAAATTCATTACATTCCCAAACAATGGTGGCGGGAGAAAGGACTGTCGCCTTTTCAGCGCGGACAATGTCCACAGCAGCCTGCTGAATAGAGGTTTCAATTAGCTCGGCTGGAACAAATTACATCTGAAGTAGCATCCCTGATAGACAGATAAAACAGATAGGGATGCGCACACAAACACGGACAAAGACGCACACACACACGCAGCCACACATCGAGGTTTAAGCTCTCTCCAGCTGCAAACAAGTGGTCGCTGTTGATGTTTGGGCTCAAGCTTACTGCAGCAGGACCTAATGAATGAATAGAACTCACTTGATAACTTCTATACAGTAATGCTATGTGTCATGTATGGTACACAGCATGTCTGTCAAGGAAATATGAAGCTGGAAACAGGAGTGGGTTAGCTTAGTTTAGCACAAAGACTGAAAAAGCCTTTAGAGATAGCTAGCGTGGCTTAACAAAAAGGTTATAAAGCCTACCAGCGCTTAAGTGCACAAACTAACATCTCAATCTTCTCATCTTCTCGTACACTAAAGAAAATGTAAAAATCAATATATTGCAGACTATTTAAGTGGCTGGGAGCAGTGACTTCCGCTTAAGAGTAGCATATATCCTCATGTAACAGTATGAATCATGCTAATGAGTGAGCTTTGGAGGTATTTGTAAGGTGGATTTGTTACCTTTAGAAGTTAGCCACCAGTTTCCAGTCTTAGTGCTAAGGTAGGCTATTTGCCGCCTGTTTACAACTATGTATTTTGCTGTACCCATATGAGAGTGGCATGGATCTGCTCATCGAATTCTCAACAACAAACTCATTTAAGACAACAAAAGGTGTCATGTAGGAACCATAAACCCAAAAGTGGGTGGTTTTCTACTTCTTTTTGACACTGCAAAGACAATATTTTTCATGTGTTACCTCATCTACGACATCAAACTGTCGGGGGAATCTACATAATGACGCTTTAAATCCGGTAATGTAAACTGTGTGTGATATCCAGCGCACGGAGGGTGTCTGTCTCTAAGAAAGACACCATTTATCCCCCTTATCCTCCTCAACCCCATTAAACGCCATCAGTGTATTAAGACAACAAAATCCTACTTTAACCATTCAGGCAAAAACCCATCTCTAAACTCCTACTCCAAACACATCTCAGGCTTTCTGATAAAAGCATCTCCACATCAATAAAGATGGAAAATGTATGCCTTTCATGTCCAGTTGTCTCTTATGGCTGTCAGTGTTCCATTAACCATGTAATTAATACCAAGTAGGCCCTCTATCAAGTTTGCACGGTTATGGCGCTTTGTTCTTAATAGCTAGTAAATATCAGAGCCGCGTGTCTTTGTCTGCGAGAGCCGTCTTGCTGCCATCCAATCCACTCGAGACTTTGTGGTAGCAACATCTTCCCTGCGGGAAAGACAGACGTCAGATTGCACATCATGCATTTATCTCCGCCTTGATCACCGCCTTGCTCATTCTTTCCCCAACCGCGCTCCGCTTGGCACTAAATGCAACATCAAAGCCTGTTTAAAGGATGTATGATGTCAGTGAGAGCTGTATCAAATGTTCCCTCGCTTATTTTCCCCCCCTCCGGTTAATTGCTTTAAAAAGGCGCGTGGAGCTCAATCGATTCTCGCTGCAGCCAAGCACTTTTGGATACAAGTATTAAGTGAATAATGTAGATGAGAAATTTGCTGGTTCAAGAGGAGGAGAAGCAAACATGTTGATGTTCCGGGAATATTACTTGCGAGCAAAATCATTGCTGAATAGTTAAATGGACCTTCAGAACAATCTCAGTGCTGGCCTTTTGCCTTCTCAGTCCTTCAGAGCCGAGCCTTCCATCGAAGCTGGACATCCTTGCATTCTTGCATGCTCGTAATAAGTGAGTCAGACTCTACTGACAATTCTTTATATTGTCAGAATTTTGATCAAGCACTCACACTGAGGTGCAGACAATTGTGAGCCTCAGTATTCACTCATCAAAACTGAACACGCTGCAAAATTCCTCTCTAACATACCATACTCTATTTCTCCAACATCCCCCAAATTACTGTGATACCTAAGTCTACTACCTAAGGTGTTCATGATCTGTAAGTCTTTAAACTGGAAATAACTTCAGACCCTGACGAAGGTTTGACTATTTGAAAATACTGGGAGGGAATGAAAAGGCACTTCGAACAAGAGTTAAGTGATGTTTTTTGATTTCGATGAGCAGGAAGTTAAAAGGAGGAAGTACTTTCAGCACCTTAATAATTTTTCCTTCGGTGCTGGAGCTGTAATTATGTTGGTTGAATTTTCTGACACAGATAATCCTGAGTTTAAAAAATGAACCCATAGATTTCTTGTGCAAGGCACAACAAGTAAAAGAGCATGCGCATGAAGCAAAAAGAGAAAGTTTCCTGATCTTCCGATGACCCACCTGTTATTGTCAATGTTGCAAGTGCGTAAAATCATTGAAATGGTTACTTGTGTTGCTAAATTGTCCAGTAATCACACTAAAAACGATGTACCGGTGAGTTTTAACTGAAAGCCAAAACGTCTATTTGTTTCAACAGTGAGAAGAACCATGTTCAGACAATGTCGCGATGGGGGGGTGTCGAGACATCGAAATATTCACAATAACTGATGTTAAAAAAATAAATCTTGATACTGTGTAATAATCCAGCGAACATGTTTTGACTGAGTACATCTGGCTGCCTTTTCTCTAGTAATTGAGTGTAATTGTTCTTTTTGTACGCTTTTGTTACAGTTATGGTTACAGACTCTTTCCAGCTCTCTATACTCGGACTGTGAGGGCAATTTATTTATTATAATGTATTAAGGGAGGGGACAAAAAACACAGTAAACAAAGTTGAAGACAGACATGATTGCTAGCATTTCTTTTTTTCAAATTTCTATACATAGTGATAATTTGTTACTGTGAATTTGTTTGGCTGCGATAATTGTGCAGTGAAAACCTGATATTGTTACAGCCCTAGTTGTACAGCAAGTATTTAATGTTCTGCATAATTTAAGTATGTTTATGCAATATTAGTGGAATAAAATATTACATTTTTTTGCAACTACTGGTATCAATGTTGTGATGCTTCAGTTGATCAGTGTGGGGGGCAGAAGTCTGTAACTTTAATCGCAGACTTCTAAAATCGAGTTGATGCATATTTGAGGATGAATTTTGATCGGAAGAGACCGAAAACTGTGTCGCCACTGTGTCAGCCATGATTGCAGACTTGCTCAAAACCATCCTACTCTGAGTTTAGTAACAATATTCATAAACAAAAGCTGAAAGTACAAAGTGCCCAGGCACTGGTGGTCATACCATCGGGGGGTCTGTTGGAGGTGGCCACTACCACCACTCCAGTCTTGAACAGCGTCTCGAACAGCTGCTTCAGGATCATGGCATCAGCGACATCGGTCACCTGACAGGGCAGATCCACAGAGGAAGAGAGACACACTCATGCTGTATAATTTACCTTTTCCTCGCCACGCCACATGTGCGTGCGTCTGAGGTTAAACCATGCCATCAACACTCCATGTTGATTAGTGTCATTCAGGTGCGCTCATTCAATCCTTTGTGTCTGGTCATGGCCATTCAAGCTCGCACATACATACACACACACACACACACACACACACACACACACACACAGACACACATTTGCACCTAAAACCACTTGAACTGACTGCAAATGGTCACGAAGCAGCTTTCTGTGGAGGACACGTAATTGAAGCAAGGCAGCAGTCTCCGAGCTAATCAACAGAGCAAACGTGAGGATGACTGACTGCAGGCGAGAAAACAAGAGGAAGAAAAGATTAATGAAAACAAAGCGAAGTGAATCCACACTGGGGTCACGACGGCAGACAAAGACACCATGCGAGACGGCCATATGAAAAGGCACATAAAAAGGTAGCACGCGGGTCGTCTGCTCACACAAAGCTACGAGGTTATACTACATAAATTCATCTGCTCAATTCAATTTTTGTCTGCCTTTTTCATCTACATCATTTCCATGAGTCCACAATAAACAAAGGTCAATGACGGCGCTGAAGCAAGGACGTTTATGAGTCGCTGGCTGTCAAATGAAGAGCTCCGACCTTTCTATTAGTAATCCAGTGCTCTCACTTTTGTTCTTATTCCCCCATCTGTCTCTTTTCACCTGCGTTGTTCTTTTGAACAAACACGAGGAGAGACATCATGTTGCAGCAGCACATATAAAACATGCCCGATTAAACACAGAACTGACAGAGACACTTTATTATTTCAGATTTCTGTTGTTGCTTACAGTCTGGTGCTAATTTTAATGTACATGCAATGCATGAATTCACTGAAGAGGCACAATGTAGTATTTGGAGAAGAAAGTCAGATTCAGAAATATGTGTTTCTCTGTAACTGAATAAACAAGCTGCTCTCAGAGGAAAATAAGGTCCCAAGAACACTGT
Source organism: Acanthopagrus latus (assembly GCF_904848185.1). Taxonomy (NCBI): domain Eukaryota; kingdom Metazoa; phylum Chordata; class Actinopteri; order Spariformes; family Sparidae; genus Acanthopagrus; species Acanthopagrus latus. The sequence continues at coordinate 14,305,335 of NC_051060.1, read as the reverse complement.
TTGTAGCTCGAAAAGGTGGCAGGGTCCGCCACATACGAACAAAATAAAGTGGTATAAATTGTGTCGTCATTTAAATTCAGTTTGTTCAGTCACAAAAACAAAAAGTTCATTTAAAAATATTGTGGTGCTCCTTTAAATGTTCTTCCAATACGACAGCTGTAAAGCTTCCCTTGCAAAATTCATCATTACGTCCCAGTGAATCATCCTCACTGTAAGTAATCTGACAGATACATTACAAGCTTCTCTGCCAGCATCTTAAAGAAAGGCCACGAAGAAGGAGTATGTGTTGAATAAAAGAAAGACTTCTGTCCCGCCCTCTCCTCTTACTCCCTCTTACCTACTTTCCTGTCTATAACAGGCACTTCTGATGGCCATACCCACAGCATATGCCTCCTTTCATACACTGGAGAGTCTTCTGCTTTTGCATATTAGCCCCACTGCCCTTGCCAATACTTGATTAACATTTGTGTTAAAGCCTTGATTTCGCTAAGGAGAGGTGGCTAGGGGCATCAAATTAGTGCATGTGTGTGCGCGCGCGTGTGTCTGAGTGATTGTGTGTGTGTAATGAGAATCAACAGAAAGCCAAGGCTCTGTGGGCCTCTGAAGGGGCCCCCTGTTTCCTCCGACCGCAGGATTTTATTTTCATTTCAAAAGAATCATTTAAAAATGACCTTTTATACAACCTGGATTTGTTTATTCATGTGCCCTCAACATGGGCATAGTATGAGGGGCAATATTGATTGCTGAATGAGCAGGGGGAGAGGGGAAGAGAATGGGTACCCACAGAATGAGAAAGGTGGAGGGGGACTGATGTAGCACTTGTGGAGCACAAAAAAATAATGGCGCAATCTCCGTCAGCCGATGCCGATATTTAAATGAGCATCCAATTACTCAAGCGGCCGTCAGTTTACAGCGAGGCACACGGGTGCCAAATTAAACCTCTTTTGATGTTACACCTCTTTATGTACACAACCTATGAGCAATTTCACAGAGGCTGCACAGTGACTGGGGCCCTGAGACAATGACGCTCAAGCATTTTCTTCTCACTCTTCGTCTTCCTTCCCATCTTTCCATCTCGGACCTCTCAATGGCGAGTATTCATTAGGGGAGCCGGGTGGGGGCCGTAAAAGGAGGGAGGGGGGCTACAAATTACTGATAATGGCACGGCGCTAATGAAGAGAATGGAGAAATGTCATTAGCATTTAAGAGGATAAGATCCATCTGACCCGCCGCCGCCAGTCGCTTTCTAGCTCCACTCACTTAAGGAAGCAGGAGAGTGCGACTGATACCCAGAGCCTCATTTGCATGGCTGAGTGGAGGAGGATGCTGATTGGTATAGACCCCCACCCCCTTCCTCCTCTCCCCCACCCCCCCACCTCCCCTCCATCCCCAACTCTCCCAACCTCGGCAACCTCTTGTTTATGCATCACAAACAACGCGCACATGTCTTCTTGTTTTCCCCTCCATTCACCGGTAGCAACAGTCGACAAGCGAAAACAGCAAAGCCGGCGACGGCAAACAAAACAAATCAATGAGGAACGCACAAACAGCGCCGCAGTTTAAAATGTGAAAGACGGGCGGATGAAAGGGGCAGCTCTTGATCCTCGCAGATGCACTGAGAGTGATTAGAGGAAGCAAGCTCACCTTCCGCGACCTTTGACCCGCCGGCATTAACTGTAATGATATCAGTAAGAGGAGCAGCATTGTGCCGCTAACAGATGTGTTTGGCTAATGATAAAGACAGAAGCACACGTCTTTCTCTGCTGCGGTGAATGACTAACTACCTTACAGAGGGCTCCAGAAGTGGCTCTCTCCTTTGACACCAAAGGGTGAAATAATGAGAAGTTCTGCAGCGACCGATGAATGATGCCGCCTTTCAGTCGTGTAAATGTGGCATGCAAAAGAAAAAAAAAAAAAAGAAACATGCGTGACTCGGTTGTGATGGTGTGGGAGCAAACCAGCTGTTTGAGTGCACAAAAAGGGGCAGATCACTGACTCATCTGACCACTGCAGCTTCAAGGCAAAATCAATCGAAATGTAACTGAAATTGCAATGTGGCCGAGCGCAAGATTTGAATCGAAGAATCTGCAGTGTTTTGATAAAAAGGTGAAACATGTGACAGAATAATGTCATATTGCCAAATCCCTCCAAATGACTGCAATATGATTTTTCTCCTTATATTGTGCAGCACTTTCTCTGGGAATTACAGTGATGTGAAATAACTGACCTTGATACACGTGAGATTACTAATGTATTTACTACCACTGAAACTGTAGCACTACTTTACCACTTACTCAAAAGACAAAAATGTTTCATGGGTACTTGAAGACATTCTACAATTATGCTATGCTACAAAAGGGCCACTAGGTGTCCCCAGTCCTGTTTTTGTGAGGATATCAAGATCTGAAGCAGCCAGCTGTCCAGTCAGGAGCGACACCGGCTGTGACTGAACGCTGATAGTGATCCCAGATTGAACAGTCAACACTGAACTCAGAATACAGAGAGCAGCATTTAACAGGATTGTAAACTAGGACAGAGGGCTAAACCATAAATCAGTTATTTCTGTGAAGAGTAATACGAAAACAAATGCAAAATAGAACTTCTCAGATCTGTAAGTGACTCTACATGTCACAGTCTTATCCCCTGTGGCTTTCCACTGACTCTGGCTTTCATACACAACATATTTGCTGTTCAGTTACATTTTCCCCTAAATGTCTCCAAATGCTCTGAAACACGACCACCTCCTGTCGAACTTCTGCTACCAGGTGATCAACTGATTTATCTCGAACAGTTTTCAACATATTTAGCTTTAAACATTAGAACTGTGCAGCACACTTGTTGTTGGGTTTTCTTTCGCTTTGCAAACGTGTTTAAATCTTTAAACTGCCTTTAAATACAGACATTGATATTTTTTACCATATACACTATGTTCGGCCAAAATAATTCATAAGCATTTATTTAATCCTCTCAGCCAACAGGTTGGTTTAGCTTTTTTTCATTTTGCAATAACCTACAGAAGCATCAGCATGCCTTTATTATAAAGAGTTGTACAAGCAATATACTCACCAGTGTTATCTTTTTATTCAGTGCTGAATGTGGTTGTTTTAAGCTAATTTATGCAGCTAACAATATTCTTATCTTGTTTTCTACATGTAGTTAATGTTCAAGCAGGTTTTAAACAAACACACACACACACACACACACACACACACCTTGTTAAACACTCGCTCACCTGAAACTCGTCAAAACACAGCAGGCAGGTTTCATTGCTGATCTCCATGGCAACCGGTGATATGGGGTCGTAGGTGAACATTTTCCCTAGCCTTCGTTTTGGCAGGCTTTGTTTCCTCCGATGGATCCCTTTAAGCAGTACACAAACGTCAGGCACATCTTAAAGCACACCTGCATCGGCAAAAACCTCAGACCCAACGACAAAACTGAATAAAGCGGTAATTTCACCTGTATGCATAATGGTAGACAATTAGCAGGAGGGCTTCAGGACAAACAGGGAGATAAATATAGGATCTCCGGCGCATGAGGAGTCAGAAAAACTTGCGCGAAAGTCATGCAAGCCAACGTTCAGCTGGTAGCACGTGGAGTGGGAGGATAATACTTACTTTGGTGGATGTCCAACATGAAGCCATTGAAGTGGACTCGCTTTTTACGAGTGTTTTCCACATGGGAGTAAAACAGGTCCATGAGCATGGTCTTCCCTGTGCCTGAAAGGGAGAGGGATTAAAGGAAAAGCAATAATACTTCAGTCAGTCAAGATCTCAGACATCTTAGCAAAGGCCATTTATTTCTCTGATAAAAATGCCTTTTATATGTAACCTTACCGACATCTCCATATATATAGAAGCCTTTTGGTGGTGGTGGTGGACTGGGTTCCTCCTTTGGTAGGAAATGAGAAAGATGAGGAAATGACTGCAGTATGTTTGTCCTTTATCGACTCTTTAAACAGCTGCTGTCATCCGAAACAACAACAACAACAACGCACAACAGTCAACCATACATTAATTCAGAATTAATGCATAGATGAGTTGCTTATTAAAATCACAAAACACTATGGCTGGTGACCTAAATAAACTTCGTTATATTCATTACCATATAAGACTGAATCATCGTTTAATAAACAAAGTATGCTGAGGCATTAAGCCACCACTACAGTGTGAGGTTTCACGTTCTCCAGACTAGCCCACTGCAGGGGAGGAAGACAAAGGGGATCTAATCAACAAGACAAGCCAGGGTTCCCACGAAAGAAAAGCATCATCAGAGGAACAATGGGGGGATTTGTCAGACAAAACGGAGAGGACTGGATGAGGCTCCATACGAGATGGAGTGGACTTGTCTGTGCAGCCTGTTTAGCGCTGCTAATTGTGATACGGTACTGTTGCATTGAGGTGCTGCTGGAAGTCATTGTGCTGCCTGCCTCCTATCATCAAAAGGTCCTTGCTTCAAAAAAAACGTCGTCTGTGTGACCGAGCTGAGAAATATCGGGTAAAGCCAAATATCTCTGAAGAGAGCCCGAGCCATGTAAATGCATATGTCATCGGTTTAATCATGGCACGGAGCGATCACTTGGAGCATGTTTGTTCAGAGGAGGACAGATGATAGATGTTCCATAAGGTTTTAATAACAGCGTGGTAGGGGATTGTCCATCTCTGTATCCGGGCAACAGCAAATAGCTTCGGAATTAACTCAACAATAAATAGAAAAGGTTTGTCCTCTTAAAATTTAATTTAGCTATTTAACTATTTCAGTTGGTACTCTGTGTCCACCGTACAAGAAGCACTTGACTCTGGTAAATGCAGACAATGGCCAATTGAAAAGTAAATGAAAAAACAAACTTGTTACCCATCCTCTCTCTCTCTCTCTCTCTCTCTCTCTCTCTCTCTCTCTCTCTCTCTCTCTCTCTCTCTCTCTCTCTCTCTCTCTCTCTCTCTCTCTCTCTCTCTCTCTCTCTCTCTCTCTCTCTCTCTCTCTCTCTCTCTCTCTCTCTCTCTCTCTCTCTCTCTCTCTCTCTCTCTCTCTCTCTCTCTCTCTCTCTCTCTCTCTCTCTCTCTCTCTCTCTCTCTCTCTCTCTCTCTCTCTCTCTCTCTCTCTCTCTCTCTCTCTCTCTCTCTCTCTCTCTCTCTCTGCTCCTCCCCTCCACCCCCCTCCATCCTCCATCCCTCCATCCCCGCCTGTCCTGTGCTGGGGTGAAATACTGGAAGAGCAACAATCCTTTCCTGTCTGCTCTGGCATAACAGTGTGTGACTTCTCCCTGACTTCCCATGCTGCCCTCTGGCATGGAGGGGTAATTGTCAGTAGTGGCTGGAAGCCATTCTGCCACGGCAGAGTGGAGAAGGACAAGGCTGTCCCTCAGCCACTCTGTCTAGCTGAGCTCCGTGGCCTTGTCTCACCTCCCGATGGAGGATATAGACTGGCACATGAGTGGAAAAGTTCACATACAGGACATGGTCACTTTGGCTTCGAGTTGACTTCAGGAAAAAGTTGTGTCTGAACATGCTGATCTCCAGCCAGAGATGTTGTGTCTCTCATTAACAAAGGTCAACACAGAGGTTGTGGGAGTCTTGGTTTGGTTTAATGGGTATAACCGTCCTTATGGAGACCTACAATGTACAGGAGGACACTATGATGCAGGTCTGACTTGAAAAGGGTGGCTCCCACTAAACAATGGCCCATTGTTAGCCGACCATCCGCAAAACCACGCCACATTGGGTCAATATTAAGTCAAGTGTACTCTCCTCACAGACTTGGTCAGTTAGTGAGGACAATGGCGGCACTTTCACAGAGAGAACAGACACCGAAAGGACAGTGGTGTGACCTGATTCAAACCAGAATAATTGCATAAGTACTCCAGTCAGTGTATGTGTATGTGTGTGTGTGTCTGAGAGACAGAGCAAGAAATAAGGTGCAAAAGGGAGAGGGGGGGGGGCAGTGGTGTTGATAGCCTAACACCAAAGTATTTGTCAGAGTCCCGAATCAAAAGCAAAAAGGACAAGAATGGCCCAGACAATAGGGATCCCCTCATTACTGAATGGGGACGGTGAGAGAGTGAGAGGGGTGCCGGGACGGGCCCAGCGGGAGGTCTGCCCTGCTGCCTTCCAAAATCTCTGCCTAACCCTATGTGTCTGTGCCAGCCAACCAAAAAAAAAAAAAAAAAAACTCCCACCACCAAATACTAGACAGTCAGCTCCCCTGACCTAAAAACAACAACAGCCCCCTACATTACGCCGTTCCAAAACTCACATGCACAATACACTTCCCAGACCCCTACCCTCCCTTTGACCTGAGCCCCATGGCCACCATCAGTGATACAACTGGTGTACAGTGCAGTCGGCTCTGTGAAGTCCCTCCATATGTTAGACATCAGCGGGGCTTTGTAACAGAATGAGAGTCCAGATGCCACAGTTAAAGGCTTTACGCGAATCCGTGCTGCCTTTTAAGTTGAAAACTAAGTCCAAAACATGTTTTTTTCTAAATCCACTGATGTATTTTTGCTTTCCAACATTTATTTTATTTCATGCCTTAAAACTCCCTTTAAAAAGGGTATCTAAAAACCTGAACCCTTGTACTTTTTGGCAAGTTTTTTGCTTTAAATTTTCATTATGACATAAATGTTGATTGCGCAGTGTAATGGTGACAGCAAATCATTGACACCGTTGGGATTTATCTTAACTTTGCTTTGTTATTTTGTCTGCCACCAGGCACAAAATCCCCCCAAATCATGATGCCTGACTTGGGTTTCCAGTCAGGCTGGCAGCCTGGCACCATTTTTATCTGCTTTCACGTCTCCATTTTAGACTAAATTAATGAATAAACTCATCTTTTGTCCTGCGTTGTCGGTGGTTGTGACTAGGGAAACCGGAAAGCGACCCACTTGGAAACGCAGGAAAAGTTGCCAGTTTCTGCTTTAAAAGTTCAAACACACCGATATGTCCCCTCAGTCAAATTCGGTCCAAAACGAAGATAATTCAGAAATGACTACTCAATATTGATTTTATGTTTTGAATGGGGAAGTGATTTTAGACATCCCATTAGTCATGAGCATGAAGGCTAATTCTTGAACTGGAGACAGCAGCTTGGTAATACAAAACGCCAGTCACTTAAAAGGTCAACTTACTAGCTTTGTCTCGAGCTTTCAATCATATCACTTGGCTTTTATCAGTGCCTGACATAAAGGTTCAGAAGCTCATCCAAATTAATGTGAGTTTTTTAAAATGTAGCCCTCTGTCACCACAGTTTTTTGCCCTAAGAGGCTGCAATTTGGCATGGAGGTCAAGCGCGCGTGTGTGTTTAGGTGTGTAAATGTGTTTGTGCCAGCTGTCTAAGAGGGGGCGTAGCAATGGGAGGGGCCTATCACAAAACTTGTAAGAGATTTTGTGTAAGGGCTGGTGACAAGCCAAAGGACAGCTGATTAACTGTTCATGTCAATTGGCTAAAAGGGGGCGTGGTAGTGGGAGTGGCCTGTAACAAAATAGTGCATGGCTCCTAAATGAATTAACATAACATGTCCAAACGCTGTAGGAAGACTAACACATATACACACACTGTTTTGCCACTTTTTCCAGGTTGTGTGCGATTGAAAGCATGGACATGTGGATGCCAGTGAGTAGCTGGTTGCAGCTACTGAACAGGAATATCAACAGATGGATGTAACTCCATACACCGAAGCAATAGTCCTGATTACGTCAGGCATGTGAAACAAAACGAAACTATAAAAAAGAGGGGGGGGGGGAAAACGGCAGATGACACAGAACGGCTTTTAGATTCTTGTTCTTGACGTTGCTAATGGTGCATGGTGACCATATATCGAAGAAAGCGTTCATTTTTCAGACCTTTCTCAAGATGAACACCTCATTCACGACTTTTGGCAATTAAAAGTAGATTTTTCGGCAGACACGTTGAATTTCATCCTTTGATTTGCACTACATTAAAGCATGCTGAGGTGTTTATTTACTTAAGTATGGAATATGTGACTTTAGTGGCACAACCAAAATACCAATTAAATATCTCCTCTCCTACACAAACTATGACTGTGAAGCGTACGTTTATTGAGATGACACCCTGTGTTCACCTGGCATATAGGAAGAGCTTGTTTTACTGGGAGAATTACATAAGCTGTGTTGAAAATGTTTCTAAATGTTTCATTCTGCTCCCTATGGTCAATGCAATCTGGAAAAAAAAAAAAAAAAAAAAAAAAAAATCACACAGCAACAGACAAAGGGAAATAGCTGTTTTTCTGCCATTGTGGTTAGCTCTGTGGTCATATTTGGCTGCCTTTTAATCTTTATGGGAACTAAAAACTAAACTAAATGTGAACAAACCTATCACTGATGAATAATTCATTCATAAGGACACTCACAACACATTCAAAAGTCAAAATCTTTAAAATAATCTTTAAATAAGAATCATGCCTGGGTTTTGTGCCAACCTTGAGCACCTTGTATTCTAACTTGATTACCAGACCGTGCGTTACTGTGTTATGACACTTCATACTGCCATCAACCTCCTTTACCTCAACAGGTGATCCATCACCTCTGATGTCAGCTGATGCCATGTTGGCATGTTTATCCTTTGGAAGCCGACACCTGCCGTCTTTTGGGTTTACCCTCGGTGGAGGCGGGTTCAAGTAGATGCTGTTGTTGTAGTTCTTCAGGCTGTGCTGCAGCTGAGCCAGCTGCTGGACCACATCTCTCTGCTGAGCATCCTCCCTCAGGGAGCCACACTGAACGAGGCAATCATAGTGTCCAGTGGCTGAATGACTGAGGGCACAGACATCTGCTGCCGAGGAGCTGAATGATGCACATGTCCTCCAACTAGTGTAACCTTGAAATATAAAAAGTCATCTGTCTTAGTCGTGACCAACAAAATTACACACTGATTCTATCAGATGTCGCCAAAGCCAAGTCTCAGAGTTTATGGGTGATGCAGAGAGCAAAGTTACCAAACATGGTTTGACCTAAGAAGACAGCTTTTTAACACGCTAAATCTCGCTAAAAAACGGAATCTTATGAACTACCATGAGACGGGGAAATGTTTACCTCTTCCGGTGCAAGTGGCTGACAGACGGCAAATGTTCCTTGAGGTCAGGACGGTGTCTTTCAGCAAGAATTTCACTGAGCATCTGACTGCAGCTGGGACCGTGTAGGCCGCCATGATGTTTCAAAACGCGAAAACTTTATTGAGATCAAGTGACGACACATGGAAACCACATGACACAGGCGTGGAGGGGAATTAACTGTAGCGGATGCAGAAGAGATATCATCAGATACAACAGATGTCTTCTTTATGTATTCACATTTGCGCTTGTAAACAGCGGAAACAAATCTCAGCTAAAGATTAGAGATATATGGATCCCCGTTGTTTATGTAACTGAGTTTATATGAGTGTTGATCAATGCATTGAATTATCCCGCTTATCGCTTGCTATGTAATATATTTTTATTCATCTCATTCATGTCAATTCGAGCACTGAATCCCGACACTTGGAGAATCATGGATGTCAGTTCAATGTGTTTTGCATTTAGAGGCAGTTGGGAGTTTCATTGAGAATTCCGATTTATCCGGAACATACAAATAAAATGATTAAAGTCATGCGCGTCGTTAAACGCGACGAGGGCCCGTGTGCCCACTCGAGGGGTTGTAAACAAACGGAGCAGCAGGTGGCCAAGCCAGTGTCAGCTGAACCTCAGCTGATCGGAAATGCAGCGCTTTGGCCTCTGAAGCTGACGACAGTGGGAGACTGAACAATACCGGAATTCGAGTGGTTTGCTTTCAAAATAAATGTTACAGTTACATTTTTTTTAAATTTGTGTAAACGATAAAGTCTCTAGGAAATTTAAAGTGTGTATATATGTGTCATTCAGTACATAAGCTTCCCGAAAATAGGGTTCCATGTACTATATTCTTTAAAACGCGGACACAACATACGCCAAATGCTTTATTTTGAAGGTTGCCAACGGAACATACATGTTTGTATTCAAGCTAACTAAACACTATCCCTAGCTGCTAGAAGGACAGGAGAGAAATGTCTGATACCATAGCTGACACAAGAAGGCTCTTCAGCAAGCCTCAGAACTTAAATGACGCTTATGGACCACCGAGTAATTTCCTAGAGATCGACGTGAGCAACCCTGAGACCATCGGGGTTGGCAGGACCAGATATACCACGTATGAAGTCAGACTGAAGGTGAGCCTGCTGTAACAAGTGCTAATGACGTTAGCTTTTAAGCTAGCCATACCTAAGCTAAGCAACGTCTTCCCCGTTGTCAAATAAAGTTATGGCTTCTTGACATTATGATTGACGCAGTCACAAAGGTGCACGTTTAGCCACAGAGTCGTTATTCACGTGTATAAATGACTATCTAAGACGGGCAAGGCGGTTAATTGCGAAACGAGTAAGCCAATGCTAGCTAGCATGGCTAGTAACCCTCGTCAAATCTAGCTAGCACTAGTTAGCTATCTGATATGCAATTGACGAGTGAAGACTTGTTACCGATGCTAACGTTGAGATGTTTGACACCACGTTGCTCAGTAAGACATTAGCTCGGTTTTGCAGACGATCCTAACAAGTGCAGTGACCCTGCGAACGTCTGCTCTAACGGTAACTCTGAGCTGCCGCTGCTCTGCTAGAGACGAGAATTTGTTTACATTAGCCTCAAGTGTTTGTTTCCACTGTTGTGATTCCACAGATGTTTCACCAGTTCACATAAACCATCTGCATGCAAATGAGCAGTTGTGACAGCTCTTCTGTAGTAAGTTGGGTGATCAATCATTTGTTCAACTTGAAAAGTCCAAGCATGCCTGAATAGTTCAGAGTTGAACTTCAGCCACACCCCATTTTCTGACTGCAAAGAGAGAGATAACAGCATTCGTCACACATAATGACCAGCCTAAAATGAAGGAAGGCCTGTATGATTAAATGTTCTGCTCTTGCCCACCATATACACATCAGTTCGATTCAATTTAAAGTAATTTCAGTCACACTGTACCACATGCCACAATATGATATTACTTTAATGGGGATTGTAGGTTGGTTTAAGGATAATTTACAGTCGTTTGCAGCTTTTTTTGACTTGGCTGATTAGTCATCAAAATCCATCCAACGTATATTCTAGCGCTGGGCCAAAGGCAAACTCAGCAAGTCAGTTTCTTTGGAACTGTAGACAGGATGCACAGCTCTGCCTGATCCTCTCCTGTCTCGCCCACTCCCCACCATGACACATTTCCTTCCTCCTACTCCACTTGCAGAAGAGAACAAATGCTTTTCCTCCAAGAGAAGTTCCTATCATCATAGATGAATAAGTTGGTAGTTGTCCTGATTGCTTGTGCAAAGAAGCCTGAAAGACTGTTATGTTGATTCGTGTTAAATGTGACACATTTTGCTATTTGCTTATATTGCTCTGAAATTGTCATTGGGCAATCTGTGATGAGAGTAACGGTTAGAAAACTCTCGCTGTTGCAAAACACATATCCTGTGTTGTGTGTTTAACACACACACAAACACACACACACACACACACACACACACACACACACACACACATTCAAAATCATCAAGCTGAATCAGCTTAAACATTAGGCTGCTCAAATCTATGTTTGAACAATGCTACTTCTGTACTTCAATGAGTGAATACAGCAAATGATGGCCATATTAAATTGTTGGGGGAGAAACGGTCTCAAGGTTGATTTACCCAATTGTTGTGGAGCTTTTGAACATATCACACGGGTCCTCTGATGTGACTCTCCTGACAGTATGTCACAAAGGTGATTGTACAGACAGTCTGTCTATCATTGTTAATCACGGGGTAACTCCAACCGTTCAGCAGTAGGAGAGCACTAACAGAGAAGCCAGTTGGTTAATCAAACTCTCAATGAAGCCAGTAGAGTAAAAAGATAAAAAACATGTTTTCCATCAAGAAAAAACTCAACTGCCAGTTTTGCTCTTCTCATATAACTGAGTCTATAGCAGCAGCTTTATGGGTCACTATTGTTGTTTTCATACAAACAGTCACTTCTGTCGCTGATCGTAACACCCAAAACCCACGCCTGTAGCTTCTGATAACATCTGCCGTTCAATGAGAATGTAGCAAATTCCATGTGCTGATGAAGACTGTGGCATAGCGTTGAAAGGTCCAGAGTAAGTGATTTAGCGGACCTTGGACTGAGATTATATTTTTCAGGTGCTGTTTCTAAGGTCAAGAAGAATACATACAGTTTGACATGATATGATTTGATATTATATACTTAATTGTCCCCTCAATGCAGTTGCATTCAGACATTTTACCAAACCACAATTGACATTTAATGATTATACATACGCAGTATGTATGTGCAAGTGCCAATCAAAGAAACAAACAAGCACAAAAAAATAAGAAAGTTGAATGAATTTTCTTTGATATTTTCAGGATTTGACAAATGTTTTTTGTTCGCGTGTTTAATTTTCTTAATCAAGCCTGCCACATGTCATTTTGCATTAATTTAGCCATGGCAGGACTCTGCGTGTTAATGTTCAGGCTTTAACAAGAGTCTGAAATTGTCAGACAGTCACTGGGCTCATCTGATTGCCTCATCTCTTATCTTTAAATTGTCATGTCAGTTGACTGACACCCCTGTAGTTAGTGGCCTGGAGTGTTTAGATTGGAAAGCAGCCCTAAAGTATTTATAGTTTCCCTTTACCTTAAAGAAATGGGCTGAGGGAAGAGAAGCCGTCTCCAGGCATTAGCGTTGAATATAAGACTACTGTACTTGATTAGCGTGTAATAATTAGCATATGCGTGTAATCAGCATTATTGTGCACCTCATAGCCCCGTGTGACCCTGCTTTGCATAAGACCACAGAATAAGTGGCGCATCCCTCACTTCTCAACAAACGTGGTGTCAACTTTGCTTTGCTTCTCTCCTTCTCCTTTTCTTCAGCTTTCTTTAGAAGCATTTTACTCCATCTCCAGCATGTTAAGAGCGTTAGCCACAATGCCGCGGCCTGGAATGCATAGCCTACGCTTTGCACTGTTTGTTTCAGTCAAACTTATAATATTTAGAAGTGCTTTATTATTGTTATTATTATTATTATTATTATTATTTTAATCTAATTATGCTACACAGTTTCTGTTTCTAACTCATTCCCTTGTCTTGTGTTCTCACTGCTGTCCTGCTATCCATCTGAAATCGAGAGAGCCCTTGTGGCCGCACTGAGAGAGTCTGCCTAATCCCCTCATTGAGAGACGAGAAGAATGAAACCGGCCAGGGTGTGGGGGAGCTGGAGCGTTTATTCCCCATCCTTACCCCCCACCCCCCCACCCATGGGAGGGCAGAAAGCCACCCCCTCGCCAGTCTTCACCCTATTGCCCACTTATCCCATTTTACTCCCAGCTGTGCAGTCAGTCACCAAGTTCATAGCGTGGTTATGAATTCCCTTTGATAGCTATATATATAGTCGAGTAAACACCAGAGCGAGGGCTTATTATTAACTGCAAAGTTGTCACTGATTCTTTTAAAATAAATGTCAGCGTGTACGTTTTTTTGCCCGTGACTCATTCGTGGTATGTGAATGTTTTTTTTAGTCAGCAGCAAAAAAACCTGCATAGAGATCGGTTTGTCGTTGGGGAAGCCAACCGGCTGCAGTGACCATGAGGCAGGTTATGCAGTCACTTGTTCACAACTTGGGACGCATTTTGTGTTAAAAATCAATGGGATCAATCTCCCCTCTTTTCAGTCAAGGCTTTTTTTTTTTAAAGAGGTGGAAGCTAAGTTCATCATGAAAGGAGGCGGATATCTCACTTTGCCTGAGCAGACTCGTAATGTCCAGTGTCGTGGTGAAACAATGGGTTTTTGTTCTCACCTAAATCCCTTCGTTTTTTTAAGTGTAGTTTCTGTAATGGCTTAAAGACCACAGGAAGCTGGTATGTTTTTTGTTTTTTTTCTGCGCTGCCTCTGCACATGTTTTTCATGTGCCTAATGGACAGAGTTATTTTTTGCAGAGTCCTATCATATCACCTTAATGTTGTATTTTTTTGGTTGTTCCTGGGTTTGAGAGGACCCCCTCAAGCAGCATTTGTTTGGACCCTCAGCAAACAGGGGGTTGGAGGTGGGGTGTGCGTGTGAGTGGGTTGGGGGGGGGGGGGGGAGTAGGGTTTTATCAAAATTTCTTGTCTTTAGTTGGTTCCCATCTCATCCAGAGAGCACATTCAGGGGAGCGAACTTTGGGATCTCACTTTGTTTATGGATAGGAGTACATAAAAGGCCTCTTATAGCTCTGTCGCTCACTTTCACTCGGTCTTCTACCCCTCCTCTTCTCTACTCCCATAGCTTCTCCCTCTCTCTTTCTTTCTCTTTTTCCATTTGGGCAGTGGGGCGGGGGCCTTTGGTCATTAATAAAATGGGGGAGAGATGGGGAGTGGGTGTCTGTGTGGGGAGGAGGGGGGTGGGCGCTTGTCAGGCACAGTCAAGTGTAATCCAAAGTCTACAGCATCCTCTTCGACAACTATTTTAATGGAAATAGGGAACATATTGTATCAAGGCTACCATATCCTACTTGAAATGACAGTATCAAAAGTGGGAGTTGATACTATGGCAACAAAGCAGCTTTTTGCCAGCTAGGCGAGTCGAAGAGAGGGTAGGCTGTCAGGCCGCAGGGGCCGGCAAGCGAGAGAACGAGTGTGAGAGTACATGGAGAAGCGAGAGCAAAAAGACCTATAGCCCCAATGCTTTTGTTCCCTGTCTCCCCCCCCCCATTTTAGAATATGATGCAATGAGATGGTATTATGTTGCCATTTTTTTATGCTATTATTCTGAAAGGAGAGCATATGGGAGGGGTAAGAAGGGGGCATGGGGGAGGTTTAGGATGCGCACTCTCAAACTTGACTTAATCCATCCTGCTAAAAGCTAATGCATGGTGGCCTTGAACTACTCTCTTAGGAGACGAGTGATCTTTGGCCCCCCCACTCTCTCTTTCGCTGTCTCGCTGTTTTTAAGGGTTCTGCCTCTTTTCAACCCATTTTCAATGAGCTGAAGGTATTGTGTCCCAGACATTATGAATCACATGCTCTTCCTATGGAGCGTAGGTTGCACCTTGCTTACTTATAATGGAAAGCGAAGCTAGGAGGTCTACTCTGAAGGAGCCACATCTAGCTTTCTGCTCCGTTTTTTTTTTCCTTTTGCACTTGCTTTTAACATCACCATTAATTCCTTATTTCTGTGTTTATTTGGTTTCCTGAACATTTCATATTTGCTATCTTTAGTTTCTTTAACCATGCAGTCCTTCCTCTCTTATTTTTTATTTTGTCCCTTAGAAGGTGAGAGAGGCAAAGTGTGCCTTTTTAGACAATTCATGAAATGCTAAGACCTGGCTGGGTGTGGGCTGGTCCCATGTCCCAATCGTTGCAGGGGCCAGTAAGTTGAGACACCCGGGCCCTAACCTCTAACCAGCCATGAAGAGAACAGAGGCCGGGGGAAACCTGATCTTTGACTCGTAGAGCTCTCACGCACCGCCTCTTTCTGTGTGTGTGTGTGTGTGAGACTGAGAGCGAAGGAGTGAGTGAGACCTCTCATTTTTCAGTTCTGTCATTTTCGTTCCTCCCCTTGTCCCGCAAGGCCAATCTCTTAATCACAGGGTTTGAGAGGGCGAGAGGATTGAAAGGCCAGGTGACTTTCTTCCCTTACACTCTCACCGCTGGCTTCATTGTGCGCAGATGAGTTGCCCAAGGTTTGGCTGTGTGTACACAAACAGGGCTATTATATTTACATTGTCAACTGTGTGACTGGTCAAATCTTTCTGCTTAACACCTGTGCATGCTTACCCAGTGTACGTCAGTGTGAGTGCCCGCCGCGTGGTTAAGTGTTTTCTGTGTGCACATGATGGGATTAGAGTCACGGCGGTGGCAGATTACCTGTAACTGTGATCTGTTGTGGTGGGGGATTAACTTTGCGGCGCTCCATGCTGTGAGGTAACATGACGCAGCAGGGACAGACCACGGTGAGAGGAGAGTGGAGTTAATGCTAGAGCACTGGGGTGATAAAGCTAAGATAATCCACTTCTCCTGTGACCTGAGAATAGAGGAGGAGGCAGGGGCTCATTGACGACTTCACCTGGAGAGAACTTAAAATAAGTGGGAAAAGGAAGTTTTCAGGGCCGGCGAGTCGCGTTAACACGCAGTGGGAAACAGGGGGAGTGGCAGTGAGTTTTTACTGGCACCTATTTGATTTTAACCAGAGAAAGGAAGTACTGTCATGTTAAACATCTTATTTCACCGGCGTTAAGGCTTTAATCACAGGAAACGTGACCTTATTTGAAAGAGCTGCTGTTGTAGTCGGCATTCGTACGAATTATCTTTTGCATGTCCTCAGCGAAAGTCTGGTTTCTGTTCGTGCTTCAATTCTGTGCGTGCACCACAAAGGTCAGAGAAAGTACTGAAGAGAAAATGGTTTGTTTGCTTGGATAAAGAGCTGTGAGGACAGTGTTGGTGAACAAACAAATCTGGTGTCATGGGGTGAGCGTGAAATAGCTTTCATGTTGCAGCTAATACTGAAGTTAGGGCCTAATTAGGATGACATAATTAATAGCTGTTAAATCGGAAAGCAAACTCAGAAAATAAATGCTAAAAGTACAGGATAAAAATAAAAAATAAAAACTTTCTCTCTCTCTCACTCACTCTCTGTCTCACCAAGTTTTCTCCACCTCTTTCCTTAAATGAGCAGTTGAAGATATGGCTGCCTCAGCAGTTTTGGCTGTGTTTTCATCAGCATTTCTCACTCAGATGTCCTTGTAACTTGCACGCCACATCAGCTTCTTGTTGGGAATGCAGAGAAGTCTCTCCGTCTCCTCATCATTAAACTTGTAAGCTGTAGATCCACCATAATCTCGGCTGCAAATGTTATTTTCATTATCAAGTAGTCTGCTCGTCACAATTTCCTCACATTTTAAAAATACCGGAACCAGCAAATCTATGACATTTTTGCTTGGAACTAAAAATAAAGAAAAAATGTCAACCTTCATTGAGAAAATTGCCCGGTGAAGGTTTTAGTTTTCAAACTTAATCGAATTTTTATCAGAGTGCAAGCGAAGTGAACCGCCTGTTATGTATTTCTGATTTTGTCCACTCTTGGTCTTCTCCAACGTACCTGATGATCTTGATTTTATATCTTCTTTTGGATCCTTCTGGACATAAAATATCAACCAACTTCTAAATTCAGAAAAGTGTGAAAATGGTTACAAACCATCAAAACACCTCATAACTGTCTTATAAAATACTGCTAAAAAAAAAAAACCTAAATCAGAAATATACTTGTTAAACCTCTCCCTAATTATTTGCTATAAAATAATAGGTACATTTTTAACTTTAGTGATATTATAACAAACTCTCTAAAACATTTCAACAAAAGCAGAACGTTGTAACATTCATGAAATTATTTAGGTGTAGTAAAACTGGTAACTAAGTGTGTATACCATGAGATTAACCTGGATTCTCTTCCAATAATTTCCCTAGTTAATAGGCAATATTTTTTGCTTTACAGTCTCACATTGAATCAACAGGCATTGGAAAGAGTTTCTTCAAATTGGTTTGCATTCCCACCAAATCCAGGCAGGATCCGCTATTTTTTAAGACTGAAAAGAGTAGAGCGCAACGAGGGAAGAGCACAAATGCCTGCATTTTCCCTGTTGAAACCGTGCAAGAGGAGTCTCAAGGGCAGAAAATCTGACTTATTATCGCAGAGCAGGGGAAATAAAGAGGGGAAAAGACTGAAAAGGAGAGACCATGAGAGCGAAAAGACCACTCCTGCTCTCCCTCCTCTTCAATTAGTCCTGCACAGACCTGATGAAGCTCCCAACCTCTCCAGTTTTTCTGCTCTTCCTTTATGACCACGCACACCCACTCCTTTCTCTTTTGTTCAGCCATTTACTCAGCCTTCTAGTTAACTCTGCATCCCCACTACTGCACACAGTCACAGTCGCCTGCTCATCGATCAGTCTGCTGCTCACGCTGTATTCATGCTGCACCTACTTGCTCAATTGCTTTGCTCTTGTGATTCCTTCTTCCATGAATTCTGACCTTCTGTGAATGGGGCCTGCCAATGAAATGCTCATTCACTCCCTACTTGTTTGTACATTGTCATGGGATGGCCATGTGCTGTCAGGACTAGTGAAGAGGTTTGGCATTGTGCTATAATGTGCTGTTTGCTCAATGCTCTCTGTCAATGTCGAAACATCTCCCGTTTTAATATGAAATTCACTCTCAAGTACTTGTCAACAGCAACTTAGAATTACACACATCTGTGCATTGGCATACACATATGCACACAACGCGATAGATAAATGCTGTAGACCTTGGTGAGCAAAACATAAGAGAACTTCTTTGCCTGGAGGCCAGTTTCAATTGTTCTATTCAGTTGGGTTTAATTTGAAGGAGTCTTTTTTATTTTTATTTGTACTTTTCCCTCAATAAAGTCAGCATAGATAACACAAGGCTATTTCCAAAATCAGTGCAATAAAACCTTTCACTTTCTTCTTTTTCTTGGAGTTCACACAGTCTGCCACTTTGTAGTGATCATTTTCAGCTATACCATTCCCTACAGAAGTGTAGCCTCTGACTGCCAGACAGTTGTCTGTTAAAAATGGTTTACTATCAAGTTGTGTTTTAAATCTTTTTAATGACGTAACTCTCGCAACAAAACTAGGTCGATACTTGTATTAGCTTGACTGTAGACATGGATCTGGAGTTTTTCTGTAGCCCTCCCAGTCATTTTTGTTCTTAAAGTGTATTGAAGTACCACATGCCATGGTTAAGCTACTTGTTAGTTAAACAAGTGTAAATGCAGTTGCGAGAAAAATACCTCATACTAGCACCTCAAGTTTTGTTGATGTTTGATATGTAAGATAACTTATTCTAACTATTCTAATTGTATGTTAACACCCAGTGCTCTTTCACTTGTTAATTTTTGCAGATGTCTCTAGATTTCTGAGACTCTGTATTGATTTTTTTTTTGTCAGACTGATAAAAGCTCTCCTTAATTCCTCTCAGTGCATGGAGAGCTACTTTGTCACCTATTCTGCTCTATTCTGGACTATTTAAATATCTAACCATCGTCTTTGCTCGTCGCAGATGCAGGTTTTATGTTTCCTTTCTGGTTTCATTCCATCATAGTCAATATCAGGGCATGAAACACTGCTACTGAAAACAGAATGTTAGTTATGCACCCAGACTGCATATTCTTGGAGTATTTGTGGGAAGCCGTTGTTTTTATCAACAAGATATCGCTGCAGTATTTCTCTGAAATGTCATGAGGTGAACAAACAAACATTTCTATGAGGCGTACAGCTCCTCAATGCTGGGGATGCCTTGATCTGTTCATTGCTATTATATCAAGGACAAAAGTGACGTTAGTGGTGCGCCAGAATCAGAATCTGGTAATTGAAAAATGTTTGAAAGAATTGGTGTAAACCGATACCGAAGCTTGTGAGAAAAAAGCGGAGCTGTTCACAAAAATGTGGAGGCGCACCACCGAGCGCCAAGACGACACGTGTAGCCTGTGCTCAGTCCAGCATGAGCGAGGTCTGAAGCCACCAAAGGTTGAATTCCAAATGTGTGGACTTCACTGCTCCTGCAGACTTTGTGGGTCCGTTCCGACGGCTGTCCGAACACCTGAGACGGACTTGCGGCGAGTCAGCTTGGAGAGCAGACGTCACCCGACTTCACTGATTGGATTTTCCACAACTGCCTACAAAGCTTGTCGTCCAACGATTGATTGTTGTTTTTGCTGAAAACAAAAAAGACATAAACAATAATGATTTTTCTGTTGATTGACGAATCAGCTTATGTTTAAGCTCTAAAGGGAAGGATCAGTAGTTATTTATTATGTCTGCACAATTTGTTGAGCCGTCATGTTTCATGAGAGGGTCACAATGAAGTTTGGCAAGAATAACCAACATACAGATTATGTTCATTGATTAGTTAATGAACAAAAAAAAGAATCAGTTGATTTAATGGTTTCAAACATTTTCTGTTGTTTGTCACTCAGATGTGAGGATTTGCTGCATTTCTTCCTGTGTATATTAATTAAATGAATTTGGGTTTTAGAGTGCCAGTCAGACAAAACAAGCCATCAGAAGACGTTAGCGTTAGCCTTTTTGAATTGTGACAGGCACTTCTTAATACTTCTGAGACAATTAATCAAAATAATAATAGCTAGATCACTCAATAATGAAAATAAAAAAATCGCTGCAGCCCTTTCATACACGACACTGGATAAAAATAAACATGCGCACACTGTCTCAGTCATGTCTTGATTTTCTCTTCTCTCTCTTCAATTTGTGTAACCACTGCGCGGGCTCAAGGAAAAAACACTACAGCAAACAAGGCAACATTTTAAAAGGAGCGGCTGTAACCGTGTGTATGTTCCTTTGTGTGTTTGCCCACAGACCAACCTCCCCATCTTCAAACTGAAGGAATCGTCTGTGCGGAGGCGATACAGTGACTTCGAGTGGCTCAGAGCGGAGCTGGAGAGGGAGAGCAAGGTGAGCAATTGAGGTGAACTCAACATGGAGGCTGATGAGTTCTTGGCTTATCAAATCAGCAGACGACATTGTACAGATCTGCAGCGTAGTTTTAACTTGAGAAAATAATTGGCGAAAGATCTTTTCAAGCTTCGCAGGTGATGCCTTCTCTGTTTTTTGTCCTACTTTTTATAAGTATGATATGCTCTTTGGTTGTTTGCCTCAGAAATGACGTTTTTTAGCGTACATACATACACAATGTAACAAAATACATGTTTTGTCCAGGATCACGAGCTGTCATTCCAAAAATGTGACTCGGTTGGATATAAGCAACAGAGACAACTTATTATTGAGCTATTTATGCCTTTCTGTGGGTACTGTTTTATTTCAGGTGGTCGTACCACCTCTCCCAGGAAAAGCTCTCATCCGGCAGCTTCCGTTTCGAGGGGATGATGGGATATTTGACGACTCCTTCATCGAGGAGCGGCGACAGGGCCTGGAGCAGTTTCTCAACAAGTGAGCCTTTTCACATCATCTTCGTCTTGGTCTGTCCTTCTCCTACTTTGCTGTGGGGTCAAAACAATTTGTTCTTTACAGTTTGTCTCCCATTCACTGCTGCCTCAGCGTGGTATTATTTTCACTCTCAGGGAACAATGAAACACTTTGTGCAATAAAGTAGAGTCAACTTTTTCACTTCTCTTCATATTGTTAACAAACTGAGCCCGCGGAGACAGACATGTCCTTTTTCTCACTATCCTTCTTAATTCTCTTTTATAATTACCTTTGCAAAGGACAAGAACAACCAAGAGGACTCAAGTGCGCACCCCCACAACATAATTTTTCCCACATTTGTTTTATTGTTGATGTGTAATTTATGATAATTGCAGCTCAAATTACAGCGCGTGGTTCTGTGGGATGGTGTGTGCACCTCTGCTTATTTTTGATCCAGCATGTCCCCGTTTTCAGCTGCCGAACAATAAAAGTTACAGTGTGATTGTAATTATTTGCTTTGATTGCAGACTTGGCCATTATCTTTGTTTCATGTGCAAATGCATCAATGTTTCCTGTTGGAATATTAAGTGAGCAAAGACAGTCGAGAAAATTAAAATCCATAAATATGCTCTTTTTTTTTCTTTTCTTTTTTTAAAGAAGTTGAGAATGTGTTGGTAATTAAGATTTTTTTTTTTCTCCCCCTCCTCGTTGCTTCCTGTGAATGAAACACTGCTGTTGATCATATCATTGTTCAGACTTAATACTGGCCGATGTGGCTGGCAGCATTGTTTAATCTGTGATTGAGAGCATTGTGAGGAGGAAATCTTTTGGAATGGTAAACATGATTGTCGCTGTGAAACAAGTGAGAAGGAGGAGAGGAGATAATCATCACTTTTTGATTAGGCTAGTCAAACGTAATTCATGCTTCAGGTTAAAAAAAAAAAAGAAAAAAAAGAAAAAAAAAAAGGACTTACATCCCCACTTGAAAAAAGCAAGCAGGGCCTTGAGATTTTAACATCCTTCGACTGCACCTTGTCCTCAATGTCAACATTTCCAAAAAACCTATTAAAAAGGGTTTGTTGGGGGCACGCTTGATCTCTTCAG
This sequence comes from Acanthopagrus latus, assembly GCF_904848185.1. Classification (NCBI taxonomy): domain Eukaryota; kingdom Metazoa; phylum Chordata; class Actinopteri; order Spariformes; family Sparidae; genus Acanthopagrus; species Acanthopagrus latus. Next base: position 14,283,247 of record NC_051060.1, on the reverse strand, counting down.
TGATTGCCCTGTTTGACCTGTGAATGCCTCTCGTGGACAGCTTAATTCATTCAAAATATTTTCCTGTTAGAGGTTAGGATGCGTGCATACTTGCAATGTAACCACGTTGATCGGGGCTGAGAAAAATGTACCTTTTTTTTGTAACATGAGATGTTTGAGGGCCGGTGTTTGTTTGTGTATGTTTGTTATGTATAATGTGGATATAATGACTATGTTGGTAAAGAAGTAATAGAACAAGTAAAGCAGATGTTTAAAAACAAAAGACTTTTATGTCACTTCACGTTACTGCAGCCTTAAAAAACAGGGAAAGACAACAGTATTGACAATATATTCATATTAAGATAAACAATATCCAAAATCTAAAAAAAGATACAGTTTCACTATATGATATTGATACATAGGCCCACCCTGGTATTCATTAACCATTTATAAAGTTTTATACACGTCAGTGGCATCTTTACAATAAACAGTTGCTTAATAAATGGTTAATTAAACATTTCATTGTTTGTTATCAGTGAAATTACTAAAGTTTAATTATCTATAAGCTTGCCATTTTTTGAATGGTAAGCATATAATGATTACAGTGATGTATAGGGAGGCTGATAGTGTACTAAGTAACTATCAGGATATAAATATAGACGTTCTCACAGTACCTCCAATGTGTTTGAATATTGTTGGAGTTGTCAGTGTCAAAAAGTTAGCAGAAACACGTCAATTACTAGTTGTTGAAGCTCCTGAGAGTCTTTAATTCTGTTGATGACTTTCTAATTGACACTTCTTTCCTTTTTATGGCTTGGCGGTGACAGAAAAACTATTTCTCAACCTTGTCTGTCAAAGAGATTATGACCATTACCACGAGTCCAAATGCAGAAAGAAATGTGTTTTAAGTCAGTATATATAATCAAAGTGTCAAACTTCTTCAGGAGGGATGATTACAATTTGATTCCTGATTATTGTAGCTATTTAAAGAGAAACGTAGTTTCTCATGTCCTTGCAGCCCAGCGGTTGAGCTAAAAAGAACCTGACCAATACCCCATTTTTTGTCCAGTACCTGAGTTTAGGGAGTAAGGATTCTGATATTAAAATTTCCACTCATATACAACGTTTTTTAAATGATCTCTCTCAAATGTGGTTATCTAACACTTGTTGTTACAGAGGCAAGATATTACACAATAAACTTTGTTGTCTAAAATGACGTGAGTACCTTGAAACAGTAAATTTCACTGGGAGTTTAAGAATTACACATTAACAGAAGCATTTTTTATGGCGATAGAAAATATCTGATGGGTTTTAAAGGTGAATAGGTTTGATCCCATGGCATAGCTACTGTGTCCTTGAGTTGGTCGTTTCCTGAAAAAATAATTAAACTCATAACAACTGACTAGGTAAACTTAAAAATCCATACATCATTTTCATTTTGCGGTTTATACTAAATATAGAGATGGTAGAAATGTGAGATGACAAGAGGACATGTAGTAAAGGCCCCCCAGCGGCTCATGGTCGGGGCTTTAAACCCTGAGGCAAGCCTTTTATTTTTTTTGAGTGTGCTCTTGGTTTCTGCTGTTCTCCCATAATGCTTTGAAAATGTAGGAAATTAATGTTATTTTATTGTAGATGTAAATTCAATTGTGGATGTTGATAAAAACATCTCCAGGAACCTCTTGGAAAATAAGAGTAACTATATTTTCATAAAATACATTAGTGGCATTGCCAGTGTCATTCATGAGTTGAATTAATTACTCTGAGTATTCACTCTTTTTTTTTTCCTGGAAAGTATGTTAATATATTGTATAATAACTGCAAATCATACACTGCAACAGTAAGTATAAAGAACACACTGTTAAAAAATTGTTTCAAGCTGTGAATAAGGACAAAAATTATCTTTAGAATGAGTTTCACTTTTGATCTTTTTAAGGGCCTGAGGAGCAAGTGTTTAAATGATGTTTCAAATCATTTATTGAAGACTTTGCATCAGAGTGACATGTTATGCAGATGGATGCATTTCTAGTGTCATGTAGGCCTGAAACCCTGGAAGAGCAAGGAATCAAATATTTTGCCAGAAACCTGTAGAAGTCACTTTTGTTATCTAGCCATTCCTTCCGATGATGATTCTATGAAATGTATTTATTTATTTTCTTTACAGTTTGATTATCATTAAATCTTTCCCAGATTTCTCTGCCTGTTGTCCATGTTGTCACACCTTGTCTCTGTTCAAATCACTAAAGTAACAGCCTGCTTTTTTTTTTTTCCTTGTGTGTTTCAGAGTGGCCGGTCACCCTCTAGCTCAGAACGAACGATGCCTGCACATGTTTCTACAGGACGAGTCTGTGGACAAGAGCTACACCCCATCCAAAATCAGACAAGCCTGAAGAAGAAAAAGAAAAAAAGAAAAAAGATGGCTCTGCTTGGCCTGGTCTGGCTCGGTCCAGCTCGGCCCGACAACCCAAAGCTCTCTTCACTGCTCCAGGTTTCTCTCAGACAATAAACATTTCAATGAAAACTCCCCCTCCCCACTCCACCCCAAAGTTAATATTGTTCACCTCTTTCTTTTAGTTTAGTGATCGGTGTTTGTTTTCACCTTCTAATTGGAGTCAAGAATGTTCGACACATAACTGTGGTTGGAAGTAATTTATAGTAATTTCTCTTTATGTCTGGAAATGCCACTAACATGGATATATTATGTATTTATCATTTAGCTATGTCTTGAATATATTCATTTATCTAGTAACATTGAATGAGCGTTCTATGTATGCAAAGCTCTCGTAAGTACACCCACAGCCTTTCCCGTCATATATATATATATATCCAGTACTGGCATGTTGCTCACCATACCTAGCAACTAAACACACACACAGACATATATATACTCACACACGCACACACACACATGCACACACACACGTGCACATATATTTGATGGGCCTTGACTTTCCAATCACACTTAGTTGATCCTGTCTTCAAAAGGAAAGCACGTGTGTGTGTATATCAACCAGCACCTGCCCAGTTATCACCATGATTTTCTAGCAAGACAGAAGTAATTTACACAGAGGGAACTGCAGTATTTCTACTGGCTATATGCATTTTGAGATTTGTATACTGCTGTGCCATTTTTGTTTATTTTGAAGATTTTCCAATAAAATAGGTGAAATGTCTCCACACGTGATTGCCTTTGTTGATACCGACTGTTCTCCACACACTCCACGTGGACAGTCAGTCGCTGCGGGCTGCTGTCCTGAACGTGTGAATACTTTTATTAATTGGTAAATACATAAGGAGTCATCTACAGTAGGAAGGAGCAACATGAAGGAAAATGTATAATTAATTAAACTGTAGTTATTTATCTTTTAACAAACAATGTTAATTAAGTAACTGTTCATTGTAAAGTTGCAACTGGTGTAAATTCATCTTTCTAACTGGTTAATAAATACTATGAAGTACATTTATAAACACTGGATGGCCATTATAAAGGTTGGTTTATATACTAAGTTTAAAAAAACTATAAAATGTTGCTTTAAAATGTTACAAAAGGCATGTTCCATTGTTTGTTAACTGTGAAAACACTGAGAACTTAAGTTGAATTAACTTCAGATTTACCGTTTATTAAGTTTTCCCCCAAAAAGTTTAGGCCTATGGCTAATCAGAAACTGTTTTATTTAGCGCTACCTGGTAAAGAAAAACACTTGGTGCAAACACATGTAGCGATTCATTACATAACACATACATTAATTATAACTAATGGATGACTTTTGATCAGTTGATGTATGAATTTACTCAAACCGTGTCATGATGATCAAGTCTAAGAGTTTGTGTGATTACTTAACACTTAATGGGCCGCCGAGAAATGATTAAGTCTTATTATTTTACAATACAACAGCTCTCCCATACATTCTGTCCTTACAGAGATAATGTTCAGAAGAAGAAGAATTAATTTACCTACATGTTTGTTATTTAGGTTCAAGTCTGATGTAGTATTTACAGCAGTTTCCTGTAGGGCTTTCACAAAATCAGATATTCACTGCACAATAATGACAATATGAAGATCTCTAAGGAAACATGTTTTAAGAGGCCTGAGTCAAAATCTTTGTAAGATTTGTTATTTGGCCAGTATATTACTCTCACAAATAAGAGTGTAGGAAGATGTGGAGAGAATATGTAACCAAAAAAAAAAATTGTCCAAAAAGAGCAACTACACTCAACGTATATTCTCCAGTGAAAGGACTAATTTATGGTTGAGCAGTTGTGCTGGATTGGTTTACACAGTACACCTGAACAAGTGGCCGCTGGGTGTTGCGCCTAAATACGAGCAACTGACCGTGAGTCCCGTTACATCGAAAAGGGCATTTTGTATCCACGCGTTCAATTAGCCTCTCTTTAGCCGCGTACCTTAAAGCGTTTTTTGTGTGCATTTTGAAGAAATGGTGCATCAGAAGTTTTGTGGAAATGGCAACATTTAAAAATTATTCGCGAAAAAGGTTGCTCGCCCGCCTGAGGTGTGTTTGGTCAGTTGCGAATCAGAGTTAATGTGCAAAATGTCTGAACAAAACAGTTTTGAATGAACGAATGAACTCTGATGTAGCGAACATTCAGCTCACATGACTGATCAGCTGTCTGCATTACAACTGCTGCACTTCTTCGTTGTCTCCGGACAGCATGCAACATGGCTGATGCAAGCTGACATGCAAGAAAAATTCAAACTAAAGCCTCACTGATCTCTTTCCTGAAGACCCCTCTCCATTTTGTCTCGTGGTTTGATGACCTCTAGCCTCTGTTTACCTCTGCATCCAGGCATGACGTAGCCACATGGCTACACGCGTCATCCTCTGCCAAAATTAAACCTGAAGTAGCCCAGTTCACTTTCTCAAAACAGTTTATGGAAATGCTACTCTTGACTTTTTATGGAAACATGGCTAGTCCCTCTTTGTACTCACTCTTTCTGTGAATTAACCAAATTGGGTGAAAATGATTATCACAACTTGGATTTATTTGAAGAGAGAAATGCCAACGAGCTAACTAACAGAAGAAATTACACTAAATGTGTCTTATTTGCACTCGGTAGTGACTTTATCCGGATGGTAGCTCTGTTAGCTTTAGCATGTCGGTCCATTGTAATCCCTCCTTTTTAAAGGGGCTGTGTGTCACAATTTGTGGCAATTTACATGTAATAATTGCTTTTTCATTATGTTTTCATTATGTATCGTATGTGTGCCGATTGTAACACGCCGTGAACAATAACACCTCTCTATCCCTCTCTGTTGCTTTCGAGTGCCTCGTCTCAGTGCCACTCTCCGCTCCGCTAACAAAGAGCTACAGTAGCTAACGTAAGCTTAGAAATGGAGGCCGCTGACATGAAGGTTCCACAGAGCCAGAGTGAAACTTGTGAATGTGACATACATGTGGGTCAAACAGTGACTTGCAGGATGATGCAGTTTTATAAAAAAAAAAAAAAAAAAAAAAAAAAAAAACAGCTTCATGTTTCTTTGAGATCCATTGCTGTTCAGCCTGGTCAGATTTGGCAGTTAGATTTAAGTATTCACCAGGTTTTAATCAACAGTCATTAGTTGATTATCCATAAAGCATAATGACTCGATCACGTACTAGGAATTTAAGATATATCCTGCCTTAAAGGGGCTCTGTGTATCAATTTGAAGCATTTTACATGTATCAGTCAATTTTTTTATTGGCCATATGTGATTGTACTGTAACATGGGTGTGAATAAATGACTGATACTAACCTGTTTCTACATTTATTTATACTAAATGTCAGTGTTCTTCACAGTGATGTGCTCTAAAAACAAGTTTCCCAAATGCAGCCGGTCATTTTGTATCTGAAGACAGATGAATTCAGTGTCTTTTTATTCTCTTGGTTACAACTCTAAATAGTTATAACTCCAGATATTTACAACAGAATAAAAACATCACAGGCCACAAAAAAAACAAACAAAAAAAAACATTTTCCAAGTGCTGAATATGATTTTTATCCAGTGTTAGTGTCTAACTTCACAAAGTCGACCTAAACATTTTTAATGCTGCGCCTCAAACAGGACACACCAACACAAACAGGACAGCAACCACTTAAATACAAACACCATCTTCAGATGAATGTAGTTTTACAGTCAGGAGGCGATGCGAGCGTATCCTTTAAAAGTCTCCCCCTCCCCCGCCCAACCTCGTTCTTCGTAGAGTCGGTACCTCTCCTTCCTCGTCGTCGTCCTGTGCGTTTGGTTTCAGCACCGGGTCGAGGGACAGAGATTCACGGATTCCCTGGTTCTACGCATGCGTCATCTCTTTTTTTTTTTTTTTTTTTTTTTTTTTGGTTTCCTCACTGGGATTGAACACAGCAATAAAAGATTGAATTGGTCGTCAAGCTCATTGGTCTCGCAGACACTCGAAAAAACTTCTTTATATATAACATTTCTTTGTCAGACATACTTGGCAGGTGCTCTACAGAGTCTTTAGGCGATATTTAAACACTGTAGGCTGTCTGTGGCCACACCAGAGATTGCAGTTTTTTTTCTGTATCACACAGATAAATCTAGAATGAAAGTTACAAGCTAAATCCTCAACTAGAGCAACTGTTAACGGGCTACTTGGCGAGGCTGTGTTGCAGTCTTTGTTTCAATGGAGCCTATAGGCCTGAATAGGCTATTTAAAAGACAGCCTAAGAGATTTTGTGCTCAGTAAATTCACCCCAACGTTTTACACCTGCTATGATTTGACATTCCGTCGACTGCTGGGTGGGTCTCTCTGGGCCTTTCAGCTCAAGTCTTTTTTTTCTTTTTTTTCCACGTGCCCGGACAGATGGCGAAGAATTCATATATCGCTGGACTTGTACATGTCGGAGAGGAGCCTGGTGATGGGGACATTGCCGATGGTCTTCTTGAAGAACACCTCCTCTATGGTGGACGGACCGACCGAGCGGAGCGCCGGCAGGAGCAGGAGCAGCTTCCCGAAGCGACAGGGCTGAGTCGGGTACCTGGAAGACACGAGCGAGGGTCACAAACAGCCTCTGTGTGCAGACGGGTCTGATGCAGCCTGAGCAATTAATTCACACCTGTGATAAATAGCTGCCAATTAGAAACAAGGTTCAACCGTTGCACCTGTGCACAATTACAGGAGACGGCAGTGGCTTGTTGCCTCATTAACTTTATAATGAAACTGGCTGTTAATGGTTACCTGCTGGAGACGGCGCAACGTGCGCGAGCTCACAGCAGCAGCAGCATCGACGGACGGAGTGAGCTGAGCCTCACCTGTTGTGTATGTAGCTGTTGAGAGTGAGCTGCGCCTCGTCTTGTAGCGCGGCGATGGCGCTGCCGTTGCGGAAACTTCTTAACTCAGTGTTGCCATGCGTGGGAACTGTGGGACAGAGGCAGGATTTCAACTGTTAAGCAGGTGGTGCAACATGTAGATAATGGCACACTGTTAAATGAGCAGCGAGGATAACTTTTATCACCGCTGCCTCGCCAGAAGCAGAGACATTTTTGTTTAGTCGAGGCGATAAAAATGCTGTCACTTATGAATTGATTGAAAGAAAATTAGTTGCCACTTTTCACCAGTTTTCTGTCATTTTTTAAAGCAAAAAACATTTGCTGGTTGCAGCTTCTTAAACATAAGAGTGTGCTGTTTTTCTTTGTAATTTATGGTAGTAAATGAAGAGTTTGGGACAAAAGAAGCAATTAAAGATGTCACTCTGGGGCTCTGGGAAATTGCGATGCGAGCAATTTAAGCATTTTGCCCAAACTTTTGTAGGGCCAAAACTGTAACTTGCTGTATTGTATTGTTTAAGATGCAAAATGATCCAGTACGGAAGATCTGAGAGACAAATGAGACAAAAATTCTGGTGATGCATTTCCAGAGTCTGATCTAAATTGTTTGCTCTTGCGTGTTTATGATTTAAAAACAGGTGAAAAGAGGTTTTCCAGGATAATCTCTCTACGTTACATTTTTCCTACTGGCCTCTCAGGTCTTCCCTATCACAAGGATTCCATGTTCCCTTAATTGGCTGACTGTGTCAGTCCTTGTTATGTACATTTTACCTCACAGAAAAGAAAAGAACATAAACAGTGATTATAAAGTTTTTTTTTGTTTGTTTTTTTTTAATTGAACTCTTGTTTAGTTAATAGTGTAAAATATCCAGTGAGCAGTGATGGAATGTAACTAAGTAAACTGACTCAAGTATTGGGGATAGTTGTAATGGGATCACGTAATTAGGATACATAAAAAATGTAACTGTACTGTGATTTCATTACAGATACATTATAATAATGCACTCTTTTGTAACCATGCACATCTGCGCACACAAGTCTCACACACATCGATCTGGTCTTGAGTAAAACTGAAAACGTAGTTTTTATTGATATTTCTTTTCTCTTGTCTTTTTTTGAGTATGTTTGTATTGGGGTAATTCAAAAGTAATGTAATCAAGTTACATCACTTTGAGATTGTGACAGATTATGTAACTGACTACATATTTTAACAGGTAATTAGTAAGTGTAACCCTAGTACATATGGACAAATCTGAGGTAGTTGTACTTCACTTGAGTATTTCCATTTTCTGCTACTTTACTGCTATACTTTAACTCTACTACATTTATGAGACTTATGGTACTTTGAAGACTGCATGTTGCATTAGAGATAAAGTACCATTAATTTATATTATAATTTATCAGCAATCAGATAAAAGAAACATACATATACTACATGTTAATATATGTATAATTTACCTTACCTTTACCTTTTGATACATTCAGTGTCAGATACTTTAAGACTTTTACTCAGGTACTCTTCATGTGGGTGACTTCCACTTTTACCAAAACAATGTTTTTCCTTTATTTTACTCAAATATGACTTTTTGGGCACTCCTCACAACAGCACTGACCTGCTTTGAATGTCACGATGCATTTCAAACAGGCGAACTCTGTCGCATCCAGGCGCATCTGTCTGAACCTGATGACCACCTCCTGAAGTGCTTGTATCTCAGACATGATCTTATTCATCCGCTGAGACTCTGTGTTTTCAGTGTTCATTCCTGTGAGGGAAGAAAATGTCATTTTCCCAGGTCAGCGCCGCAGCAGTTATTGACTTACATGTGCAGCCGATTAGTCCTGTGGTCAGATAAGCTCTCTCGTGCCCTGTTACTTACCAGAAACAGCAAGAAGAGTAGTGGAGTCCACAGGAATGGCCCACTGCGCGATGCCTAGAACGAATAATTCCCTCCAGGAGTCTTCCAACAGAATCAGCTGTGAGGATGAATTGTTTTAGTGTTATGAAGCAGCAATTTTTTTTAAAAAGCCTTTCTGAATCTTATTAAAACACCAGTAACCCCTGCATAAAACATAACAGGTGTGTATACTTACTGGTAAGACTTTTGAAAACTTATAACATGATTGAATTTGAAATATTTTAAAGGCGCATTACATAGTTTTGTTTTTACAAAAGTCTTGGTTTTGTCTAAAGAAGTCACTGTTTTCATGGCTGAATAAACAAAAACCCAATTTCATATTGTTTTACTTTATATGCTGTTTACATGTGGCGGACCCTGCCACCTTTGTAGCTTCAAACAGTATTCTGGAGACCCCATTTTCATCTGAGAACAGCTTGTTTATTCAGTTATGGAAAACAAAAATTCTGAGTATGTATGATCACCTCATTAATACTGTAAAAAAAAATATATATATATATATATATCTGAGTCCAAATTTACATAGTGCCCATTTAAACTTAAATGACATCAAGTTAATACAGGAGAACTGTCTGTAAAAGGCTTCCTTTGACTGCTCTTCATGTTTTAAAAGGCCCCTGCTGGATAATATTTGGACATGTACCTGATCAGATAGGGGCAGGGTGGAGAATGCCGGGACACTCTTCGCCCACTTGATGCTCATGAAGAGGAGGCGCGCCGCCGACTCGCACACAGACTCCGTCGCCACCTCGTACAGGTACATGGGGGTGCCGCTGACCTCATGGGCATACTGGAGGGAGTGAGAGAGGGACCATCGTCAGCTCGCGTTATAACGAAAACACGTTTCAGGGAAATGGTCAACAATAAAAGGTCAAATTCCAAGCTCCAGCGCCTGGTTTTATAATTATTAGTGTTGCTTGTGGTGGATTTACAGTGAGAAATCTAATAGGCGGATTTGTGGCTCCAAATCGGGGCAAGAATTTCAACTTCTAACCCTGACAAAATAAAAAAAAATAAAAAAATGTAATCCTATAATAACATTTGGGAAGGCTGTAATATAAACATCCAGTGAATATCATAAACCATTGAGGGAACTGTATACAATGGACATGTCCCGTACAGGTGGGGTCAATTATTATTATTTATCATACCTTAGGTGTGGGCTGCGCCAGACCCACGATGGCTTGCCTCTCGGACGTGGTGGCCACTGCGCTCATCTCCAGGTTGTGTGGCTCCAGCTTCGTGACCGTGGTGAAGAAGGGGGGGCCGGGCAGACAGGATCCCGGGAAATGGGTGGAGGATCCGTTCACCTCTTTGTGGCCCCGGAAATACAGGGCGACCTGTTTGCGGATGGTGGACGTCCGGGGCCCCCTCTCGTGTTGAACGGCTGTGGAAACAGGCACCGAGTGAAGGAATGAACCTCTGAACTGCTAATTCATCTTTTTTTTTTTTTTTTTGTAAATTACAAGTTAATTTATTTAATTGAACAGCACTGTAATGTATTTTTTTCTATTATTATTTTTTCTGTGCGAAAAAAAAATCTCTAATTTAAGATAGAATGAATAAAAAGCAGTTGCTCATCAACTTGTTGCTTCGTTTGCACCTCAGTCAACAGCCTTAACCGCTGCACGGCGTGTGTATAGCCAAAGTGATAATTCAATTAAGCCCATTTACCGTCTTTATTCATGTTCACTTCCAGACACTTTTTCAAACGGCACGCTCGGCACTGGTTTCTGTGAGTTTTGTCGACGGGACAGCCGCCCTGTGCAGAGAGAGGGAGGAGGGGGGGGAAAGAGAAAGTTACAGCCTTCACTTCACTCGAACAACGTAAAGCTTTGTGCTATTATCATCCTGGGAAGACAGACTCCCAGGTGAAGGATCGCGCTATTATCGTGTGGCTATCGACCTCCTCCCCTGCGGCTCCGCTGCGGCCTCAGCCCGGAGGATAAGTACTCCATCCCGCCCTCTGCTGCCTAAATCCTCGCCCTCGAGCCATCCCATTAGATTGGATTACACCTGCTATATTAACGCAGCGCGGTGTTTAGCCCAATACTTAATGGTAGAGGCATGACACAATTAGGCTCATCAAGGGAGACCTAACTCGGCGCCAGGAAGGGGAGCGCAAGCCCGAGTCTCTGCGTAAAATGCGCGCTCCGTGCGTAAAGCTGGCAATGGCGTTTTGGATGAGGATGAGGGACGTCGGTCGACTTGAATCCTGCTTCTTATGAAACTCTTTTGGGACAAGAGTTGTTGCTGGAGTATACTGAGTGACAGGTTATGAGTCCTTGTGATTGCTTGTATTTCCAACTTGATTCGGTCTCCACAAACATCATGATCAACATTTAAAATATATGTATATTGAAACGAAAAGATATTGCAACAATAACAACGTATGTGAATGTGAGGATAAACTGATAAAATGAGAATATATAAGAAATCAGGAGGAGGCCTCACCTGAGAGCCAGATTTGCAGACGTACGTCCTGTTTCTGCGGATGCTCCTCTTGAAGAATCCCGAGCAGCCGTCACAGGCGTAAACACCGTAGTGTTTCCCCGAGCTGCGGTCGCCGCACACTTTGCATGGGATGTCCAGAATCCGACCTGAGGAAAAACAAACAAAAGGCCCATAACATCTGTTAGGCAACACAATCACAGCAATCACCGAACACAGACATACGGATAAAATGTCAGAGCAAATCCTGGCTCGTATCATCAAGAATATTAAGGATGAATTACAAGAGCAGTTTCCAGAGTTGACATAAAACCATAAAACTTCTGATGACTGTTGCTTCGCTGCTTTCCGCTCGGGTTGGCACCGTGCGCATGCCAGAAATGAACTCGTTCGCGATGGACAAATCGGCCTACAAATTACTTGTTTTTGTCCGACGTCAGTCCCACAAAACACACACACACACACACACACACACACACACACACACACACACACACACACACACACACACACACACTGGACAGCGCCCCGCGCCACAACCGAACCATGGGAATTCGCGGCGCACATTTCAAGAATAAAGTCCGGTGGGAAGCGTCATATCTGAGCTCTCTAAGACAATGGCCCGGGGGCGCACAATGGAGACATTAGGGGAAAGTGTTAACTTAATGATTTTCCCCCATTGAACCTCGTCTGACTGCCTGGATCTCGACAAGCTGCCAACTCCCCTTCATAATGGGACTCGACAGCTGCTTTATCCCGCAGGTCTATAGGCCCCGGGATTAGGGAGTGACACTGCACCATGAGAATAATGCGCACCAACTCGTTTCACCAACTCAAATGAAGTGTATGTAAATCGACCCCGGTGTAGATGAAAAAATTTGATTTCTCTTCTTCCCCCTTTTTTTTTTGTCAAGATTTTGCATTGAAATCTATAGAAGTATATTTGTATGCATACGGGGGAGTCTCCCTTTTTTCCATTCTGGAGGGAAAAAGCCGTCTATGTAATTACACTGACGTTTTGCCACCTGCTCATTGATTCGCCAGTGACCCGTCAAAAAGGGTAGCATGGGAATAACCAGCGAGCAGCAAAAACAATGACTCCGGGAGAGAGTTATAGGGCTTCAATTGGCAGATTATTAAGAATCAGTAGGCCGGGTAGGCTCTTTAACTGCTGGTCACAGCCGTGTAATTGCGATAAAATAGAGAGGAGCAACTTTTTTATGTAGCGTTTAAGAGTTTGAGTGTGTGTGTGTGTGTGTGTGTGTGTGTGTGTGTGTGTGTGTATGTGTATGTGTGTTAAAGTCTTGGCCTGCTTAAAGTTATTTTCTCTTTATGGGAGTCATTTAAAAATAATAATTTAAAAAATGAACAAAAATCAACCAGCTGTAAAATACATTAGATATATCTGGTAGATTCTAGATTCGCTGTGGCTAATAATCAAAATATTGACTGTGCTCGTTGGAAGTAATTTTACGGGTTAACACATATTAGTTAAAGCAAACGTGTCAAGTTCATTTGCGCACCTCCAAAATAAAAGTTTTAATTGAATCTACGATGAAAAAGAAAAAAGAAAAAAAAAAAAAGAAGAATGTGCGCAAACCAAATATTAAAACTAGATCTTAATGGAGTCAATTAAATAAAATGACACACAGTTTTTTGGTTTTTTTTTTGTTTTGTTTTGAAGGAGGGGGAATGTATTTAACTTCCCGCTGTGGGGGTCCAATTCGTCTCCATTGTGTGCAGTAATTGCTTGAAGATATATGGCATATTCTATTAACGTAATCACCATCAGGGCGAAAACCTGCTAAAAGAACTGGAAATTAAGGGTTTGGTTTTTTTTTCACTGGGAGCAGGAAATGTCTCCACTGACCACCCATAATGTGGTTTCTGAACTTAAATCCCAGAGACGGTGTGAGCCTGTTTGTTCCTTCGTTTAGAAAAAACAAAACAAAACAACAAAAACAAAAAACATGTTTGGTTCTTCGCACACCTGCGAGGAGGAAGCAACAGTTGGACGTGCGCTGGGAAGAGCTTGGTGATGGAGAGAGAACACTCACGAGTGAATATTAATGTAACAGAAATGTTCCTGTCCATCTAAACACAGAACAATAACCTCCACCGGGCTGTTATATTAATAACGTGAGCGCGATTTGATGTGAATTCATCTCGAGGCCTAACAGAAGAGAAGCTCTGCTGGGGAAGGTTACGACAGAAAAGCGCCGATAAAAAAAAAACAAAACTGAACCTAAATCAAATCACAAGAATAAAACTCAGCAATTTTAGCGTTTGAAATCTCTGGATGCATTCGTGAGTAACTCTTTAAAATGGAGGTTGTTTTTTGTTTTAATTGTAGGACAGAAACGCGCGCACGCAGACGCGGAAAGACAGACAATTTAATTATTACTATTCCTGTAAAAGAGCAGCGCAGAATTACGTGAAGCTCTTATCTCTTTTAAAACCACGTTATCACTGATTTAACATCTCAGTTTTTATTTATTTGTTTATTCATTTTAAATAGTGTTATTCCTCGTTTGGAGGCTGAAAGTGAGGTGAAGGCAACAAGTGTCAGCGAAGCGACAGAGGAGGATACTCTCAAGCACCGACTCACGTTATTTCTTTTTACGTCTCAGCTTCACAGATCATACATATTTCTTTATTCCAGTCCTGACTGTGGGACGCTATGATTGTCAGACGAGGACGCAAGTTTACGCAGCCAACTGTGTGTGTGTGTGTGTGTGTGTGTGTGTGTGCGCGCGCGCGCGCTCGAGGGAAAAAAGACACGGACGACAGGCTTTTCTCTCCCCACGGACCACTACTCACATTTATCCAAGATCGTGAGGAACGAACTGACTTTATTATTGCACTGAAGCTCTGATGACAAGAGGACTATCAGTGGGTTTTTTTTTACGCACTCCGCGCCGCAGAGAGGCCTGATACTCTCACACCATATTCTCCACAGGAATCAGGGGGGGGGGAGTGGGAAATAAAGCGACACTTACTTGATTTGACGTTCAGAATATCCAGACAGCCACTTGTTGAGCCGGCGGGTTTGCTCATCATGGATGTTCGACTCAATAATAAAGTTCAGGAAGGAATACAGAATGTCCTCTTTCTCTTCTTTTTTTTTCTCGCTGACAAAAAGTTAAAAACAAAACGAAAAAAGAAAAAGACGCGTGAAGCCGCAGCACTTTTTCCTGCAAGTCTCCACCAGCAGCGATCAGATCGGCGCGTCCCGAGTTGCCAAACTTGACAGATTTCTCTCTCGTCGACCTCCAGATTAAGACACGGGGTTGTACATTGTATCAGAAAGTCTTCAGCTCCAGGGTAAACCAGGCTTCAACCTCCAGGGAGAGCAACCGGTTAGCGGCGACAGCAGCCCTCCAAGCCGGTGCACAAAGTTGGAGTTGGGGGGAAAAAAAAACGTCAGCCCGGAGCGCATCCGATGTTGCCAAACCCCGGTGGGAAAAGAAAGTGGAGAAAATAATCAATTTTCTGATATTCTGACAGCCGCAAGCTTGTTAAAACCAGGACACGATGTGACTTTGTGGTTGCGCGTTCCTCAAATAAGCCTCGGTAATATTTATGAGAAGTGTCGGGTGGGGGGGAGAGGCTGGAGGGTGGAGATCTCCACTTCCTTCATCCACTTGGCTTTCTACTCCAAACTCCAGCCTGACGTCACTGGCGTGTGAGGGAGTGCGCGTGTGCGTGTGTGTGTGTGTGTGTGTGTGTGTGTGTGTGTGTGTGTGTGAGAGAGAGAGAGGGAGACCGATGGTGTGAATGTGTGTGTGTGCAAGTGACGTGAAGTGCCTTGCTCGTGGATCAAGAGGCATTGCAAACACACACACACACACACACAAATAGAAAAAGAAAGAAAATTTAAAAAAAAGAAAAGAGAAACACGCGCTGCACGCATGTTTTGCGCAACATTTCGATTTGTCTCAGCTTTAGATTACTTCTACTTGAGCCGCAATAAACGACTGAAAAAAGGGCTCACAAATGAACACAACTCGAAATGTAACACTATGACATGTTCAAAATAAAGACGTAAATAAAAACGGATGCGACAAACTTGCATTTTCTGCATAAAGGATGCGCCCGTAGCATTATCAGTGATGCTGAGGCATGTTGTGAAGAGGTTACTATGACTATATGCAGGCGAGGAGGGGCTAACAGTGTCATGCTCCTCATTTCCTACACACACAGGCTCAAAAACAATTGTGTCTGGTTACACATGCAGTCCTTATACCCGGCTCAAGGATAAGTGCCCGCATGGGGCCCACTGTAGACACTCATCAGTTCAGAGCCGGTGTTAAACAGCTGAGGTGGACGTTGTGCTCATGTTCTCACAGCCACCTTAAAGACGTGTCGGCTGTTTGTCACTGTTTGTCAACATGTGGGTCTATTGTGATTATGTGTTCTTTAAAGGTTTATTCCGTGCTTTATTCATCAACCTGTCGCAGGTGTGTGTGTGTGTGTTTGTCTCATTCACCAGCTCCCATTCAGAGGGGTTTGTCAGAGCCCGTTAGCAGGACAGATGGTTAACGTGAAGACAGAGAGACAGAGAGGATCAGCACAAAGTCAAAGTAAGACTCCTGTGATTTGATATGATGATGATGAAATAAACACATGTAATAGAAGAGAAGGAGAGAAAAGGGGGAAGAAAAACACCAGCCATGATTGATTTTTCATGTCTGAATAAGCAAAATGAACAATCTGTCCTCAGAGGGCAACACTGCTGTTTCATACTTTGCTTATATTTGGTGGATATTTGTAAGCAGCTACCTTCCTTCAAACAGACCTGACCCCCGCCTCCCCCCGAGGACGGCTTGTTCATCATGGAAATATGACAAATATATGTTTCTGACTTTAGTGTTCTTTATAAAATTCCACCTGTAAACGCAAACAGAACATTTGAAACTTGCACCCTCACTTTTCCTCATTATAGCTTATAACAAAATGCATTAGATCAATAAAATAGGAAGCACTTTATAACAACCATCGTTTGTAAACGCTGAATGATAGTTAAACTTTAATTGATGGTTCTAAACAACTAAATGCTTTATAAACATTTATTAAGTGCTTGAAGGTGTTATTAACATCAGTTGCAACTTTATTAATAAAGTATTTCTAAAGCATTTCATTGTTTTTCAATGAATAAACAATTAAGTAAAGTTTGATTAAAGGGACACTTTGTAGTTTTGGAACAGGAAATAGATCATATTTACAACACTGATTCTCAGAAATATTATTTTTTTTCCATAACTGAATCAACAAGCTGTTCTCAGTGGAAAATAAAGTTCCCAGAACACTGTTTAAGGTGGCAGGGTCCGCCACCTTTAAATGGTGATAAAAACTAAGATTATCTTTTTACTTCACTCCTGGAGCAGTTTTGTTTTTTTGTTTATGATGAAAACATCCACTAAAAATTCCAAAGGAAGACATTTAGATTTAAGCTGTGAAAAAAAATGTACTTCACATTTGTTGACTTCTCAGCTAAGTTTGCTGTACATCTCAGTAATTTTCCCCTCAGACTCTTAACACTTCTGCCACATTTACACCAGACAATAAGATCACAGCACAATAAACTTAGAGAAATTTTTCATACTACCGTTACATAAATCGCGTCTACGTGCAAGTCCAAAAATAATAAACAACAAACAAACAAAACCACACTTTTGAACAACTTTACAGGACACTGCAGCGGACAGCTCCAGCACATCTTTTCCAGAAAGCTCATTTTAAAGGAACACTGTGCGGTTTGGGCTGAAGACATTTTGATCTAAAGAGGAAGTCTGAGTTTAGATTAGAGCCCGAACAAAACAAATAAACAAAATCTCTTTGCTTCTACGACTGAATAAACAAACTGACCTTAAAGGACAACCGCTTTACTTTGTTGATATTTGGCGGACCCCGCCACCTTTCTAGCTCTCTCCTTTATTTTCCTCTGAGAACAGCTTGTTTACTCAGTTATGAAAAAAATTAGCGAGTCTGACTTTGTATTGTTACCTCATTATTATTATAATGAAGTTTGAATTTCGTCTCTAAAACTACAGGGCGCCTCCTTTAACGACAAATTATAATTAGATACACTATTTATTTCACTCCCTGGTTCCTCACCGCCTGCTCATTAATTAAAACCATCTTTGACCGTTTTAAGGTCTACCGTCCACACCTCCCATCACCCCCCGCGGCCAGGCAGTCAAGTCAGTCAGTGGCACCCGGGCGGCCCGTCCCCATCCGGAGGCTCGGGGCCGCTGCGGGCCTCGGCACACTGACACCCTGACCTTGACAGCTTGCTGTGCTTTCGCCGGGCAACTCCAGAAATCCATATTCTGTGTTTTAATTGTGTTCATTCCCACGGTACACCGAAGGCCATATGGACTCACAAAAGTGTCGATTTAAGCGGACAGGGGCGAGGCGGAGAGGCGTAGTTAATTGCAATCAGCCATTGTTGTGTCTTTTCAACCTGAACAGAACAAGGCTGGAGACTAACAAGCCCGAGGAGAAAATCACCAGAATATCCTTTTGATTTAGTCCTCAAAGGGAAGTTTACGCACACATATTGTGTTTTTTTTTTTCCGTCACTCTTCATAATAAAGGCTACAATACACTTTTATTATGAGGGGGGAGGGGCGCGCAATTTTCCCGGACTCCTCCTCTTTATCCATGCCCTTTCTCCTTTCTTCTGCTTCAGGTAACAACCCACTTGTCTGATTTCTGAAATTAAAACGAAATATTTCCAAGTGCGTGCGTATGTGTGTGCACGCGCGTTTGTGTGTGTGTGCGCGTGTGTGTATGTGTGTGTGGGTGGCTGCCGGGGTGGGTGAATGTGGTGAATGTGTGACATAATCTCCTTAACTCGTCCTAATCCTCGTCATTCACTGATAGCCTTTACACAAATATAACCAACATCATGGTTGCCGGGGTTGCCTTCTTTCACTTTTTTTGTATTAGTGACTCTCTTCTCCTCTGACAGTCAATGAAATGTCGTGAACAAAAGGGGCCAGTGGATTGTGTATCTGTTTTCTTCTTCTTCTTCTTCTTCTTGGAAGGGGGGGGGGGGGGGGCAGCTCAGCATCAGTATGCGGATACTTGACATGCTATAGGATAGACTTTTAACAAGGAGAGAGGAGTGGGAGCCCGACAGAAGTCACTGCGGGACAAAGCAGAGAGAGAGAAAACACGACTCAGGTGTCTAACACACCTGTTGATTTCATTCTAATACTGTAAGGATTAAAAAAAACAGCAGCTCTTGTTCAATAAAGCAGTTAAAGATGATAAAAAAAGAACTATTTACAGTGTTAATCCCCACGTTAAGTCATCTTTTTTTATGCTCGGCTATCAGTGCGCAGGCCCCTAACCGACCAGGCGTAAAGCAAATTGGCTTTAGGGAGAAGTCACAAAGCTCCGGAGAGCAAATAATGAGGTGCATTCAAGCCGTGCATCCTTTAAATCCGACCGGGTAGAGATCATAGTCGGTCCCATCTGCAGGTGATCGTCTTCGTGTGAACCCGCCAGCTTGTCTCTGATCGCATACAGTAATTTCAATGTGATTTAATGTCGTGGGAGGGTTGCAGAAAGGCCTCAGCTCATCATGGTAGTGTTCGACAATCTCAAATGTGATCGGTGGAAATAAGCAGCTGGATTTCAGCACCACGGACAGCTCTGCTTCTGGAGACTCGCGTTACCTGTCCACGTGCTCACTCCTGTAACCTCCTCATTTAAAGATATATTATTACGACACGGTTCATAATTGATGACGTGTTAATGAGTTAAACGACTCCATCTTTACTCTGCAGTCAGCAGCAACTGGGTTTGATCTTGACTAATCCAGTAATTGCTCGGATCCTGACGATCAGACACGCTGGCGTTCAACCAATCAGGATCCAGCATTGCGACGACTCTCCCACGAGGCCTGTGGAGCATTTAGTTCCATAAAGAAAGATCAATTAGTTAGAGGATAAACTAAATCATGTTGCGCTTTTATTTTGAAACTTAAATCCTGACGATCTGGAAGCCTTCCTGTCCTGACTGTTCAATGTGTTTACAATACAATTACCAATGTATTTCCATGTATGAATATAGCGTATACTGTGTCAATCTTAGTATTCTTTTGATTATTGGAATCAGTTTGTTTTCTTATCATCATTTTTTAACTGATCACTGATAATGCCATTCCATCACCTGTTGTAACTCTGACACAATGTCATACCGTTTTACTTTGTTTACATGTGGCGGACCCTGCCACCTTTCTAGCTTCAAACAGTGTTCTGGGGACCTTATTTTCCACTGAGAACAGCTTGTTTACTTAGTTATGGGGGAAAAAAAATTACATTTCGGTGTTTGTATGATTACCTCATTAATATTTCAAATATTACAAGTGTGAGTTTGAATTTCTTCTCCAAAACTACACACTGCCCCGTCAAAGCAAATTTTTCCTAATAATAAGTTAAGTAAGACTTTGAATACAGGACTTTGACTTGTAACAGTTTAATTTTACAATCTAATTTCAACTGAGTAAAGGATCTGAATACTTCTTCTATCACTGGGTGGCTGCTGGTTGTTTCTCTGTAGTCTCTCTCAGTTTTTGGTTTCATCCTGGAGTTTATTCCCCAGGGGACACAGAAGTGTCGGATCAGCAGTTTACAGTGGAACCGCGGCAGCACTCGATGTCAGGTGAGATCCCTCGGGAATAAAAACCACACCACTGACCTCACACAGTCCCACCATCTCCTCCACACACGCCGAGAAGGAGTCCCCCCCCCTGCACCCACACACACACCCCGCCCAAAAAAAACCCACCCCAGACCCAGAACCCAAACCCAGAAACCCACAAAGTCGGTGCGGTGCAGTTGGACGCTCTGACAAATCTATTTGGGGCAAATTGTCAGTGAGAAACTTCCGCTCGAACTGCCGTGGACAAAACTGGCTGTTGGGGAGAGCAAATCCCGCTGCATGAGGGTGGGGGACAATGGGGGGCGAATGTGTTGATGTGCGGCCGGTGGCTGGGGAGGGACAATGGACGGATTAGTCAGTCCTCTGGCTGACTGATTTGAGATGGCTCCTCTCAGCCTCTCACCGTGGGGAGTCCCATTGTCCCGCCTCTGATTCCCACTTCTCACAAACTCCAAACAAAAGTCAATCTCTTTCTCAAGGGAGGGGAGGGGAGGTGGGGGGGAGAGAAATATCGACCCGTGTTTCAGCTCGGGGGAAAGTGACTCAAAAAAAAAAAAAACTTATTTGCAAGAGATGACTGACTCTCTAACTCCCCTTTCCACTCTTTATGTCTTTTTTCCTCCCACCTCTTCCTCTTCATCCTCCTCATTTGCAGTCTTTATTGCCCTGTGGTGGTGCTGCTGGTGGTGGATAGTTGGATGTTGAATGATCCCGGGGTTTTTCAGACTCGAGTGGGGCTGGGGCACCTGTTGAAGGCTTAGAGGCGGCTTTGCGGCCGGGGTCATTAATATTAAAATATACAGAGATGCCATCACGGGCTGGTCTGAAATCGGTCTGATGTCGCCCCTGGGTTCCCTCTCTGGATGGACCTCTGCTTTCAGTCAGTCGTGAAGAGCCTTCTTTTCTTTTTTTTCTGTCTTCTCCTTTTTCTTTTCCCCCCTCCCTGAAAAGACTCGTTAACAAATTATGACAGCTGAGTAGAGGGGCTTAGTCTGTTCACACTGCAAAAGACAAACACGTGAGAGCCCGAGGAGCCAGCGATGTGATCAATGTACCTACAGTTCATTTCATATGCAGCGATCCTGCATGCGGTGTGTGAAAGTGCCGGGGCTGTGGCTGCGCTGGACTCGATCTGTGGGGGGAAACGTGCTGCTGCTTTGCTGTGAAATGGTCAGATGTGAAGCCGAGGAAACAGGATTCACAGTCAGGAGTCAGGCTAGAGGGGGACAGTTTATGGATGACATTCTTTAGCTTTTTATCTGTTTATATGTTGTCTTTTGCTTGTAAGTTCAATTTCTTGCTGTGTTTGTTGTCTTTTCACATCTTGGGATCCTGCTGGGAAGAAGCGTTCTGCCTTTATCTCTTGGACTGTGTTTTCATACGTCAAATTTAAGATGCAACATGCAAATATCAGTTTACATCAACACTCCTTTCATTAAGTCACTCACTAATATTTCACAGCAACACTAATAATTACATCTTAAATAACAGGAGGCTAAGCTATAGTGAACAGTCAACATATACTCACTATGAATTCAAATTTATATCACAAGAAAAATTGAAAGTGACAGTATTTTACAATTGAAACATATTTAAACATCTGTAATTCACTTTATTCAAACTTTTAATACTTCTCTGTGGGTGTGTGCACATCATGTATGATTTAGACATATTAGAGTTTCTAATCCACATATTTTAAAAACCCAATCAGGTATAAAAAATATG
Source organism: Acanthopagrus latus (assembly GCF_904848185.1). NCBI lineage: Eukaryota > Metazoa > Chordata > Actinopteri > Spariformes > Sparidae > Acanthopagrus > Acanthopagrus latus. The sequence goes on along the minus strand of NC_051060.1, from coordinate 14,261,217 downwards.
TTATTTCCTTGTGAAAATGTCCAGTTCACATGCAACATTTCCTATTTTCGCATTATTAAACTGCTGTTCACACGAGAAGCCGAGTTCATGCACGTTTTGTTCACACGCGCAGAAATTCTCATCCACATTCAATCACACGAATGTTTGCAATTCCCATGTGAAGTGGTAAATCTCACATGTTGATGGTTTTGTTCATATGTGAATAAAAGTCAGCGGCTTGAGAAAATGTCCAGTTTACAGACAGTGTTCTTTTAGTTTCACGTTAAAATTTTAATTTGCTGAATTCACATTCAGTTCATGAGTCTCCTACTGCAAAATAATTTGCCTCATTTTAAAATGTCATCTACTCCTGCCTCGTTGAAAAGTCCGTAGTAGTTTTCATTCAAAATGCCCCAAAACATTATAACTCTGTTCTGTATTTTTTGGAGTTGTGTTCTTAGATTATCTGAAACATTCATAGCAATGTTTAAACCCGGAGAAGACCGTATTTTTACTCAAGGTAATGGTGCATTTCATTTGGTGGCCTGTTGTTGTAACTTCAGGGGAAACATACAAAGATACATCAGGAAGTGAGGAACAAAAATAAAACTTTAAAATTTTATCTTGTCTGTCAAGATTTCTGAATGAGTCACATGGACATTGTTTCATCAACAATGATGGTTGTTTAACAATGAAGACAACAATTCCAATGACCCCATGCTACTTCAGAACGCTATCAAACTAGTTCTTGGTTTTCGTTGTTTTGACTGTGAGGCCCCTGGTGGCAGAAATTACATACTAAGCCTTTAAGAGAAACTTTTCCTCTTCAGTGGATGAAAGTGTAAAATTATCCAAATTCATCATGCTGCACACTGAAATAACACAGTTTTGAGTGGAGGAGGACAAAAAAAAAGAAAGGGGAGAGAGTTTCATACTGCTGCTGTGTGAACAGCCGTCGCGGCCGTCAGACAGATTAAGCGCAGAATGGCTGCCGTCAGCAGCAGCGGTTCACCTGGAGTCACTCTGACAGTCATTCTGCTGTTGATCCCGCTCTATTCAGCAGTCAGTCTTGCTTCTCCTGATGTTATCCTGCTGTCTTTCACAGGTCAGGTTCAACGGTCACGGTCTGGGGTCACAGTTTCCACTCGTCATTAACCCTCGGCGACCCTGCAGCACAGGAGCTGTCATCAGGAGCCTCACACTCACCTCGCAGGTCTTAATACACACCCAGACACACAGGAGACGGGTGATTCATTGTCACAGTCGGGTCATGTCCTTCCCTGTATTCAGACTGTGTGTGATGAGCAGATTGAGGTCAGTTAATGAGTGTGTGTCAGGTGACATGATGAGAATATTGATGAGAGTGCGAGTGAGTGACTGATATACTTTGTGAATACAGTATCTTAAATAGCAGTAGAGGATTTGTGAAGTTTAGTTATTGACTGCTTCTGAAAATACTGGGTAGTTATAAGGAAGACTAATTAACTACTAATTACTTAATCATTAGTTACCCTTTTTGCACACCTTCAAGTACAGTGAAGCAAAATATTGGTAAGTTAACAAGTGGACTAATTCATTACTAATTACTAAATTGTAAGTTAAGCTTTCTGTGCACCTTCAAGCTTAACGATACACTAAGTAGTTATCAGGAAGCGCAATTAACTAATAATTACTTAATCATTAATTCCTCTTTTTGTGTAACAAGTAAAGTAAAACAAAATACTGAGTAATGACCAGGTTGAATCACTAATTACTGATAACTTATCATTATTTGCCTGGCTTTAGTCATGTTAATGCAGAAATGTCACATTAAATCTCTATTCTGATTCTATTTTTTTCAGTTTTGTAATTTCATCTATTGGTCATATATTTGCTTACAAAATGTATGTGTTGCACTTACAACCCTGAATCCAAAGAAGTTAGGACACTGTAAAACATAAATGAAACAGAATGTGATGGTTTGGTAAATTTTTTTCACATACACTGAATTAATTACAGTACAAATACTGTTTATATAATGTTTTACCTTATCAGCGTAATTGATTTTTGAGAATATATGTTTATACTGATGCTAGCAACATGTTTGGTCATTGATTAAATGGTCACTGACTACTGTGAATAATTACTGCATTATGTCCATATTTCTCCGAGACTGTCACTGAATATATAGAATATTGTAGTGAGCACTTCTATGCTACCATTCAGAGACAGAAATACCCAAAAGGACATTTTGCACAGTCTACTTTATTATCATTTCTATAGCAAACCAATCAGAGATGGCTCTTATGAAAAAATGTGGACACTTTCTTGAATTTGTTTTGTTTGCATCATTAAAAATCTGAGGACTTCACTTTAAAGACGCTCTGTGGATCCTCTGTATTGTGCTGAAAGCTGATCACATGTTTATGTCTGTAGACTAGATTTCTATATCGTGAAGGTCTAATTTTCCAGTATTACAGTCTGCTCATATGTGGCCAGTAAAAAATGATTAAAACATGCAAACTGTTACAAATTGTTACACAGACCCCCTTTAAAGCAACACTTGAGTGTAACAGGTGAAGCAGTTAATTTATTATACACAATTTATCATAAAATATGACCTACCTGTGTCCAGTTTTAAGTCATAAAGTGGGCATGGCGGTAGCGGCCAGTGTGCTCTGTGAAGGCCTTTCATATATAGTTGTGTTTCTGTAGGACTCTATTTTAACTCCGAAAGATAAAGATGAGGAGTGATGAAAGCAGGTGGGAGACATGGGGTCCTTTAGAAACACCCAAACAATGATGAGGGCAAAGAGGCACTTGTTTTTTTTTTTTCATATTCACCATTTTTTCCCCGTCATCCACCCCACCACCCAGCAGCTCAGCACTTTCCCATCCTCAGATTCCCTCAAAGTTTCAGATGCTCCACAATTCCACAATGCCCAGATGCTGTCCTTTGGCCCTTTACCCCCCCTCAACCCAGAGCTATCATTCATAACCTTTCTGTGGAGCTGGGAGTGAAAGAGGTGGGATAAGGGAGAAAGAAGGGGGAGCGGAGAGCAACATGGCAGCTTATTTAGAAGACTTCCTTTATTGGAACATGTGCAAGCAGTTCACTCACAAAGGACTTAAATAGGATATTTTCTGTTCCCTATAGTTGCTTTCCCCTTTTAAGTGCCGAGGCAAAAAAAGTAAGTTTACAACTCCCTCCTCAATGGGGGCTCTTCACTCTCAGGTTGCGGGGACCTGAGTGACCTAGGAAAGTTAATTAGGAGGCGAACAAAGAGCGAGCTGGAGCAGAATGCCTAGCCTCTCCTCCAGCCAAAGATGTCATCCATTAATTAGGAAAATCTTTAAGGTGGCCTTATTGAATTTACAGAAAGCCCTGTGGTTGGCGGGCAACAGTTTTTTGATCAAGCCCTGACTCAAACAATGCCTTTCTGGGGGTTAAAAAAGAAGAAGAAGGGAGGAGATTGGTGGTAGAAGAAGAGAGGGAAAAGTGGTGGTGGGGGGGAGAGAAACGTATGGGTTTGCGGTGCAGTACAGTTTAATGGGGGGGTGGCCGCTGATTGTGACAGCTCAGATTCACATGGGTATGGGGGGCATAGTTTGGGGATGATGTCATGCAAAGGCAACCTGGGGGCTTGGGAAGTAAGGGGGTGGGGGGGGGAAGCTGAGCTTGAGCCACAGGGGCCACTCAAAGTTAACATCGCTGCCTGCATCTGGGCCAAATCCTTTTCTTCTGGCCCAGGAGAGGCTTTCCTGAACGCCAAGCCCTCCACCACTCCTCCCACCACCTCGTTCACAAATCAGGGCTTGCTTTAAAGCTAACCCTTTCGCTAACTGACTAGCTAACTGCCTTTTCTTTCCAGTCTAACTGCCTATTCATCCCCGGCCCACTATGAATAATATAACTGGTTAACACATAGCTGTGTAGTGCAGCTCCTCTGTGTGTGAAAAGATTTGGCTCTTTCAATCAGCTTTTCATTTGTGTCAGCAATATTTCAGTTTTCAAACCTTGCTTTTAAAAAGATTTGACACGACATAGTCTGTTTTAAAGCACCTGATCAGTTAAAATGTGAATATTTTCAGTGGAGCAAAAAGTGTATGCAACTTGCATATTTCTTTACTGCAACTTCCTGTTCCTCCACTCACATGAAAACCAAATTTGTTTACTTTGTATTGTAAAAAGAGACCAAGTGATATTATTTAAAAAGAAATTGAGGGAACCGATTACCTCTAAAATGAAAAAGTAAAGTAGATTAATAATTTTAAGTTGAATTTAATCCTCTAATTTACTTGGCAATTCTGAGGTAATCCGTTGTCTGACTTTTTAAAAAGTAAAGTCAAGATGTGTCTATAAGATTTTGCCCATTAATAATTTTTTATTCCTTTTATTCGATTTATGCATATTGACAGTTTGTGTTTTTGCATTTGTGTGTTTTGCTTCCTTGTTTTAATTTCTCCTTATGTTCCAGGGTTCCTTTGGTGTGGAGTGTCACTAAATGTTCTCTGTGGAGATTTTGTTTATGTATTGTGTAACTCTGCATGCGTTAACACATCTTATGCTGGGATGACATAAAGCACATTTCTATTGACGACAGAGTAATGCCTTTTAACAGGTTGTAGAAGTGAAGAGCCGTAAGAAGCAGCAATGTAACAACACAAGATAAAAAAACAGTCTTGTTTTTCTAATATTTCAGGTTTCAATGCAGTACACAAGTTTGACCATCAAATGTAAGTCACTTACGGCTCTAAAAAGATACCTTTAAATGTCTTTTCAGGATAGTTTAGCAAAAAAACTGTTAATATTGTAGCCAATATTAAGCATAATGCATTGGGGCAAGGAGGTCAGAAGGAATAAAAGAACGAGATCTGAAAATGAGGAAAGATATAAGGATAAGCGTACGATGATGAAGATCATTTGGAGAGACCTGAGGAATTTGTTGTCATAATCAGGTTCAGAGAAAAGGCTCAAAGAAGGATGAAGAAAGACAACCCGTTTGTGTTAACAACAACTGAAGTAGGGGAGATAAAGTATGCAAAGGGTCTAGATGATGGCAACCTATTAGTGAGCTGCACAAATGAGGAACAACTTGAGAGTGCACTTAAACTAAAAGAGACAGCAGAACTTACGGTGTCAGACGGGGAGGATGGGAGCACAAAAGGTGGTGAATGTAACGGCATCATCATGAAGGGGGCCAATGGGCGTAGGTGTGGAGGAGCTCAGGAAGAATCTTAAAGATACATAATGAATGCACAAAGACAAAGAGTAAAATGATTATTCTTGAATTTTGGCCAACGTTCAAGAATTCAAGCATTATATTAAAGGTATGGCTGTTAAACCAGATGTAGTCAAGGAACATGGCGTAAACCAACTTTGTGTTGCATCAATCACAAGAACAGCAAATCAGGCAGGGAAGGTACAATGTCTGCTGGGTGGAGGGGGAACGAAATGTGGCAAGAAAGGTGGCATAGATCTCATTCACACGGCAGCCATTTTCCTCTGACATCACGCTCGTGGGAAGCGCAAATATTGTGATGTTGTTTCAAAGGTTGCGAATCCTTTAGATGTACAACATCTGACAAACTGTCATCATTTCACCACTTCCTGAACAATCCGAAATTAAAATAACAATGGACAATGAAAATCCAGACAGACATGAGATGTTTCAAAATAAAATAAAATGTTTGATAATCTATTAGCGAACCTTAGCATTCAACCACTTCCTTGCTTGTGTTGACGCTTGTAACACATCACAGGATATGACAGGAAAGGCAAAGATTAAGGAATTAATGTAGATTGTAAAACGATTATTTTTCGTCCACACTCCAGAGCAGATGCTGGCAAAAGAAGAAGAAGGAGAAGAAAAAGAAGTCTTTAACATTAAACAACCATAACTGATGATGTAGGTGATGAGGTAATGTTTTCAAGTTTTATTTAAGCCCTGCATACTTTGTTTTTAAATTGGTGAGGACTTATATAAATGCAAAAATAACAGATTTTATGACACACTGGCAGATACTTTAAAATTACCATAATCCTACTGTCATGTACTGTAATCCAAAATACAGTAACATACTGATAAATGAATTACAGTAGATGTGCTGTAAAATTACCATAACTCAGTTATCCTATCGTCATGCACTGTAATCCAAAAATATGGTATTATACTGTTAAATTACTGTAGATGCACTGTAAAATAACCACAGCACCCACTGTTATTCTACAGTCATATACTGTAATCCAAAAAACAGTAATATACTGTTAAAATAAATAACAGTAGTTGCATTGTAAAATGACAGCATTTTGTAGTTTTTTTACAGTTAAATTATTTACAGTGGTGGGAAGCGCAAATGTTGTGATGTTGTTTCAAAGGTTGCACATCCTTTAAATGTAGAACATCTGACAAACTGTCATCATTTCACAACTTCCTCAACGATCACAATTAAATTAAGATTTAAAATTAAAATAGCCACGCAGGTAGCAGCCCTTGGCTAACTCTGCCAGACTTCAGTAGATATCTCTAAAAGATGTCAATGACATATGGTCAGAAATATTTTTAATTTTAACTTTTTAATGTTTTACACTAATATTCTCACATATTGCACCATTAAAGTGTCTGTAATTTCCTATTGAAATTAGTGTGTTGGTAGTTCAGCAACATTTTAAGCATGTCATAAAGTCCCTAAATATTGTTTTTGATAAGGGTTGATTCAGAAATCTTTCAGGAAAAGAATGAGAATATGTTGGTAATTTTGCTGTAATGGTTTTGAATAATGTCACTGAACATGAACGTAACTTCTAAGAGCAGAAGAAAACAAACTCACTCGATGAACTTTTAGTTTAAACTTTCTTTTCAAGTTGGTAAAAAAAATCTAATAAATTGTACTTGAATAATCTTTATCACATGTAACATCAAACATAGTAGTACTGTTTTAAAGTGGTAAACTCTGCTTCTCCATCAGGATGGCTTGACTGTAAATGACTGGAACCAGACACCTGTATGTGTCGGCTCAGATGCTGCATGTTTATGCTATACGCTGGCATGCTGTCCTGTCCATGCGTCTCCTGGGACGTGAACCCCTCACCCCACCCCCTCCTGGGGGACTAATTTGAGGGGAGGGACGATGTGTTTTGTTGCTTGTCAGAAACAATCACTCCCGGCCCATTACATTTACAGCAGCACGTTGTGCTCTCACTGCAGTAATGCGTTGAGCCCTGAGAGGGGGCAAGGTATGTGGCTCTGACAGAAATCATAAATGAACTCATGAAGGATGTAAAGTGTTCACAAACAAATTAAATGTTCACAAACATCCGTGAAAGAGATCCAAAGCAGTCGAAATGCAAATGTTGCACGATGACTCATTTGGACCAGAACAAATCTGTTTTAAGATAAAGTTGCTTTTGTGTGTATTTCCCTAACAAGATGTAAGATTAAAGTGAATAACAACTTTATTTAGAGTGGCCTGTGCCACCCCCACCCCTCTCTTGTCCTCTGTCCCAGCCCACCCGTCCTCTCCCTGTTCTGTTTGGGCACTGGAGGTTGTCAGTCGGGGTTTATGTCCAGTTCACTGGAGCTGAAAGAAGTCAGTTTCATGTCTTGTTATGGAACAAGACGTCTCTGCCTCTCAGGAGTGATGAGAAGTGGTCTGGGTGAGCAGGGTGAGCCGGGAGCGGGACCGTCCCCTGGAGGCGACCAGCAGTGAGGAAGTCAAAGCGGCTTTTGTGTTGCTGCTGTCGGCTGCGTGTTTGGTAATTATCCCCCCTCAATATGAGCACAGACCGGGCTTTCCAGGAGAGATCCCAACCCAACCGGCCCACGGAAGAGTGCACAACACACCGTCAACAAAGATTAACTTCTCACAGCGCTGCAGAGATGCCTGATTGGGGGAGACACAGCAAATACATGAAACCCTCTCGTGTGCGACGATGAGCAGATCTGCACAGTCAGACTGTCTCAGCTGTTGCAGGGCTCAGATAGTAACACCTGTAGATCAGAGAGGTCGTCCTTCCATTCAGGTCCTTTAGTAAGGTGAAAGTACCAATACAACAATGTAAAACTACTACAAGTAAAAGTGCTGCATTTAAAATCAGAAGAAAAAAAATCTGAAAAAAACAGCCTGTTATCAGCTGTGGAAAATTAAAAGCAACCAGTCTGCAAGTCAGCAGTCACTTTTTCAACCATGTTTGATTTTTTGTTTGTTGGTATGTCAGCAGGATTACACAAAAACTACTGAATGGATTTCCATCAAACTTGGACGGAGGATGGGACCTAGCCAAGAATAGGTACGTTTAATTTTTGATGTGGATGCATATAAAGGGAGGGATCCAAGATTCTTTTCTAAAGCAACATTATGTAGAAATTGGCAATTTCCCACCCTGTGTGAGTGCAACATCACTGTGGTGAATACAAATCCCTGTTCTGTAACAAGTTGTCTACTCTGATCCTTCCCTCTCACTGAAGTTACATGAAGAAACAAGTGATGGGGGGCGGAGTGGCTGAGACAGAGACACCAATCGTCTTGTTAGAGGACAGTACTATCAACATGATTTGAAGCAGTTATTTTAAGGTAAAAATGTTGCATGATGATGCATTAACTTTGCAGGCTGCGATTTTGAAAAACGTTTACATTCATTTCTCAGGAAACGGTGCATGGATCCAGTGGCGGTTCTACATGGGGGCCTACAGGGGGCAGTGCCCCTGTAAAAATGTCCCTGGCCCCCGCTGTGGCCCCTCCTGAGCTGACTGAATAATAAAATTAAAACAAAAAAAATTGATCGAGTTATCATGATTTTACGCGCTAGCGCCAAAAGCAGAACTAGTGTGATTCAGCATTCCACATGGACTAATTAGAGCGACACATCCAAACACTGCGTTGCCGGGTGCTAGATGAGAATGAGAACGGCAGCAACAAGTTTTGAAGAGAGGAGATGCTAATGTCTAAGTTGGGGCAAGAGGTGGAGGTAAGCAAAATTATTTCATCTCGTAAAGTGATTTGTTGCATGTAACCGTGTTACTGTTGTTCTTCACTCAAACATAGAGGGACAGAGAGGGGAACAGCAAGTGGATCCATGTGGATCAAGTAATGCACCATTAGGTTTGTGATGTAGAAAAGGTGTTCTTGTCCAGGCCATTTGCAAAGCAGTGTCATTACAATTCATCGTACAGTGTGTCCATAAAATGGTGCTTTCTGCCATAAATTCTTTTTTGTGTCATTGATTTGTGCATCTTTGCACAGATATCAGCAAGTCCAAAAGCAATGTAACAGTGCAGCCCAAGATGAACATATTCCCAACCACTCTGATGGAGGACAGGAGACGGAGCTTTAGGCCAAACTGGTATGAGGGGGTCGGGGGTCCATGCCCACCTTTTGCAGCATTGTCCTTCGTATTTAATTTCTATTTTTTGATGGCCCTACCTCCTTGTTTCAATCGATGCACTCTTTATGTACAAAATAAACATTTGTATGATTTTAATGTAAAGCAAAATTAGCAAAATTCAAGTATTTAATGTATAAACAAAATCATTTGTTTCTGTTTTTTAATGTGCCCCTCGGATTAAACACTGGCCCCACCTTGGCCCCCCGGTAAAATTTGTGGTAAATTACTTAAGTTGAATCCATACATGTTCTGCCACTTTATGCTTTTCCTCAATTTTTTTAGTCCATTATTTAACTTTCAAAAAAACATCAAAGCCGATGTATGGTGCATTTTTATGATAATGTATTTGATCAGAAATCTGATTAAAAAAGCAAATATTCTGACAATCAGATGCTGAATATTGAATAATCACTAGAACCGGATGAATGTACATATGTATTATTTTACTTGTACATTTGATATCTGTTGCCAAAAAATTGGTACATACACTGTAAAGAATTTCCCTGTAAAAAAACAGTAAAATACTGGCAGCAGGGATGTCAGTATTTAACTGTTATTTTACAATGCAACTACTGTTATTTATTTTTACAGAATATTACTGTTTTTGGATTACGGTATATGACTGTAGAATAATGGTGGGTGTTGTGGTTATTTTACAATGCACACACTGTAAATTATCTAACATACCATCATCTAAAATACCCAGACCTAGGCTACCACATTCATCCCGACAGCCAGTCAACATCCAAAAGTCCTACAATAAACACACAGCTTGACTTTTTTTGTATTTTACTATTGTCTAGCCTTCTAGCGCTTAGAGTGGATCAGAAACACATTCAGCAACATGCATTCATCACTGTTCATCTGTCTGTGCTCAGCTGAAGAAAAGCAGTAGGATAAGCTAGCGAAGGACACGGAGGAGGAGAGTAGCAAAGAGTGGACAGTACAACCAACGCTCACTCTGACGCTGTTTTCAAGAACCAAATGTTAAATTACAGTTTCTTATTGTTAACTGATCATTAACTGTCAATTTACATGTAAGCATGAATATCTTAAAATTATTTTAAACTACAGTAAAATACTGTTGTAATCCACCATAAATGTACAGCAATTCATTACAAATACTGTTTTATGCTGTTAAATTACAGCTATATACTGTAATTGTTAAATGACTGATTTAACTGTTAATTTACATGTGAGGGATGAATGTTTAACAGTATTAAAGAATTATTATAAAGTAAAGTAGGATACTGTCGTAAATCCATCATAAATTTGCAACAATTTGTTGCAGTGGTCACAGAGGCTTTAAGCTGAGATCTATTTGTGAGACTTTCACTCTTACTAAAATAATATTTTACATCTGAAAAAATAAAGGAATAAAAGTATAGTAAGTTACATAAAATATGTGTGCATTTATACATTATAAACACATAGTAATCTATGTACATATAAAAATTCCAAATAGCGCATCCAGTATGTCACTTTCATAAAAAAATCTTGTTATCAGATCTATTCAAACTGCATACTTCGTTCAAACTATATATAACCCTAACCCTAAACAAAAAGCTTGATATATGTTAAGTAACTTAAAAACTCATGTTTCTCTATGTGTAGTTATTCATTATTGTTCTAGTTATTTTAAATAGTATTCCTCAGAGCTGTGTGTAGGTACACTGACAGCCAATGGAAACCAGAGCAAAAATTACTCAAAGCTGATTCTGATTTTATCTTCAGTATCATCTTCCTCAACACCATCACCATTATCTGCATTTTTGCCTTGCTTATCATAATGTTCATGATCTACCTCATCATCAGCACCACCGCCATCACCATACGTATTATTGTCATCATCATCTTCATCAACGTCTCTATACTTACTGTCATCATCATCATCATCATCATCATCACCACCACCATTATTCCAATCATAATGCTGGGACGTAGTCATCATCTTCTTCATCATCCTACACATGACACTCAGCCAGTCGTTGTCCACTTATCACACTTGACATCACCATCATCAGCAGCTTCATCGTATCCTCTAACCTCACTCCGACATCATCATCATCATCATCATATCATCATCACCAGATGCAGTCTGTAGATCTTTTTTTTTTTTTTTTTTAGCAATATCAACCGAAAACCCCCCCAAAAAACTGTTAATAGAGCAAATAGAGAAAATAGAGCAATTAATTTATGGGAAGCAAACTGAGGAGCACCCGTCTCATCTATTAAAACGCCATCATTTTAACCCAACTCAGATCGCTCCCTTTCAGAGGCACAGAATAGGCCTGCCTTGATCTGCGTCAATTGTCATCCTGGGGCTCAGGGGCACTTCAGCGGCCAGTATAGCGGGCGAAGTCAGGGCTAATCCCTGCAAAAGGGGAGAATCACGGGAGAGGAGAAAAGCAACAATAACCAAGTCAAGCGTATAAAATGAAAGCGAAATCTCTATTATCACTCCCCGCAATTCCCAGCAAAGTGGTGAAAATCAGGGTTAGTTTGTGATTCGAGTCAGACGCGGAGGGAAGAATATGGGGGTCCCTGCGGGTTGGGAGACTCACACGACGAAAAGGGCAATATTCTGGAGAAAAGGGGAAGAAGAAAGCCCCTCTCCCATCCCGACATAACCATTAAATGCAGTCTGACTTTATGTTGTATAGAGAGGGGGGAACAAGAAAGGAGGCACAGTTCTCCGATGAAAGAATGAGGTTTTTGGCGGATTAGGGACGGCCCGAAGGATGAAGAATAACTTCTGCATAACTTTACAGCTATTTTCTCTCCCCACGCCAAGAGCCAAGTTTAAGGCTGAACCGGTTTGAGTTAACCCCTTTTGTGATTGTCCAGTTAGAGACTTTCACAAGGAGGGAGAGGACTCATATCACAACCTGAGACCCCCAAACTTGGCGAACACTGAAGCTACGTTTATGTGACATTATTACAGATGCAGAGCTAAGAAAACCAGGATTGTTGGGTGTTGAAAAGACTACTTTAAATATTTCCATTTTATGCAACTTTATACTGATGTCTCATTACATTTCACTTGAAAATGTTGCACTTTTTACTTCAGCACATCTATGGTTACATCACAGATTATCATTTCAAATATATATCAATATAAAAAAAAGAATCAGCTTGTAAAATAAATTGGGGCCACATATCACGTTTCATATGTCTGCTGGGGTCCAAGACAAACATTTCCCATGTGCTACACTTCAAATAATCTGACACCAAGGAAAAAAAAAATGCCAAACACAAACTTTTTTTCAGAGTTCCTATTACACATTACAAATAACATCAAAAGCTAAAACAATGAAAAACCTAATTTAATAACCAAACACGTCAACATTGTCAGATTGCTCAGAATAACCCTTATTATTAGGCCAATGATCATTAACACATGCGTGCTTTGAGTGTTGGTTCTCACAGTATAGTGATCTTATAGGATGTTTAACAGTGTAGTTGTTATTACAGAATGTGCCAGTATGAGGGGCCCCTTATCCCCACATGTCTTTGGGGGGCTCCAAACATTTGCCTGGTTTGCGTCCTCTGGTTCGCAGTTCCCCCAAAGCTAGAGCTCCTCTGTAAACCTCTCAAACGGTTTCATTTAAACACTGATAGAATCTAACTAATCTAAAGTACACTGACAATTTTTGGGTACTCGTACTTTACATGGTATTTCCATTTTCTGGTTCTTTCAGATTACATGCTGCATCAGAGCCAACTGAGTGCATGTAATTAACTTATTTTATTGAAAATCGGATAAAAATAAACATTGAGCCAATAATCAGAAAAATGCTTAATATCGGCTCTGATAATTGGCAAGGGCAACAATCAATCGGCCCCTTGTAAATACATAATTTACTTTCACTTGTACTTTTGATGCTGAAGTACAATCAACAGCAATACTTTTTACTCAAGCACGATTTGTGTTGGTGATTTTCACTTTCACAAAAGTAGATATTTTGAAGTTACATTTACCTTATGCAAATATGACATTGTGGGTACTGTATACAACACTGCATTCAACTAACATATGCACAGTGCGCAATGTTTTGTAAAATTAGCAAAAAAGTACAAATAAATTCATGCTAATTTTTATCAGAAACTTGTACTTTCATTTCTGTTTCTTCTTCTTTCCTCTTCCATTAATGACGACCCCTCAGATCCATCTTGTGTTCCATTGGAGGGGGTCCGACCCTTATGTTGGAAACCACTGGATTAAACTACTGTGTAGCCTACACTGATGCATCAGCATTAATACTCTATTGATGTTTACACTGAAATTCTTATCATTACATATCTTTATGATTCTTCTGTTGTGTGTTTACATTGTCTCTCAGTTTATTTTTTTTCATTTTTTTTCTTTTTCACTTGAGCAAAAGATCAGAGTGCTGCTTCTTTAAAGGCCCTAAAATGGGGGATGATGGGCATAAAGGGGCAGCATACTTTCTGAGTCAATGGTCGTTTTCCCCCAAATGATCTATTGATATTGGCTATAACTTCTTCTGGCCAGTTTCTCTATACATATCATGTGCCAAATCACAAGGGGCTTCATGGACTGAGTCTTCCCATCGGCCCCTGAAGGGCTCTCATCACCATCACCATCATCATCATCATCATCATCATCACCGCCATCATCTAATTTATGGGCCTAATTAGTCTTTTTTTTTCTCTGTCCTCTTGGTTTTTCTATCTATCACATGCTAATGAAGGCATTTTTCTGCCATCTGACAATAACGGTCATCTCAGATAGTAATGATATGCCGATTTTACTTGGTGCTCCGCTGATTAGCGGATTAGAGGAAAGACGTCCAAAAACTTTGTGAATAATGTGATCAGCGCCGGCAGGGAGCCTATGAGCTCGATACGTTATATTGATGCATGCATTAGCGGGGAGAAGAATAATTAGGTTAACAGTTTTTTAAAAGTTAAGGTGAAGCCAGTTGGACATGCATAACTGCATAAAAAGAGGATAAAAGCAGGACCATACAGGGTTTTTTTTATTTATTTATTTTTTTTATTTTTAAAGGTTGTAATCATGTCTTCTTTCTGAGAGCCGCACTGGAGAATAATAAAGGAATGAGGGGAACATCTGAACAATTAGGTGAACTCTGGTCAGGAGAAGAAGAGTTAATGAGCCGCCGGTGCCATGTGTGCAGTGAGAGGAGCATTAGAGGCCAGAATCCATATTTACCGCCGCGGTGGTGGGCGCACGCTTCAGAATAGGCCGCTGATGCCGTGCGCGTCCTCTCCCCCCTATTTTCATTAGGCGCTGATGACTGCGGAATTGATGCGGCCTGCAAGTTATCAAGAGCTACTAATTTCGCATTAACGACCATTGACTGCGCTCGCTTGATTCGAGGGGGTTTTTGACAATTATCACAATCAGGATTGGAGCCCAGATCGTTTACCTTGACTCCGTAATTATTTGCTCTGAGCCGAGGCGCACATTGCAAAATTGTATGGTGTCATAAAACCCACCCGTAAATACCGAGGAGACCAGGAGGAAGGGCCATCTCTCTCCAACACGCACCGCGCGCGCACGCACGCACACACACACGACCACATAGATAGATAGATAGATAGATAGATAGATAGATAGATAGATAGATAGATAGATAGATAGATATTCAAATATATATATAAAAAAAATAATGGATTAGATTTGTTGCTATTATTATTATTATTATTATTATTATTATTATTATTATTATTATTATTGTTGTTGTTGTTATTATTTTTTGTTTGTTTGTGTTATTGTTGTTGGTTTTATGCTAGCTGGAATTGACGCTCTAAGGACAGATGATGTCCTTCACTGTACAGTTCGAAAAGGCCACTGAAGGCACTGTGATTGTGATTTTGGGCTATGTTTCATTTGAGATATATGGCTGCATTTTCTGTAAAAGATGCATCACTTTTAGTGATTGAGGTGCGTTTTTTTCCCGTCAAAAGTGTCAATAGTGCCTTAAATAGTAGTCTTAGTGAGGAAAATACCTATGCGCATGAAAAGCATAAGAACATTTAAAAAATCGGATCAAAATCAGATTAAAACCTGTAAACTGCTCAATAACATACACTTCAAAATCAATATTTAGTATATCACCATAAATTGCAGAATAAGAATAAAAGTAAAGTATAAAGTAATGTATTGTTTGATTCAAAAAGTACCCAAAAGTGACATATTATGTGGTTTTAAATGAAGTTACTGGACGTGGAGGCTGTGTCCGGATGAGAAGTCACAGTACCACTGATCTGATAGCGGAACCACGTGCTCTCGCGAGATTACACGCCGTCACATGATCACGCTGGGAGAGAAACAGGAAATCATGTGTTGTTTAGAGCGGTAGCCGATGCTGTAACTCCCGTTTTCGATCATGTCTCTGTCCAAAAGCAGCTTGTCTTTGCTTTTATTCATTCTCAGTATTTCTACTATTGCGTTAAGCGACGGGTTAAACCTCACCGCTTCACATTCAGCGGACAAACTGAAACAAATTCCGTCGTTGAACCGGGCAGCTGCTGCTGTTGAGGTGAACTCTCCCGTGTTTAGACCTGCGGTGGAGCACATCTTCTCCCTTAACCTGCTGTCCTCTTTCCCCGGAGACCTGGAGATCAGCGACTACTGCAGAGAGCTGCTCAACATATTCGGACAGCGGTACGTCGCCTATGTGTCGTGCCTGGTGCCCGCTGCCCGTCCTGTTACAGTCTGCCAGAAATGTTTCTCCGCCTTCGGCAGCCTCAGGGGAGCCTATGCGAACCTTTCATCGGAGGTACGTGTTCAAATACAGTGCCATCATTTTTTGTGTTGAGTTTGCGGTGAAGTACCGTGTTCCGTCTTCTGCTTACACGGAAGCCTGGTTGAAGGGCAGAAGTCTCATGATCACGAGTCTTGTGATGTGTCTGACTAGTGGTCACACATTTGAGGAAATCAATCTGCACTACTTTGCTCTGAATAGCAAAAAGAGGGACACTTTCTGCAGCTGTAATACATGTATACAAACAATACAAATGTAATCCAAACATCTGTATAGGTAGGAGATGATGTGGATGATGGAGTTGTGCCTGTGTCCTCAGAGTGGTCCAGGTAACGTGAGCTGCAGTGAAAGCCTTCTGCGAGGTGACCGGCTCATGGTGGTCAATCAGCTGAACAGCAGCATGGAGGAGCTGTGGCTCAATGCAGCCTGTGACAGTAAGTGATTTTAACTGGAAGTGGTTTTCTGAACGAGACACCGTATGAGTTATTGGGATTCTGTCTGTGCCTTTTTGTTTGACCTTCTGACTCCCACACATTTGACCACAGAGGTCAGAGTGCAGGGTCAAGCCGGGGGCCACGTTCACTCGAGCGGGCAGTGGACACGGTGGACGGTGCAGAGGTCACACATGCAGTGACTTTGATAATGAGATAGTGTGGGGCTTCAGTCGATTCTTTATTTTCATTACTGATTTCAAATTTGGACATGGTGGATTTATGGAGTCTTTGCTGAAAAGGCCTGAAGTTGATAGCTCATCACCCAAAAGAGACGCTTATTTTTACTGTCAATTAATTCATGAAACAATCTGCAGTTTTTTTTTACTCCATAAGCTTTGTCTGATGTTGAACAGAAAGCAGGAGCTGATGTGTTCTTTTGTGTAGTTTAACCAAAAGACCTGAAACCCGGTCACAGTTGTTGATACGGTCACGACTGAAGCGACTGATCTGATTGTCTTTTGCTTCCCCCCGTTGTGCAGACTGTGTCACTAAAGGACTGCAGAGGCTGACCGACGACATGCTGTACTTCATGAACACCCTCAACCAAACTGACGACTGCTTCGACAAGTACCGACAGGTGCGCCGCAAGTTCGGGGATGACAAGCGTCGATCGAGTTTATGCTGAGAATGTAACCGTATCTGTTGTCCCTTCTCCATTTCTTCCCTCACAGGGGAACCACACAGAGCTGTGCAAAAACTGTAAGAACACATACCAAGGGCTGAACGAGCTGTACGGCAGGATGGAGAAGAATCAGACTTTGTGCATCGACATAGAGGATTCGGTGCGTATGTAGGGAGCAGAGATTCATGCAGCTCCTCTTGTAAGATGGCAAGAGAGAAG
This sequence comes from Acanthopagrus latus, assembly GCF_904848185.1. Taxonomy (NCBI): domain Eukaryota; kingdom Metazoa; phylum Chordata; class Actinopteri; order Spariformes; family Sparidae; genus Acanthopagrus; species Acanthopagrus latus. The sequence continues at coordinate 14,243,784 of NC_051060.1, read as the reverse complement.
CTGCACCCTCTAGAGGAATCCGTAGACAGTAACAGACTATGAGACAGTTCTTCAGCCATTTTCAGCCAGTGATAGTCCAAGATCCAATTTGTTGTTTGATAAACTGTCAGCCATATTTTGTGACCGTCCTCTGCAAATAGATTTACTCAGTGAGACAAACACGTATAGTAACAACTTGTATATCAAGTATAGATTAATGTAAATATTGTTTAATAAACAAATAAGTCGGTACAGGGGTGCCGTGGTTAACACTAGGTTAGATCGCCTGGCTTAAGCTTTTCTTTGTGGACTTGTGCATGTTCTCCTTGTGTCTGTGTGGGTTCCATCCAAGTGTTCCAGCTTCCTATCACAATCCAAAGACATGCAAGTGAGGTCGATTGGTACTGGACTCTAAATTTCCCGTTGCTGTGGGTCATTGTTTGTCTATATGTGTCAGCCCTGTGAAGATCCGGCGACCTGTACAGAGTGTTTTTTTTAGGGGGGATTTCAGCCTTTTTATTCAATTAAAAAAACTGGAGTAAAAAACAAATACTTCACTGAAAATGGAAGTCCTGCAGCTCCTCTTTGCTATTTTTTTTTTTTGCCGAGACAGAATGTTTGTTGTGTTTCAGTGGTTATTAGAGGACTTTTATAAGAAAAAGGACTGATGGCATAAATGGAAAATTGAGCTTGGATATAGATTCAGGGTTGTGATCAGAAATGCAAAAAATGCATTAAAAAATCACTAAAAAGTAATTAAAAATAATCCTCATGAAGCCACTTCTATCTTTTCAATGAGAAGAACAAAATATGTTCACCAAATAACCTTGAGTTATTTTAAGACAGGCCTCTGAGATGGCTGAATTGATCGTAACGCCGTCCTGTAATTGTGGTCATCTGAAGTTTATGTTGCACTCTGGTTTCAGATGAACATGACCCGCAGACTGTGGAGTAAGTATTACAACTGCACCGTCCCCCGTGAGGAGACGGTGCCTGTCATCGCCGTGTCCAGCTTCATGCTCTTTCTGCCCATCATCTTCTACTTGAGCAGCTTCCTTCACTCGGAACAAAAGAAACGCAAGCTCATACACCGTGAGTAACCAGCTTAATTCGCCCATTGTCACACCGAGAGATTTTTTGACTGGGTTTTGAGGGGTTTGGGGTCTTTGTGGGCGGGAGGGTGAGGGCTTGACTGACTGTGATATAGGGGTTTGGCTGGGGATGGCAGAAGGGGGTGGGTGTTTTAAGGTTGTTATAAAGCATAGTGGGCTTGCCTCCTGCAAACCTCTGGATCACTGACGTGGTTGGAGGATTGTTTTTTTTTTCTGTGGATGATGGTTGTCTTGAAGGATCAGACTGAGGAGCATAGGAACTTTGATTTCACTGGGTACTGGGAGGATGGGTGGGGGTGGGCGCATTGAGTGCACAACATGTGGCTTGTGATGGCCAGGGACACATTGAGCCTCATGCAAGAACCACTCGTGCCCGTAGCAATGATATTGTGTTTAGAACATCTTTGGGAAACTGGCTCTTATATAACATCACCGGCTTCACTGACTAATAATATCCCCTCCAATATCTCCAAGACTGTCACATCCCCTCAACAAGTTTTTGGCTTTACAAGATGTTTTTTTCTAATCTAACTTAATAGCAGTCCATTCTGTCTTTATTTTGGTCACAGTGCAGCTCTCCTCTGAATATACACTGCCTGGAATTACACTATAGTCATTTTTAAGAAAAATGTTTGCGACTACTAATTCCCCTAAATGTTTTGTTCATCTTGTTCTTTTCATCAGCAGGACAACATCTTGTACTTTAATCACTAGAATAACTCAAAATAAGAAAGCAAAAGTAATCTAATACTTAAAATAATCTTTTCAATAATGGACTGTAAATTCTGTGTCGTTACAGCCAAACGGGCGAAGTCATACACCAGTCTGATGAACATCCAGGACAAACTGGGCTGAAGAGGACATGAGTAACGACAAACCCTGAGGATGACGTCCTTTAATTTAAAGTTACGACCTGGGAGAAGATGTGACTTCTGACTGCATTGTGCCTGAAGTTTGACAGTCCTCCATTAACGTAAAGGACTCAAATCTGTGTTTCCTGTTTTTTTTCCCCAGGAGGCTGTGATACCTATTGGTAATCGGGGGTACTAAAAGGATCGATAACTTGAAAGTGAAATGCTTTGGGCACACAAGACATTTGCTTTCATATCCGCAAAACCGTCTTTTCAAAATGTAGTTAATGGCTTTGGAAGATATAAAACAAGGGTCATGTAAAAACAAACAAAATGGTTTGCACTCTGACGTTTAAATCCACTTTTCACTGACATAGATTAAGATCAGCTGTTTTTGGTGACATCTGTGTTGGAATCAAAGTATATCTTGCTTCATAAACTACTAATCAGATGCTTGTTCGTGCGGCTAATATACGCTGGTCATCCACACACAGATCCTGGCCTCTTTCCTTTCAACTCGTTAACGATCTTCAGGTGTCACTGAAAAGAATGAGTGGCTTGTGTGTGTGCGTGCGTGCGTGTGTGTGCGCGCACTCGTGTGTGTGTGTGTGTGTGTGTGTGTGTGTGTGCGCGCGCACGCTCTATTTATGGGTTGAGAAATGGGTTTTTCTGTCTCTAATGTATGTTCCAAAAAGAGCTGCAAAAAGGAAGCACTTGATGTCCATTAGTGGTGACATGTATCTGCTGTAAGAAGGGGTGGGGGGATGGGGGTGCACATCAGTGGGGTGGGGGGCTCGGAGTAAATAAAGACATAACCCACATAATGTAAGAGCACTCCAAAGTACCACACTGTGATGTTACCTGTGTTCCAGTCAGTGTTCTTTGTTGGTCGCATAAAGCTTTTAATGCGCCCTGTTGTTGTCGTTTTCCACTGATGTTTAACTTAATTTGTTAAAGGGGTTTATGACTGCTCATGGCAGCAAAGTCTCCTTTATGAGTTGTGAGTGCTGAATTGATTAATTTGCCTATTAGATACGCATTTGCTGCGAGGTAACTTAAACCTATTATCATGAATGCATAAGAATGAATAAATATTTGTAATTCAGAAACATCCCGCAGGTACCTGTGTTGTAATTTAACCACCAGTTTGGTGCTGATGATTTTTCTGTATTGCTTTGTAGGTCTTAGGGAGAGCGGTTGCATATGTAAAAACAGTAGTGTACAGAGGCTGCGCGCATGTAAATTCCCTCAGGTGATGTCACTCACTGGTTAAAATGCATTGTGGGTAATGTGGGCCCCAGGTTTTGGAAATGTGCAAAAAAGAAAAGTCGATACTGTATCTCTGGTTCTGCTGTATTGATTCTGATCATTTGTTTCTGAACTGTCCATAATACAGTGTCATAAGAGCGGAATCAAAACCTGCTGCCTACATTTCCCACAATACAATTTAGCCACAGTGTGACATCACTGGAGGTTCTTTATCAGACTACATACTTCTTTCTCTGGATCCACAACAGGCTTTATACCCAATAAATTGGTGGTTAGCCTTCAACTAGTGAAAATGATGCTGGTATCGACCCGCTACAACTTTGAAATGTGCAAGTGTTAATCCAGCAAGAGTCCCTCCAGTAATACTTAAAAGGTCCAAGCTGTGCAATCTCTGGTAATCCTTTTCATAAATGAATAAAAAAGGAATATTAATTTATGTACACTACTTGAGTAAAAGTTGCATACACATTGGTGCATATACATTAAAGCAGCAGTATTATTAACCCAGAAACATCAAGTCGTGAAACACTCACAGCACAGTACTTTTACTTTACGTGAAGTACATTTTGCTCATGAAACCTCCATACTCAGTTTCAAAGAGCATTTTTTGCTCCACCTCTGGTACCAGGTGTCCCTGCTCGGATCCGTGGTGCGTAATGAGTCCACGCTGCGGTTCGGTGTGTGTCCTCACACAGCGCTGCTGACCTCTTGTTCTTAGGTTACGTGGCCTTGTGTTTCTCGCAACGCGGCTTTCCCCTCCGTCATTAGCAGCTAATCTAAATGTGGGATAAAGATACTTGGCCGAATAATCGCAGCAACACATCCGTTAAACTCCTTTGGCTTTTTGGTCTTGTGGAGCGCAGCCACCGCTGGCCCATCAGCAGGTCTAAGAGCATTACGGATTTGCCGAGTCATATGATCCGGCTGCGGCCGGCAGAGCCGCAAAAAACACGGGCTCTCTGTCATCCGCGCTCCCGCACGGTGTCGAGCGGCTCGTGTGCGGCGCGGCCCGGAGCTCAAGAATGACAGCTTTGATTCCCGCTAAGCCTCCCGGTGCTTTTCTGAGGCACATCGGGTCCTTAAGCGGAGCTGAAAGTCAGGAAAACACACAAACACACCCGGGGAAGTGGACCGGAGGCCGCCACGTGAATGAGAGAACCGGTGGAACAGTCCGCCGTGAGGGAAAGGGTCCAAATGTTAAGACCTCTTACTTTGATTATAGTAGTACCACAGAATAAGAGGACTCCATTACTGAGGTGCAAGTGCAAAAGTATCAGCTAACTTAAAGCTCCAGTAGTAAAGGTATTACAGCTAAATTATTGGATTATTATATATATTTAAAGGAGCATTACGTAGTTTGTGGGGAAGAAGAAAGAGAAAGATTTTCAATGACTGGTTTGTAGGCTGAAACAAATTAAATAAACAAACTGTCTTTGTTTCCATGACTGAACAAACTCCATAAACAAGCTGACTTTGAAGGACAACAGTGTCATACTGTTCTGCTTTGTTTATACTGGCGGACCCTGCCACCTTTCTAGCTTCTCATTTTCATTTTTTTCTGCCAACGTACTTACAGGTATAGTACATTTGTGACATCACACAAATGTACACACATTTGTGGTTTGCGAGCCGATCATAGACTAGTATGCAACGCATACTAGAGAGAAGTGCGGTGTGGAAACAGGAGACATCTTGTGTCTGGTAGATGAACTTGTAAGAATGAGTTACAATATTTGCACCACAAAGTAGGTTTAGGGTTTTTTTTGTTTTTCAGGGAGAGCGAACAATTGCATGAAATAGTAACAAGGCAACTGAATGTTTTATTGGATGCCAGTGATTGAGTGTAACTAATGATTAAATGTAACTAAGTAGGCTACATTTACCTCATTTCCATTTTCTTCTTTATGTGATAACTTCAGTTACGCTATTTTGCAGATTACATGCTGCGTCAGAACGAAAGTAGCACATATATAAATCAGTTTATTTTATCAGCAGTCAAAGTAAGAAAAACAAAACAGCAGATGACTCCTATGATAAGAAAAGTGCTGAATATTGGATCCAATAACCAGCCAGGTTATGTACGTATAATTCAGTTTAATACTCGAGTTACTGCCAGAACATTAGGCTATGGGGATACATTTAAAATCCTTCTGGGCAGTGGTGAAAGGAGAATTTTGATAATTTAGAGGCAGTATTTCCCTTTAACAATACTCCATTACAAGTAAAAGTCCTGTATTCATTATGTTGCTTTAGTGAAAGTATTGGCAACAAGATGTACTCAAAGTATTAATGAGTAAAAGTACTCATTACGTAGAACAAGCACTCTTTGGTTGAGGTCAAGCTAATTTTAATACTTTGTCATAGAATCATCTACAATACACCATATTTATTAACTGACTATATGTTTTATATAAACATTTATTCTTAAAAGTAATTATAGTAGATAGTAAAAAGGTAAGTAGTCTATTTTAGTAAAAAGATACTTTACACCATTGCTGTTGGGCAGGTTCATTTTTAAGTGTACTTTGTGTTCTATATTCATGTTATATGAGCTGATTATATTCTAGGCATAGTTATTAATCTGCACAGTAACTTGTTACCATGGCTGCCAGATGAAGAGTGTACATATTTATATTCACCTTACATCATGTTTTGCCAGATGATTTAACATATTTGGATCATCATATCAGTTCAACACAAACTAATAAAGAAACATTATTCAGGTGAATTTTAGTTATCGGCTCCACATCTGGCAAAAAGACAATATCCTTGTGATGTTTGAGTGTTAAGAGGCTTAGTTTCCTAATCTTTGGTCTGCCATACTTCACCTTCAGAGACAGAGGTGGCTTTTGTTACAGGTCTGCGGGAGGCAAGATGATCAACATTTAGTTAGCTGCAACAAGAGCATTTTCCTTTTTACCAATGTATCCAGTGTGCACGTATCTACATGTTTAAATTTGTGTTATATTGGCTGCACAATATATTTGTCCTTGCTACAATGCAGTAAAGGAGGCAGCTTGTCTACCTTCTGAACTAAACTGACTGCAGCGCAGCAAAAACTACAATCCACCAGTAATCACAGCCTAATCACAGCCATAATTATTGTACACCTAATCCACTCACAAAGAGCTTTGATAAGAAAAAAAATGACTTTGAGAATAATTCTACTGTAAGTGTGATGGTTTATGTGGAAGAAATTAATATTTTTGTAAACTGACTCATACAGCTGATCTCGATTGCTTGCCCCAGTTCTCTGATGGATTAATGTGGGAAAAATATGCTAAAGGTCTTTTTTTTTTTAAGAGAACAATGAAAAGGGACTGTGTCAAACACAGAAGAGACAAAATACGGGACAGTTTATACAAACAAAATGAATGATTAAACAGTTATTACAATATAGCTTTATTTTTATGTTATAATTCTTAATGCTGTAATCCATCATCTTCAGTCCAGCAGTAGTGCTGACTGACATTAATTAACTACTGGTAGAAAGTACTGCACTTAAAGGGTAACTCCTGCAATTTCAAACATTAAAGAGTTCTACTTTATATGTGAAAAAAAGTTGTTTCTTTGGCTCCAGAGGAAGCTGCATGTAATCTGATAATTTGCCTCTGGTGATGTCATTCAGTGGTTATGTTGCATTGTGGGTAATGTAGCTCTAGTCCACTAGTCTAGCATTGCACTCCTATAGCACTGTTGGACCTAAAGTGGACAGTTTATTACTGTTTACAGTTTATGTCACCTTTTACGTTCCACACATTCTTCTGTGTTTTCAAAACCAGATGCCTGCATTACCCACAATGCAATTTAGCCACTGCATGACATCACTGGAGGAAATCTATCAGATTAAATACAACCAAAGTTACCCTTTAAGTCCAATTTTGAGGTGCTTTACCTGAGTATCTCCATTTTCTGCGGCTTTATACTAATCCAACGTGATTCAGATGCAAATATTGCATCCCTCTACGTTTATTGTCTTCTTAAGATAATGGTTAATTTTGATTAGTGTAATACATAATACAAATTTTATTTAGGTTTTGAATGATTTAAAAAAAAAAAACTAAATTCTGACATATCGCACAATTAAGTACAAGATCTGAGCACTTCACTCATCGTCATAGCTGTAATATTTAATTTAATACACACTACATTTTATCTAAAAAATCTGCTTCTACTACTTTCCAACAGTTTTAATACATTTAGCTTTTTGCTAATGCATTGCTATAAGAAAAGTTAAAAAGTTAATCAACATCTAAAAAGCTCCTCAGATAAACAGCTGTTTGATGAAATCTCACTACAGTGTACGCTCTGTACAGAACTGACAAATTGTGCAGCCATTCATCCCCTTTTCCTTCTGAGCTCTCAGCTTTTATAACGCGTGAACTGGTTAGTTGACTTTTTTCAAGCTGAGGAGCATGTGAAGCAGGAATGTTGGAGCACGATGGCTGAAGTTGATGACTGAGTGGCTTAAATGACAACACAAACCTTTCCTCAGACCTCATCTGGAGAGGAATGATGACCGGCAAGTGTCCTCCACTTCACAGACCTTGAGATCATTCTGTTTTCCACAATAATTATCCAGGAAACTTCTGAATAGATTTGGATTATCATTTTTCCTGCAACAGCCTCTTTGTCTCTCTTCCTGTCTGTGTCCATGCTCGTCTGCATCCCTAACTCTCTCTTAATATTTTCAACGTAGCTATAGAGGCAACAGGGTGATTTTCGGGGCTGTTTGCAATAGATACTCCAGCAGATGGCAAAAACATACTTCTCTTTGCACAAGTTACCTTGACACAAGGCCAGTACATTTCATGTTTGATGGAAGAGTAGGGGGATGCTCTTCATGTCGTTTTTGAATCTGGCCTTCGTTTTTTGTTTTGTTTTTTTTGTTTTTTTACGATTTTTGTTAAATGACTGTGTTGTTCTTTCACAAGGTCACGACCTCCTCTAGACTAAATGCCTTTGAATTCCCTGCTGTTCTCTACAATCATCCTCATGTCCTCTGCAGCCTGTACACTGCATCCTGTGCTGCCCGGCGACGAAGGTCTCCTTCGTTATGGCAATATTAAGAAACTGTTAGTCAGAACTTAAGTGGTTATGCAACCCCCACCACCACCACCAATGCTCTAAGCTGTCAGTTAGTTAACTGACTGAAGGTCAGGCTTAGATTATGCACCTCTCAACCCCTGAGCAATGAATATGATGCTTTGTTGAACAAGGAGTAAACATATGCCCCTTGGAGTAGGAATTAGCGGACACACACACATGCACCCTCTCTCACAGCGCATATGCAGAGTGAATGGGGCTTATTATACACCTGCGAGTGGGGTCAAAGTCTGTCAATCCCTAGCTTATGGTATTATGATAGATTATAGAATCACTCTCTAATGGCAGTCATTCAGTTTGTAATCTCAGCAGCTCGATGCAAGGGTCGGCTAAGGGTCTGTTGGAAATAAGGCCTTCTCCTCATTCATCTCCTTACTTCCCCCCTCTCACAAAGGTCTTATGACAGGTCAGCTGTTGGTGACATCACAGATGCTGGATCATATGTCAGAAACCTTTGCTGGCTGACTTACATCCATTGTGGCTCAGCTGCAACCGAGGCCACTTGAGGCCAAAAGAGCGGCGAGGTGCCCCAGGGGGCGAGAGGGCGAGCATGAGAGCTGCCAACAGGCAGGAAGTGTGGGGGCCACTCCTCAGGGCAGGAACATCTGACCCATGTGTGGGTTTTGTTTGTGCGGACGACCAGAGAGTGCTCATCTTGCCATCAGCTTGAGAAGACGTTTATTATTGGTGTGGAGTGTTTGTGTGCATGAATATATATAGTGCGTGTGACTCATTGGATTTCTGTTTTTGAACTACACGCACGAGAGCTGCAAAAATCTGCATGTGTTTAAAACATGCTGCGTGTCAAAAAGGACACATTTCGAGGATATTAGTTTGTGGCGCCTGAGTAGGATTTATCACAAGACAGTAGCGCCACCTAAAGTCAGGTTCTGAATATAACATATAGAAGCACACCACTTTGTTTTGCCTGGAAAGTGAGCGTGCCCTCTGTCCATCAACTGAACATTAAAGCTCTCATGGGTAGCTGTGTTCACTGTTGATACTTTTCCCAACTGTAAACCTAGCATTTACATTTTTTGTGTCTTTTTTAAGTGCATGCAAATTAACTGTATTTGTTAAACAATTATACGATTTGTCCATGTTGTTTACCTGTTTGAACTAGTATCTGCTGTGTCTGTTTGTCAGTAGACATCTGTGTTTGGGATGAGTATCCTAAATTTTGCACTTGAAATATACTTTTTTTTTTTTTTTAAACTTAGACTTGATTTATTTTGATCTGTTTTCTCATGCTGATTAAGTTGTCAAATGTTGTCAATTAGCACCAAATCTAAGATATATGAAAATTCTGTAGTAGTGTAGTTGTGATAGTTACTTTAAGTCATTTTCCATTTGGTGTTAACACAATGTTTTCAGGCAACCTGACCTACTGACCTCACATGTGAAAAGGCTGTGTGTTAATATGTGTTTTTTCTTGCCTTAACTGCCTTAAGGACCACTGCAGGTTCTTACAAACACGCCTGACCTTTCTGTACACGGTCTCACAGTGATCATTACATTTATGACAACCGCTCAGATAGTTGGAACAGGATGCTGCCACTAGATGGTAGCACCAAGCCATGCATGATAAATTATTGATCCCAGACAATCACTATTTTACTGTTTTTCTCTTGCAACATTCTCTTGCTGTATATTGGATAATAATGACCCACATCCTAAGTTGATTATGGAGGACTGACACTTCCAAAAGCACAAGTAAATAAACAATAATAAGTAGATTATATGAATAATAAAGCCATATATAACTAAATAGCCTAACAAATTAATAAATTAATGCTGGAAAATAAATAAAGGGACCAACTAACCAACCAACTAACTGACTAACTAACTAACTACCGGAGATAGGTAGATAAATAACGGAATATACAACTTTATAAATAAATAAATAAACAAATAGATACTGGAAAAGATAGATTCATAGCCTAGATATCTAACTAACTCACTAACTAACTAAATGACTAAACAAAGAAAATAAATAGATACATAAGTAAATAAATAAATATGAAAATTAGATTAGAAAGTAAATAAATAGCTGAATTAATACAAAGGTAAATAAATACAGAACTATCAATTCATGCCACTTTTTTCATTAATTATGAAAAACACGTTTTCTCTGGTCTCTACATATATAAGCTGGTCCTCCCTGAGCCTGCCAACTCCCAGAATGAGGAAAACAAGTGATTCCTGCATGGTCTCTGCAGCCCACCCACTGGTAACACGGCGCTCCAACAGGCTGTTCAGAATCTGCTCCTGTCGTTACGTAATGAAAGGAGTCATTATCATAGGCCGGCCTCCTCTGCTCGGTGATAGGAGATATCTGAGAGGGGGGTGTTCATCCCTGAGGGGAAGTTCGGCGTGTCCTGCTGTAAGACAGCAGTGTTTCACAAAGTTGTCGCTCAAAGCTAGACACGCTCTGTTGTAAAAATCAACATCAGTGTCTCTATTCTGTCCCAGCTACAGAACAACAGAAGAGACAGTGGTCGCTTTTCATATTTTAAGACAAGGTGCCGGCTACTGTTCGTGTTAGCTTGTGTGTGTGTGCTAACCACTTCACATCAGACTGCTTCAGTATTGAGGGTCAGTACAAAGCCGGCTTTGCCTCGACACCGACCCTCGTAAAAGGATCAGTCCCAACCATACTGGACCCGGCAACTGCACCCGAGCCACCGAAAAGTGACGCCACAGTTTGATAGTATTTACAGTTGCCTACGAGTATGGTGAAGTCGGCTGGAAACTGGCTAACTAGTTAGCTCCGCTTCGGTCCGCTATGCAATGGTGTTTGAAGCAAGTTTTATGTTAATAATATTCCGATGGCGCTTGTTTGTCACAGTAAAAAGTCTGGAAACGTGCAGACTGGAGACAGAGACGATGCGAACAATGTCCAACAGTTTTGAGACTGTGCTGGAGACAAACACAGCTTTCGCTAGCTGTTAGCCATTAGCTTCATGGTGGTAAATGTAACAACACATACGAACAAACTAACATTATACAGACACACTGACCATTCTGAAACGTCTTGCTGCAGCCACAGAGTCTGTACTTCTTCAGGAGCCTCTCCTTCTGGGTCCCATTCTGGGTCAAACTGGTATGGTTCAACGAAAAAATCTCTGCGAGCCATAGCCATATATACATCCACTGTAAACATTAGCACATGCTAACTGCTAAGGCAAGGGGCATCCTCTCCATGAGAGTGACGTAGCATGAAGGGCTCTCCAAGTAGGCATTGACAGACGGAGCTTGTTAGCATTTAAAGGTGCAGACACAGAAACAGACTGCTCTGAATGGAGCTCTGTAGAGCGACTTTTGGACAGCTGAAATTCAGGACCATGTGGGGCAATGCATATCGAATACAGAGTTTTTGGACCTCTGACAGCTGTGTGAAATTGACGAAAAACAGTATAATATGGGACCTTTAAAGCCCACACGTATTTTCAATTTGTCTAAAGCATTTATGGCATCCCAATTCATTGACCATTTATTTATTCATCCATCTGTGTTTTGGATTTTGGTAGTCTCAGTCCTCCATATAACCCTGTTCTGTATTGGTGGATAATCTTCAGGTGGTCAGCCAAGTTTTCATTTGCTTCTTGTTTTGATAGTAGAAAAAAGTTTTTACATGCATTTACATGCATTAAAAAGTCTAAATGCATAACGGGTATGGTATATACTGTATATAGTTCCCTCTTGTTCATATAACCATTTTTTTTCCGGACAATTCTTGATTACCGTCTTGAAATGTCGCATTTACGAGGGGCACTTGAAAGCAGCACTCATCACTCTGGAGGCTCTGTCGCCATAGCAACGTGTAAACGGACAACGGCGACACGGACCAGCTACTTTCTGCTGTCTGATATTTAATGTCTGCTGTCTTCATCACCGCAGCATTTAGCTATTTCAGTCAGTGACCTTTATACAGCACGTTGTTAATATGGAAGAAGTTGAGAAGGACCCAGAGGAGGCGTCTGAACCCTCTGTGTTTTCCGAAAACCAGGAGTCCAAGAGCGGGTAACTAGTTAGCTTAACGTTACTGTGGCGTAATGTGTGAAAAATGAAGGGTAGAAATAACAATATTTAGAGTGTTTTATTGTGCGTATGTCTACTGTGCTCTAACATTACACCATCAGGGTCTCCACACAGGAGGCGGAGGAGGACCCCACTGTGGAGGTCAAAGAGGAGTCTCAGGAGAACTGGCCTGAAGAGGAGGAGGTGGAGGGAAGTGAAAAGGTTTGTTTAATTTCCAAATACGGACTATTAAACATACATGTCCTTTTAAACTTTGGTAATCAATGTAGGCTACTTACCAATGATTAGGAATGCATTATGTTTCTCCAAGGTGAACAGTAATCTGAAATCACTCACCAAAAAAAATGTTGTATCTGTTACAGGTAATATTATTGTATATGTGTAACTAACCTAATTAAGCAGTACCAGAGCATGAATAGAAACTATTCTCTTTTATGTCAGCTGATCACTTCTCAGAGGATAATCGGTCTGCAGAGAGATTTGTCGGCATTGGTGACCAACATCCAAACAGCAGCTGATGCCAAAGAGTCAATGCGAAGGACAGAGTTGGAGGAAGCACGCAGACTAAGGTCATTTTCAGCCATAGAGTACATATTTGCAGAAACAAAACAAAAAGTAAGCAGTAATTTTACTTGCTACATTCTCCACACCATCCTCACCTTTTGTTCTTCTTCACTCCTGTTTGCCACCATGTTTGTTCAGATTGGAGCGGCTGGAGAATGATGCAAAATCCAGCCAGGAAAGGTTTGAGGAGATCACCAGAGGGTGGTCAGTAGCTAAGCAAAAGTTGATTCCTCAGGAGCTGCAGGAGGCCCTCAGCAACCAGCAGCAGTTATGGGCTGTTCTCTTAGAAGACAAGAAAAAACTCATCAACGACCTACAACAGGTAAATCAATCAACCTGTTTTTTTTTTTTTGTTTTTTTTTATCTAGGATATATTTTTAATAGTCACCAACTGAAGCCAGACATACACTCTATGGAAGAGTAATGACAAGTTTTTGTTGGTGTTTGCCATTGTCTTCTGAAGGCCTTGTCCATTCATTGGGTCACTTCCTGTGTATGTGAATAGGAGCTAAAGGCTGGAGATGATCGCTATGTTAAAGACTTAAGGAAGCAGGCAGAGGAGCTGGACCTGATGATGGAGAGGATGGAAGAGCAAATCAAAACCTTGACAAAGGCCTACAGGGAGGAGCTGGCTCAGATGGAGGTAGGTCTGGATGTGGGTCAAGGAGCAGCTTTAAATAATTTGTCCGATCCATTTGAAATCAGATGAATGTGGTAAAACTGACATTCCCATAAGCCTCAGCTGTACATTTGGTTCAGTGCTAATTAGCGAATGTTAGTATGCTAACTCACGGAGCTAAGACGGTGAATGTGGTAAATGTTATATCTGCCAATCAAAAGCCTGTTAGCACTGAGCTAAAAGTACTGCCTCACAGAGCTGCTGTTGTGGAGTTAGACTCTTCATCTTATATATAAATATATATTGTTGTCATTGTCACTAACGGTAGCACTTGTGCTGTTTGCAGAGAGTTTATCAGCAGGAAACTGACGTCTTACTCACAAAATACAAGAGCGAATGGGAGCAATACATGAAGGAACTTTTGGACAAAGAGGTGTGCACAGCTGAAATTGAAAACAACACACACAGTCTTAAATAATATCTTGTATCTTACAGTTATGGACTCTGTATCTAACGATATCTACCTCTAGGGGGAGAGGTTGATGCAGAGGAAGGAGAAAGTGGAGGAGTATGAAACCATAATTCACCATCTGATGTTGGAGATCAGCGACAAGGACAGCATCATCAGCATAGAACAGAATGAAAAGTTTCAGGTTCGCATAAAGAACAAGATAATAGTTTCTGTGTTACTAACAGTGCGTCTGATCAACCCACATTTTCCCTTTGAACTGGAATGATATAGAACAGTAAAATAGTAGATAGTTGTAGTGATTCTGAATATGTTGCCAAGAATAAAATGTTTTGAATGTTTCACAATTTGACAAAAATAAAAACGCCCAGGAATCAGAGACTCCTGTTCCTGCCTCTGCAGGTTCAGGAGAGAGAACTTCAACAGATAAAGGGCAACAGTATGGTCGCGAAGCTAAAAGAAATCAAGCACGAGGATGACTTATCAAGAAACAAATTCAACCTGGCCCATATGAAGAGCAGGATCATCAGGTAGTACAGATTCTCTCTCTCTCTCTCTCTCTCTCTCTGTCTCTCTCTCTCTCTCTCTCTCTCTCTCTCTCTCTCTCTCTCACACACACACTGTTATATTTTATACATTCACATCTTCTACTCGGGCTTGCTTTGCTTTTAAGCCTGAGGACAGATATGAAAAACCTGGTGGAAAAGTGCAAGAGTCAGGAGCAACAGTTTACAAAAAGGAACCAGTATTTGTCTGACGACTACAAACGCAACATCCAGCAGTATGAATGCATACAGAAGAAAATCAAGTGAGTTATAATCATCATATCACTTGCCATAATGTGCGATTGTTTGCTTCTTATACCTGAAACTACACCCATCCTCCTTGACTTCATGCAGGCACTTTGCTGCGGCTGATGTCAAAAAATTTGAAGAGATGTGGCTGATGATCGAAGCAGAGGTGAAGCAGCTAGTGGAGAGGGTTTTGGTCATTGAGTCACTGATCTACAAACAGCACCTTGGTCTAGCCTGGGAGCGGCCTCCTTTGCCGTTCATGGAGCGTTCTGGTCCCATTCAGCCTCAGAAACACTCAAGGCGGCCCGACCGCCAGGCCGAGTCACAGTCGTTTGAAACCGGCAGTCAGAGGATGATGGACGCCTCAGTCGGGCCTCAGCTGGAGGCAGACACTGAGAGCATGGACATGGAAACGTACAGAGAAGGGAGAGAGGCACTGAGCGAGAGTGGTACAGAGGTGGATGAGGGGAAGTTGACGACGGAGATGGTGAAGAAAGTGATGGAGTTGCTGTGTGATGAGGCGGTGAGAAAAAACTTTACAGTTGATATTTTTTTATAGTAAGAGGGCAAGGATGTTTTATGTAATGCATCAAAATGATACAAAACAATTTGGGATATTGATATTTCCTGAGAGTTACCACTTTTATGGCTGTGTTTAAGTCTAAAGTCTCTGTGGGTCACAGACACCAGGAAGTCACCGCTCTCATGCCAATAGTCTGGCATATTACCCCTGTAATACACTCAGCAGTTGTTATTTCTACAATTTGCTTTTTTGACCAAAGGTTTCCCTTCCATCTGTCTCAGGGCTTCCTGGTAGAGGACAAACTTCTGAGCCTGCTGGCCCCCCTGGAGAAGGAAGAGCAGACCGTTGTGAAGCTGGCCTCTCTCCTTACTGTGAGTCCTTGTAGTGTAATGCATCAATGGATTGTATGGAGAAAATCCTGAACAACCAGACATGTCGGTTTTCTTTTGCTCTTCCAGTCTTTTGGCATCGAAGAGGAGGATTTGCCGAAGTTGGCTCATTTCTTAATTAAGTCCAAACACCAGCAGAGACAGCCGACAGAGGTGAGGAAGGAAACAGATGCAGTGGAGGGATGGATGCCTCATCAAAGAAGACAAGTACTATCTCTGCGTCTTCTGTCATTGTTTTGTCTGTCCGCAGGATGTTTTCGTTGAGTTTGGGGAGGAAGCTGAGACCAACCTCACCTCTGAACTCACTGATCCAAAACATGTTGTGCCTGCTCTAAAACATTTCCTAGAGCAGCTCACGAGGTCAAGGTAAGACCACAATTACTGCAATAATCAACGCTGTAATGAACATGTGATGCTAACGTGTTCCCCCGGGGCTTTCAGGAGGAGCTCAGCCCACCAAAAGAGTTTTCAGCATGTAGAAGCTCGGGATGCTTCTGCGGATGAAGCTTACTGGGAGAGTATGGGCAACGTGATCTCTGAGGACGAACTGAAGCTCTGGGACGCAGCGGAGAGCACACTGACGCAGTACCAGTGAGTTTCAAGCATGCACTCACACACAAAGCAAACATCCCTGTGTTTTCTGAACAAGCTTTTCTCTCTTCTGTGTTCCCAGTGCGGTCCTGACAGAGATCTCTGAGCTCGTCCCTGAGACCGAAGATCTTGAGCAGCAGAACAAAGAGCTGCGGCTGATGCTGCAACAGTTGCTTACCTCAGACTTATGAGTCTGTGTTTAAGTTTATGTCTGTTTTTTGGACGTGCACACTGGTTCCAGATATTCAGTGCAGTTGTGGGACACCCACTTAGAAGAGTAGTAACTTGTATAATTTAAAAGTGTGATAGGTCGAATGGAATTTGAATTGTAAATCGAGTATTTTGGGTACACGTGACGTGAATTTTTCCAGAATTTCAGACATTTTATTGACCAAAAGATTAACCAAGGAAATAGGGCTTGTCAAATGATCTATATATCAGAGTATGTATAAAGGATCAAGTCAGCGTGGTTTGCAGGTTTTTATTTCCACAGTCCTAGAGGAAAAAAATGACAGAAACAACCAACTTCATCATCAGTAAAACATACATCAGTTCTTGTGGGATACAAAGTGCACACACAATAGTAGAGTCTCGATGTCTTCATCCAGCGGGGTTGAAAAGCTTGTGGCTGAGCTCCGAGGGCAGAGAGAAGAAGAGCAGTCCCAGGAAGAGCAGGCCCAGCACGGCAGCCAGCAGCACCACACAGTGCAGCTTGTAGTGCCTCCAGGCCAGGATACACATCGTCCTCACCGGGCTGAGCAGCCACGACATGCTGCTGCTGGGACGACTGCAAACAGAGATTCAGAGGGTTTTAGTGCGCCCGATGAACTGAAGCCTGCAACTAATTATATTGCCACTTGGAGGCAGCAGAAGCCAGCTGTGGACACATTGACATACTGCCCTCACTGACGTTGTTAAAGCTAACTTGTTAGCAAATACCCACATGTAACAGACGGAGCTGCAGTAACATTCATTTTTATTTCATAGTTCCCCAACATTTGTTTTCTAGTATGAGGGCAGGACGTTTGTTAGTCTATGTCTATCGAAATTTCCTATGATAAATCCAAGAAGGTAAGGGGCTAGAGAGAGCTTTACAGCGTTCGCTATGATTGGATTCTGTCGCCATCTTAAGGGGAAAAAAAATTACCTGTGGTTTTACCTTGAGATGTGGTCCGATGTCCGGAGGCCATAACATAAATTTGCAAAATGAAAAAACCCAAACACTGAACTGAAAAATGCTTAAAAGGAACAGTTCACTAATGAAAAGCCATTACCCTACTCACCCCATGCCGATGGAAAGTTTTGTAGTCCATTAAATATTTCTTGAGCTTCTCATTCAAACAGTGATCTCCCAAACAACGATTAAATTAAATGAAGGATTTTTTTTGTAGTAATCCAAGTCTCCACAAGCCACGAGATCACACATTGATTTGAAAAGATTTAGCTGAGAAACTTCATCGTAGCCACTGAACTGAAAACGCTAGCGCACACCCCAATTCAAGTTAAAGCACGAGCTTGACCGCATGCTGAGGGTGACTCCAGGGACTTGGATTACACCTGATGAGCAGTATGAAGCCATTTTATGTATTTGTTGTTGTTTTTTTTTTTACTTCAGTTGTTTGAATGCTGCAACACTGTTTAGCTGTGAAGCTCCAAAGATGTTCTGTGAACCATGACATTTTACCTGGCCGTAAAGGGGTGTGTAGATAATAACTGAATTTTCATTTTTGGGTGCACTGTTCCTTAAAGTGATACAGAACTGGGGAACAGCAGAGATTTGAGAACGTCTACTCACAGATCCAGTTTAATGTGAGCCATTGTTCATGTACAGATATTACTACTAGCTGCTTTAACAATCCCAAACATGTTGTCCATGGAATTCAGTTTATTTCAAATTGCCAAAACAGACAGAAAATAAATACTGCACACATTTCAACAGATATATAAACACAAATCAATTGTAAAAACAGGCAGGTTTAGTGCAAACGATAACTCTTGTAATCGGTAAAACATGTAATCACAAACAAAGACTGGAACTCAAATGAGGTCAAGCACAGGCAAGTTTTGAGAGGGAGTGACGGACACCGCAAACGATTCGACACGGAGCTGAGTTTTGAGAATCAACGCAGTCCTCCCTTCACCACTCCACTCAAGTGCACTTTAAACATGTTCCCACATTATCTGTAGCGTTAGAGATAACAGGGTCGGTGATTTGGTTTGTGTCGAGCTGGAAAGACAGTCATGCCAACACACATGACCTCTGAGGTCAGTTATCACGATGATGCATGCATATTGACATAAATCTACATTTTGTGTAGGAAACAGCAATAACCTCGGGTATTTGTTGCTTTTGAGGACTTTTGACTCAGACTTAGTCAAATGAGATCTGCAAATAATACATTTTATTCTCCCATGGGGGTTTTTATCAGTGGGACAGCGAACTGAAGAGCATTTCCTGTACATACTTACACAAAAATCAGGGGCGGAATAAGCATACAGCATTTGTGAGAGTGCATGTCTGGTCCACATATGTCTAATAAGAAAATGAGATAAAACTTTTTTTTTTTTTTTAATTGGAATTATTTGCAAATACTCTTTGACCAAAGTCTGGCATCGGCTGCCTTGAGCCAAGCAGTTAAACACTGGGCATCGCGGCGGAACCCTGTAGAAAGCTTCTTTACTCGTTTGATTTTTCATTTTGAAGTCACCTTGTTCTATGTCTCTCTGAACTTCATTAGGAAAATAGACATCTTTATTATTTTTTTTGTTTCTTCCTTATTATTCTCGAAGTGTGCAAAGACCGCAAAAATGGCAACACTTTGCCTCAACCACCCTTGAGAGCATTCATCAGCAGCACGTAAACATTGAATACGGGATGATGTAATTATGAGCAGATGTAAGTGTTTATCAGTGTGCTCGTCAACAACCGTTAACTCCTCTTGTGGGCACTGAGAGGGGAGGCTGGTCAGTGTATGAACAGAACACGAATGACACAGGTACAATAATATAAAACACGTCTTCACAGGAGAAGTTATGATTGCTGATAAAAACTGCTCATTCATAAACATCCTTATATCTGATTATAACTGCATTGTAGTTAACCGTTTATTAAATGTTTATATGGAGCTTATGAATGCTAAATATAAGGAGGGAAGGGGGGGTTGCAAAGTGTTACTTAAAACACATTGTTCATTTGTTCCCTATTTACCTAAATCGACAGCAAACATTGTAGCAGTAATGGGAGATCGTACAGCATCACTTGAAATGAACGCCCATGCAATCGTCTGGCCACGAAACACAACACTCCGGATTGAGCTCAATTAGCGGTTTAACCACGTAAAGAAACATTCATTGTCATGTGACATTGCTCGAAAAGAAGAAGAAGAAGAAGAAGTAGAGGAGGAAGAAGGGGTTACATTTGTGGCAAATGATTGCTTTTTAGTCAGTTCAAGGATGGAGTCCACACACTGAGCGTTGCTGCAGATTGGACAGAGGAGCAGACGGTTAGTGTTTCTCATGATTTTGGGGGAGGTGGTGTCTGCCTCTCTCCTCGGAGCTAAGGCGGAAGGTGGCAAGCTGTTTTTTTTTTTTCTTCCGATGACCTCCTCCTCCTCCTCTTCCTCCTTGTCTCTCTCGTTCACCCATCCTTTCATCTATCCGGCTGGCCACCCCCCTCCCGTGTCCTCCCAGCAGCCTCTCAGGCCCCCAGCAGCTTCTTGACAAGGTAGCCCGGCATGCTGTAGAGGAAGAGGCCCAGCATGATGAGCAGCAGCAGGGCCAGCACGATCTTGATGATCAGCCACTTGTAGCGGTTGCACACCAGGTAGCGGATGGCTTTCAGCGGGCTCAGGAACCACAGGAAGGTGGTGTCTGGGCGACTAGAGGCGGAGGGAATGGATGGATGTTTCAGAGGAATGTGGAGAGGATGGCGTGCAGGTGGGGGAGTGAGTTGATGAGGGGTGAGCGATGGAATGAGACAAGGGAGGAGTGACGGAGAGAGAGAGAGAGAGAGAGAGAGAAAGCTGGTGTTAGTGGTTAATAAGCCGCATTAATGAATATTGATGTTCACTACAGCATGCTCACAACCCGCATTTCTATAATGTTCCAGAGGAACAAAAGTTCACACCACAGAGTGAAAGCTGAACAATAAAAACATCCACACAAACAAGATGGATGGATGGATGACTGACCAACAGCTCAGAACCCTGATGTCTGTCCGGGGCCGTCTGTTTCTGACTGTGTTGGTGCATTTAACCGAACATTTTAAGGAGAGATTTATCTTTTTGAATGTCAATAATTTAAGTGTATTTTTTGTTTATTTGGAGTCACAGTCTATGTCATACCAACAGCCACACATGAGACTCAATAGCACCTTTTACATGCAAACTTGTATTCTTTATTCTGGTTTTATTAATGACCAAACACATCCCGTCTACCCTGAGTTTGAGCTGCTCCCCTCAGAGAGATGCCACAGAAAAAGATTATTATTATCCCAGATGCAATCAATGTGCTATGAATTTACTGATGATAAAGTTAAATCTATTCCTACAACATATTCAGGAGATTATATGGGACATGAGAAAGGTGCAGATATTATCACTACCAGATGTTCAGTACCAATGTTCGCCACATTTCATGATAAATGTACAATAAACCTTAATAATGCAATTTAGATGTGTGACTTAAAGTTAAATAGCTCTGCATTTAAAAATAAAACTTGGCTCACAGCTCAAACTATTTTGTAAAGTGTCCTAGAGTATTGTGTTTATGCTGTTGTGTATGATTTCTTTAGAATTAACAAAATACTGATGTTTGAAGCCAATGTCACCACCAATGTGTCTCCTGCAATAAAAAAATAATTCTTGCGACTTGGTTAGTATTGCGTTTCTTGTTGTGTTCTCATGGAGGATAATAACAATCAGGCAACCAAATGTCACTGAAAACGTCAGCTGCTCTTCTTTTGTTTCTATATTCTGTGGATTCACACTTGTAAATGTCAGATAGGCGTCTGACATGGAATTACAAAAACAACCTTCTCCAGGCGTAGCCTCACGTCATTTCATTTATGTCATTTACTGACTTTTATGAATATGTGTTTTCATACCAAACAGCTGGTCACAGATGAGATGTGTAATGGCACTCGGTGGCAAAAGAGACTGACACTAATCTACAGCTGAGCCAACAGAGGAGAGACAAACATGAAGGAAAATAGAGGAAACAAAGAGTCTGGCGTGACAGGACAGGAGAATCCAGGAAGCAAAAGGGGATTAACTAGAGAAGCAGAGACGGCGAGGACGGGGGCGGAGGCTACCAGCACGTCAGGCCCCCAGTATCTTCTTGACCAGGTAGCCGGGGATTGAGTAGAGGAAGAGACCCAGCATGAGCAGCAGCAGTATCAGGCCCAGGACCTTGAGGATCAGCCAGCGGTAGTTGTGCCAGATGAAGTAACGAATGGACTTCAGCGGGCTCAGAAACCACATTAGACTGGTGTCCGGGCGACTTTGTGGAGGGAGGTAGAGAGGGGAAAAAGTAAAGGAATGCAGATGGAGCCAAAGACAGGGAGAAAGAGGGTGAGGAGAAAGGGGGAGTCACACGCAAAAAGGAGGGGAGGGACCAGGGGAGGGGGAGAGACAGAGGGAGACAGTTGAAGAGATGGTAGGAGGAGAAACGAGTGCGAAAGTGTAACAGTGGTCTTTAGGCAGTGCAAAAAGCAGTGCAGGGTCAAAAAAGACCAAATCACAGCTTCATTAAATATTTAGTCTTGGCTGGCGCTGATCCGTGACGCAGCATTGGATCCACTGCTTTTTGCACTGAGAGGATGAACTTCTCGAAGAGGAAATTTAAAGGACAGTCATGTTTGTGCCTTTTATTTGCTCCACACAACTATCCTCAAATTTTAGTATGTGCATTTGTGAGAGTTTGACACGTCATATATTGTGATGATGTAATATCTTACTTGGGTTTCTCCAGTGGATCCGGCTCATTTCGTCCAAGTCCGACAGGACTCTTCTCGGCTTCTTCTGCTGTCACCAGATGAAGCTCAGCTTCTACTTTACCCTGGGATGACAACATGTTTGATAACATATCAAAGTTAATAATAATCAGCTAGACGCAGTCTGTTTAGGTATATTTATACTTGACCTTTCTTCCTTTCACAGGTGATGTAAACAATATTCTGTCTGTATAGATTGGTATCCTGTCTTTTGTACACATCAAATCATGCAAAATGATCGGGTACTGATTTGCAAACCTGTTTTGCAAAAATTACAAAAAAATGCAAAAAAACAATTCCCATGAGAAATAATGTGAAATCATTGTAACATGAGTTCAAACCCATGTAACTACAGAAGCTAACACACTTACACTTCTAGCTGTAGAAGCTTGGGTAATACTGAATAAATGAGTTTTTGCTTTGGAAGTGTTCTTGCCTGCTCTAATAGTTTGTTCTTTAAATACATTCTTCTTCATGCTGTTAAATTTAAATCAGATTCATTTCGCTTCATGTGGCTTTCCAACTGCTGTCTGAAAATGATTTATGAAACAATTACAAGATCATGTCGTGGTGTGACTCTGCAGTGCTGGTATCTTCAGTAGTTCACCGTCTTCACTAACTTACCGTGAGCTCCATCTCGTCGTTCTCATCTCGGGCCACGAATGGCCACCAGCCTTTGACCCGCTTCTGTTTGAAGATGGAAATGGTGGGCAGCTCGTGCTCATTTCGGATCATGTCAAGGGAACACTGCTTGGCCGTCTTGGCGCCACGAGGGAACCGGTTTAGGTCCAACTCAATCGCACCTGAGAGTGGTGGCAGTCAGACAGTAAGAGCGGTGATCATTTGTGTTGAATCAGGGGGAAATTTCTGCTGAGGACAAGCGACAAAAACATCAGTCCTCACCCAGGAAATCATCGGCGGAGAAGTGATCGGCGTCCCAGACCTGCAGCGTGAGGCGAGGAGGGATCTTATATTCAGTCTCATCCCAGGAGAACATGGACTCTTTCTTCGAGATGACAATCTTCTCCTCGGCCATGAGGTAATCAAAGGGGAAGACAAAGCGCCAGTTAAAGTTGCCCTCACCAGTCAGAGAGTGATAGTGCACATCTGTGTCCTGCTTGTCCTCCTGTTGTCCTTTCAGCCATCTATGGGGAAGGGTCACAGAGGTCTTTAGATCACGGTTTAGGGAGCTAAGTGGATAGACTTTGTTATTTTGTCAGTCATGCACTACTAAGGTCTAACTCAGGGAATTACAATCGTCTGTTAGTTACTGGATGTTAATTTGGTTGATTCAGACAAGAGCATAGGACACGTTAACAAGAGAGATGATGCTAATAGGTCAAAAATCAAAACATATAATGTGGCTCTCCAAAACCAAATCAGATCCATATACATGTGTGAGAGATGGTGTAACAATCTGATTTGATGTTGGAGCTTCACACTATTTTTCAAAAGCCATGCATACAAAAAGCTTGCAATAATGCCATTAGTGAAAATTATCTGAAATTTTCCTAAAGTAAAAGCTATTTTTTAGTGTCCGGATGCACTAAGCAGACGATCAGAGCCTATGAGGTGAGGCTGTGCCGGCGGGAGCTCTTTCGCTAACAGTTGAGTGAGTCTGACTTCATCAGTCAGGAGGAGCAGGGGGGACTGTCAGCCTAAAACATCTTAGTGAGGACAAGAAAATGTGAGGAAAATGTGCTGTGATTTGCTATCTGACATGTACTGGAATTAACTAAGCTGGGACTGAGAAGGATAAAGTCACTAAACGTGCCTGAGCTCATGTAACCCAACAACTGAAACATATTCACTCTATCACAATACTGGATGCATCTGAAACAACCACATCCTCCTGTCTGACAGTCAGTACTGATGGTTGAGTCAGCACTGAATACAAGAGTCTCGACTTCTAAAATACTTTATCAACCTCCAAGCGGTGAATATATTCAGACGACGGCCATTTTCCTTTGACATTGCGCTCGGGCGGTAAGCTCTAATCCTGCTCATAACATTAATAATAATAATAGGTGCTGTTTTCCATGTTGCAACTCATCTAAATATAGAGAATCAGACTAATTGTTATCAATTTAGCAATTACTGGATGATCATCAACTTAAAGCATGATGGATTGTGAAAATCTGAGTGTGATCAGGCCATATTTTAAGGTAAAAAAAATATTGATATCTTGGCATTCAATTACTTCCCAGCTGACATTTCTATTCAATAACATCCAATGTGTTTCCTTTTCGGGCTTAAATGTGTCGAAGCTGTGCAAAGTGGCTTAATGCTCATGTTAGCTGTTAGCTTACGGAAGGTAGTAGGTTGTGAAACATGTTGTTTTACCTTGAAATAGGTGTCAGTTTCTTTCTGCATTTTTGCAATCTATCTTTTTTTGCAGTTGCTGATCAACATTAAAGTCTGAAACGATAACTATTTGTCTGATTTTTTCTGTTTATATGATTTGCAACCTGGAAAAAAAGAAGCACGACCTTTGAGCATCCCTGCGCCGAGTGTGATGTCAGAAGGAAAATGGCTGCCGTATGAATGTGGTCTATTGAGGGTTGTTTTAGGATGGCACCCCGTTTGTTATAGTATGGTCCTGAGGTCCACGGGTGACACCAGGTGAGCTGAGGGAAAAGTACGTTTGGTTAAGAGGTGCAGGAGTGAGGAGGCTCTGCAAAACTTTAACAACTTTGAAAAGGAATAAACTATCAGTAGAGTTACTGACCTTTTTCATTGTAGACATTTTACATGTTACCACAGGCACAGTAGAAAACATTAACAGTGACTGCATTACATTTATGTACCAGCTACAAGAAACTGATGTTGTTTATCATGCTGGCACATTTAATGGGATGAGGCATTGGTCAAGATATTAGTTCCCCCTTTGCTTTTTCTACTATATGTTTGGTCACATTATGCCTCAACCCTCCATCTTCCATTCCTGATAATTGGATCTGTTTCACATTATTTTGAGGCTGAGTAAATGGGAATTGCATTGGACAGAAGGCACATTTAATTCACAAATTCTTCAAAATGTTAAAATGTCTGCCATGAAGAAGGTCCTAGTATCGGGACCAGGCTGCAACATAACAATGTTATTCGAAACATTGGAGCTCTGTAGTGCCATGCATATTCTCTGCTTATATACATGCAAAAAGCTCCAACTATCTTAAAATAATAAATATTTTGAAGTCTCTTAGAAAGTCAAGTAATTTCCAGCACAATTGGCAATATAGGATCAAACCACAATCCTTGGAAAAAAAAATTGATTGTAATTTAAAAAAAAAAGATATCCTCCCTTGTTCAAAAGCCCTGCCACATCAGTGATGACAGCAAAAGTTGCTGCTTGGCGTTGGAAATAATAGTTTGATATAAGAGAAAAGAAAATGATAGGTTGACATAAAAAAGGAAAATTGTATTTTGACAAAATGTAAGTGGTTGTTTGATGGTCTACACATTTTTTTCGTTTGTTTTACAAAAACAGGAAAGAAAAAAAAAAACTTATAACCAGGACAAAAAAAATAGTTTGACATAACAATAAATGGAAATAACTGTTTGACAGAATGAAATAAGATAGTTGTTGGACAAAAAACAAAGTAAAATAAAATAGTAGTTTAACAAAACCAAGAATACAGTACTTTGACATTAAGAAAATAGTAGTTTGACATAAATGAAAAGTAGTTTACAAAAATCAATACAATATTCTGGCAAAATGAAATAAAAAATAGTAGTGGCTTTACAAAAGAAAGGAAAAGAGTAGTTTGACAAAATAAAATAAAAAATTGTTTTTATAAAAAAGGGAAAATAGTTGTTAGGCAAAAAATAAGAAAAGCAAACAAATGAACAATTAAGAAAAAAAGGACTTCTTATTCATGATAGTTGAGAGGCTTCAGCAGTTTTCAGGGACATAAACAAATATTTAATCTCAGCATAACTCTAAATTTGAGCTGTGTGAATGCCAATGGACTGTTTATAGCTTATATACCATAATAAGGATTACAAGTGTAGTCAACAAGTTGTTTATGTGGTTTGATCCTGAATTAAGTCAATTTTTTTACTTGGCAAAAGTTTTCAGCGTGCTATTTGGAGAGTTTAGGACAAGCGAGGTAACGTGCTGGATGGAGAGTTGAGACAGGAAGTGGGAAAAGGGGAGAGAGGGGTGACGTCAGGCCTTCAGGAGGGGGGAGGAAGGGAGGTACGAGCCATGCGATGGAATCGTGTGTTTACCCCCTGACATAGATGTCAGACATCTTCTCTCCTGTCATGAAAGCATCGTCCTCTAGAATTACGTCATCAGTGTTCCAAATAACAACACGAAGCTCAAAGCTAGACACCAGCAGAGCATTGACCAGAGGAGAGAGAGAGGACGACAGACAGATAGACAGGAGACACACCACAAACACAAAGACAGACACCACACGAATACGCACACAGAAACAAAAAAATGGAAACAAAACAAAAAAAAGTAATGGTTAACTGCAACAAAAAAAAAAATCCACACACAGCTCACACCCACGGGACGAGGCTCGGTCACCGCGTCCCTCTGTACCTACCCCCTGACAAATATGTCACTGGACTTTTCCCCAGTGAAGTAATCATCGTCCTCCAGTATTACTTCGTCTGTATTCCAAATAATCACCCTGAGCTCATATCTGGTAAGGGGAGGAGGAAGGAACACATACACACACGGTTGGACTTATATTTGACAGTAAGTAGAGCGCTAACTATTCAAACAGACTCACCATTATTCAACTTGGGGGTAAAACTACATATTCTGTTGAAAAAAAAACACTCAAAGAAATTTAGGAACTTTGAGGGAAACTAACAAATCTCTTCTCAGGTGAAACTGCATTGCATTTACGGCTTTGCACAATCAAAAAAACATCATCATCATTGTGACGTTTGTCTCGTTTGCTCCAGCCTACGCCTACCTCTTTGGTTTCCGTGGTGATATGTCAATCGCGGGTCCAGGAGCAGGCATGTCCATAGGAAACATGTCCACCCACATCTCAATACGGCCCTTTGAATGCACAGAGAAAAAAAACAGCTGAACTCTAATATCAATCTGTTTCATTACCTCCCGCACAAAACATGGATCCTTCCTACCTGTTCGATGCCGGGTTTGTCAGGGTTCAGCAGGGGTCTGGTCTCCACGTGTTCAGGGACAAGCTTGCAGCCCACCCTGGGGATCTCCTCCCAGTGGTTCAGCACCGTGAGGGCCAAATGCTCCTCGGTCTGCTTCTTCAGACCTGAGATATCGACAGGAGAAGGTAAGGATAGGAAAGGAGAGCAAAACACTTAAAATGCTTGAATCAGAACAAACTAATACTGTTTTAGCCAGTTTGTGGCATTGTTGTTGTTGTTGCATTGTTGGTACAATGGTGCGAGTATAGTTCCAAAATGGAGGCTGTGTTACCTGGCCATCAGCTAATCATTCTTCTAGGGCGATAACTTCGATTATATATGTAACGAATGGGCTTATTCAACTATTCTACCTAATTTGATGTACTCACTGTGCATTCAGCAGCAAACTGCAGCAGCAGTTTTGTACATCCTAACTAGTCAACACATAATAAGTCAACTTGGACCCACGTGTGACACAAACCCCAGTCTCTTGGGTGAAGCCCCTGTGCTCACATCACTCATCCATCACTTACTCCTTGATAAGCGGTCTTTGACACTATAACTATCACACAACGTCAACATTCGACCGGTGTTTGCAGGGTTATAGCTATCAATGGAAACAGTAACTCCCAAGATTACTGGCAACATCAGCTGAACGCTAACATTGTTTACAGGATCAACATAAATGATGAATGGACAACAGAAGTGCTGGTGTCCTCAGTGGAAGACTTGATGTGCGGTTATACTCTTAGAGCATTGATTGATTTGTATCTCATCGGAAATCTGATTGATTATGTGAAGGATATTGATTTATTTGAGTACACAACAAGAAAAGGAAAGAAGAATAGAAGAACAGAAGAGGAATTAGAAGAACCCCAACAAATCTTTGCCACAACCAACAAAGATTATGTTGAATGTACTCAAACACCATCAGTTCCTTGACTTCAGGGACTAACCATCGCTTTTATATTTCATTACATCGTCAGCATAATTAATTTGAGGGGTTAAATAGTCATGTTGAATCCTACGCCGGGCTTTATATAATCTCACAGTTTTAGCAGCTGTACCATTTTCATCCTCGATCTCTATAGGTCCCGTGAAGATTCGATTCGCCACCTTGACTTTGCCTCCCGGCCCGTAATGAGGTCCATCGATCTTGCCCTCCTTACAGAGCTTCGCCAGGATCTGACTGGGCTTCATAGGGTCCCGCCAAACATTGTATCCATGGCTGACATTAACAGATAACAAGGAGGTAATTGGAATTCAGAATTCAGAGAGAAAGTTATAATTCATACAGTTAATGCAGTCAACTTCAGGACATCTCAGGGGTTTTGACTAACATTTTCTGTTCTAACTATTATTTGTAAAAGTGGTGGAGACACTGGCGATGCTATAACTTAGCAATGAACTACAACTTGAAGGATAGAAACACATGGATGCTCACACAGAATAGTTGGATGAAATGCCACAGGTGGCTCTGTATTTGCTGTAGAAACGGTTCTCTAAGTCGATCTTTGTCTCTCCAATCAGGTCATCAGTGCCGACCAGGTCCCAGTCGTACACGGACACCGTCAGCATGGACTCCATGGGGAACGTGGCCTCGATGTCGAATGATCTAGGCACAGACGAGTGGAGGATAAACAGAAATCAAGAACGAGTTAAAACAACAGAGTCCATATTCTTTGACGAGTGTTGTGTTTTGTCCATTACCAAACATTACATTACCAAAAACATGGAAATAAAAAGGGAGTTGCTTTCTCTCAACGTACTTGCCAAACACAGGATTGAGCTGTTTGGAGATGTAGTTCTCTTTGTCCTTGACCTCTGACTTCCCCAGCTTTATGACAATGTACGGATCAGCCTTCCCGTTGATGTCAGCGGGATGAAGGTCTGTAGCCTGAGGGGGAGGAAAACAGAGCAAAGAGTATTTATTTGATCCCGTTTGATTTTTAATTTCAGTATTGATTGAAACGGACACTCACCCGGACCACATAGACACGGACGAGGACGTTGATTGGATCGTTGTGTGGAATGCTCTGGAACATTCCCATATTGGGATCAAATCCTGCCTCTCTCGTGATCTCCTCCGACAGAGGTAGCTTGTACATACATAAAGATCCCTGGGTCACACAAAAAGACATCAGGTTAAAAGATAAGTGTGTTTTTGCTCTATGACTTCTTTTAATTTTTAACCTCTTTCTGTTCGCTAGTGCAGGTTGGGACTAAATGTAAACCCACCGTGGTTTCCCCCATGGGTTTGCAGACTACCTTTTTGAAGCCTTGATATTATGGCAGTAGCCATCTTGTTTCTTTGGAGCCAGAAATGACCATATTTGTGAGATGGTGGGCTGGAGGAGGATATCCTGATTGGATCAGGCTGAGAAGCCAAAGACAAGCCGTGGGACCGATTTGTCAATAAAAAATGTAGCTACGTTTTATTTTACTCTCAGTGAGAACTTCATTTAAAGTGATTGAGACCAGAAACTTATCAGGAAACTATTCACTGAAGTAATAAATCAAGTGAGAAGTGGGGTCATTTTCTCATAAGCTTACATACAATTCGACTTCTCTTTGAATCCAGTAGAGTCGCCCCCTGCTGGCTATTAGGCAGAATGCGGATTTAAGGCATTTCTGCTTTGGCTTCACTTTTCAGACCTGGAAGTTCTGTCAGTATCCTATACTGAATGTTTAGGACATAACTTGTTTGTACTCAGTAACTTTTACCACCTTAAATCTGCCGACAATCCTGTCGTCATCCAGCGCGTGTTCGTCGTCATCCCCTGCCTTTCCTCTGTACAAGTTAAAAGTGTGGAGCCAGTCCTCGAAGTTGCCGTACTCACTCTCCAGCTCCTTGTTGTACACCTGCATATGAACGGACACGCCGTGTTTGTATCTGCATGTATGCTGGTTCTTTATTGTCCCACTGTGACTGATATACTCACCAGCAGCTCATCCACTTTAGCTTTAACCGGTCTTTTCTCGGAGCCGTCAGCAGCCAGACCCTTCTTCTTGTCCTTGGAGCCCTTCTTCTCTTTGCTCTTTTGATTCGTCTTGGAGCCTTTCAGAAGAAGGTCATCGATTTTGATGTCTGATTGGACGGGTGAGTGGAGGCGGAGGTGGAGAGAGTTGGGATGGAGTCATGAGGTGGGGTGGCATGGTGGCACACAGCACTACACACGTCATTCAACATGAAAGCTGACGAGTCTGTTTTGTCAGGGGCGTAAGTTTCCCTGAAATCATGCACAGGCACTCCAAGAACCAAACACACCAGAAAATGTTAAATAATTGGGTCTGAATAGTAACTTAACACCACCCGCTAAAATATTGTTTTTGATGATTTAAAGTAGTGATTTAAAGTATTTTGTGCGATCTAGCACCCCCAAAGTTTTCTGATGAAACACCACTGCTGTAAACGGAAATCCCAGGTTTCTGTAACAGTATTATCAGATGTATTGTCAGATTAGCCAGTTAGCTAAAGGCAGCCACAGTTAGCAGCAGTTAGCTGTTAATAAGCCCATTTATCAAAGTTTTATGATAATTTTCACTAAAGTGTTTATTCTTGTGATGGATGCAGCACCTTTAAAGAAGTTTTATGCAGCACAGATTGCAGTGTACCGGTAAATAATACATATTTTTTTTCTGTGCAGATGTTGGTTAATTCACTGTGAGTCTGTATAAGCCAACTTTCATGTGTACAGCAGAGCAGGGAGGTCAAGCCAATGGAGGAAATGGTCATGAATGTGATAATGGTTGACTCATACACAAAGCCTGGATGAATCCATAGGAGGAAGGAGATGATGATGCTTTGTTCTCACATACATGCTACAGCTACAGTCCAAAATCACTCCCTCGTTCATCCCCGCCTGTACAATAACAACTCAGCTGATGGGCCTATAGTTAGCAGTTAACATTTATGGATCCTCACAGCAGACAGCATGCATCAGAACAAACAAACAAAAAATTGCTTGCACAAAGGGAAATGGTGAAACACCTTTCTATTTGAACCAATACATTGTGGATGGTGATGAAACAGATCCAAAAATGTTTTTACTGAGTCTTGAGGATGAAACAGCCATCTAAATAAAGGCTTTTAAACTGACATAGGAGAACTGAGAACATTTTTTTTTAAAAGCAATCCTGCAAAGTTCAGTAAAAATAATCAGGAATGTTTCTATACTGGGAGAATCACAACTCAAAACTTGACATGTCCCTTTAAAAGAACAATCAGAGCAGCAGACATTTGGCACACTGGCAGGCAGCCCGGCCAAGTTCAGTACCTGCGGCCTCTGCAGCTATCTCCAGGTCCTCCCTCTCCTCCGCCTCAGCCTGAGCCATCTCCTGGGCTCTGAGGGTCTGGAAAACCAGCAACAAACTGTTAGTGGATGTCAGGTTTCGGGGGCAATTTTGTGAGACTGAATTAAAAGTGTCGATGCAAATAGACAAACCTCTTTAAGTGTTTCTATTGAAGCAAAATATTTGGACCACCAGTCCAGCACTCTCTCATCCGGCTCATCATCTTCGTCCATTCCTCCCTTCTTCTTCTTCTTCTTCTTCTTTTTCTCTTTGTCGCTCTCCTCCTCAGTCTGTTAAAAGACACTTAAGTGACTCTCAGGAGCTCGTCTTTTCATTCGTAACGAGGCACCAGTTAACTTCTGTGGGAACCGTTACTTACCATATCAACTTTTACAACAGCGTCAGACGTCTATGATGGGGGGGGGCATCACATGAAACAACACAAGGGTTAATACACACAGCGGATGGTGCAGGTAGGAGCGGCACATGTACAGAAGCAGGTTAAAAGGATTGGACATAAAGCAGCACTACTATTCCTACTACTGTTAACACACATGAACACACACAGTTTACATTAGAAAATGAGCTCCACAGTGAAGTCAAAGAGAAGCTTACAGCGTCTAACTTGACGACTGTGTCCATCTTTCGGAGCGAGGGCTCTGAGTCCATGTTGACCGTGATGTCACCTGCGGGGCGAGAGAAGGTGCGGGAGGAAAGGCTAGGTGAGGAGCGAGGCTGGGAGCCGCCATTGGCAAGGACCATGTAGCCATTCATAAGCTTAGCTGTTGCCGGGCCGAGGGGCACCAAGAGAGCAGGTGGCGGGAGAGGACAGGACGGCCAAGGACACGCGAGAGAGGAAAGAAGAAGACGACAGATGGAGAGAGGAAACAGGAACGAAAAGAGGTCAGGGCAGAAAGCGAGCAGAGAAATCAGCAAAGTTAATAAAGAATGAATATTCATTCTTTAGGGACAACAGAGCTGGAACAGAAGTGAAGTGTAAATGTGATCCTTAAAGTTTGTTTTAACCTTCCGTGATAGTGTATAGCGTCCTTTTAGTCCTTAAACATTAGCATGGAAAGGGTTAAAACAAAGTCTAATTATTTTTTGCAAACATTGTTTCATCACGTTTGGACTTTTTCACAAAGTAAAGGAATCCCAGAGCTGACAAGGAAGTGAAGAAGAGAATCTACATGTTTCAGATAAATGTGCTATTTGTTGCTGTTATATTTGAAACATTTAAAGACTAGAAAGGCTCTCTGCGTGTAAAATGGCAATCAATTGTGAGCTTTTCTACTATACTATGCAGGATTTGATAAGGAATAGAAGGAGGGATAGAAGTTCATGGTGGTTATGTGCTGAAAACACAAATAAACACTCCCACACCTCTGCAGAAGGTGCCACGATGCCAGATTTTATACAAATTCATTTGAAACGCAGCTTATCCTTTTCACCTCTCTGCTCTGAGTGTGTGAAACTCACCCATGGTCAAACACACACACAGTTCATGACACAGGCAGAGCAGAGAGACGACAAAGCGATGTGACCTTTAAGTCCATACACTGTTTTGTGGAAAATCCTGAGTAGTATACCTTTAAAGCAATCGGTAAACACTGTAGGGATATTACACTCTCCTCTAATGGCCAAGTGCTCCACAAGTTGTTAAATACAGTAAGATAAAATAAAATGGCCATACTAGGACCAGTTGCTACAGTCAATAGGACGCTCATTAATTACTGAACATGTTTTTGTTCTCTGTCTTGATAATTTTGTTGAATTTTATTTCCAACTGATGGACTCACAAAACTGCTGGTGTGTGTTGGCTTGACGTCTCTAAAAGAGAACACAGGACGTATCGTGCAACACAAAGCTACGACTTCAAAAACACAACGGAGCTCCTTACTAACAATGACATATCACAAAAATATAAATATAGTCCTTTACCTGCTGTGGCCCAGTTGTTGGAGGTCTTGTCCGGGGTGCTGTAGATGAAACGTCTCAGGCTGGTGACGGCGTGGGACCCCACCAGGATGTAACGGCCAAACGCCCGGCAGTCAACCACCCGGATGTTGAGAGGAGGGTGTAGAAGCTCGTTCTCTGGGAGGTCCTGAGGACAAAATACAGAGCTGGTAAACAGAGATGTTCACATTGTGCCTATGTATGCTTCTTGGTTACAAAGGGAGACAAGTGTGTTTTGTTGATTGTAAGGAGCTGGTTGATTATAAGGTCTAAATGTCACTGCACTTACCACCTCAAACCATTTAACCAGGATGCTGAAGTTGGGGTTTTTCTTGTAGTTCTGGATGAGGACCGACTGCACGCCTCTACCGGCGCACTCTATGTCCACACGGGGCCGATCCACCTGAGCCAGGTTAATCCTCTTCAGATCCCGTAAGCCCCAGAACAAAACCTAAACGAGAGAGAAAACAGCAGTAAGGGAAGGGAGTCTCCAGAGCTAGAAAAACCCCAGAGCTGTTGGTTAAACTCTCACCTCTATGCGGTAGCGACTCAGGACGGGTCGGATGCCCAGCGGCACCGGTAGAATGGGTCCACGTTCGGAGTCTGTCGGACCCTCAAGGGGAGGGAGGTCGGCCCTCCCTCCTTGACCGATCTGATAAAGGAGGAGAGAGGGGAGGTTAACATGAATATCACAGTCTGTGGTTTCTCAGATGTGATACAGACTGAGCACCATACCAGAATTTATTTCTACAGTAGCAATATTTCTATCAATTCTGTCTTTGCTTAGTGTGACAACTTTGAAGGAGTTCAGAGGAGGCAGAGGTTAAGGCTGCGCTGGCAGAGATAAAACAGTTCCTGCAGTACAAACACCAACGACAAAGTGGGATGAAAGGAGAGAATGAAAGAAAACGAGCACCTTTATTTGAGGGACAGCAAAGTTATGGACAGCGATCAGAGCTCGCCTAATCGCCTCCTCGTCGAAAGGAATCTGTAGGCAGCAGGAGGAGGCACAGAAGGAGAAAGAGAACGACCAAATGGATATTTCACAGGAGAAAGGAGAAAAGGTGAACATGTAAGTGGATGGACAGGTAGCGTGGTGACACGGCGGAGAGGAAACAATGGAGATAGGAAGAAGAGAGCCGTAAGTAATGCATCGTGATTGTAAAGTTGTGAAGAGGCGGTTGTTGGGATGGATGTACAACCAGGCAAAGACCAAGAGATGAGTTTTATACGGAGAAAAGTTTTTTCATATGGAGAACTGAAACTGCCAAAATCAAGAATAAATAAATATATGACCCAATAATAATAATACTCCACGTATGCAGAAAGAAAAAAAAAAAAACATTTGCAATTTTCCTTGATGATCTGTCCATGCTCCACATCATTAAAGGCACCACAGGAGGCCTTTAATTGAATCTTCCTCTTTTGTCCTCTTGTTCTCTTTAGTGTAACAGTGTGACACACAATCTCTGAAGGAGGGTTGCACGTGCGTGTGCACGGCTGCATGCGTTCGTAAAAGTTAACTTGTGTGTTTCTCTTGCATCTTCTTACCTGCAGCAGCTCGAAGGCAGCCAGCAGTTCCCCGGCGGTGCAGTTCCCTCTGTAAACCTGGTAGTACTCCAGCTGTGGCGGGAACCTCGGCGGGCCGTAGTGCTCGTCACACATCTTGATCGTGGGCTTCGCAAACGTCCGACCTATGAACTCTGCCTTGCCCTGAACACCACATTGTGACAGCAGGCAGTGGAGACAGTCAGGGGCACAAGGGATGGGAGTTAGACACGGGTGTGAGAGGTGCAGTTTCCACGGCGGCCACTTGGTGTCAGTATTGGTTCAAGTGGATGAACATTACAAAAAAGTGGAATCTGAGAGGGGAAATATTTTAAAAAATCCAGTTTTATGCAACACAAACAAGCACCCTGACTACACATGACGGTGTAACAGAACACAAATAAGTGTATTCATTAAATGAATGTCTACATCAGCACTTTGTTTCACAAAGTATTTGGAGGTAGACATTCTTACTACGCCGCTGCTGCTTATTACATCATTAACGCTCCTGCTGCTGAGAGGGGGAAAATGCAAGGTACATGCAAGTCTTTCCAAAAGTTTTCTAGAGCTCATCAGCGGCTAGATGAACCAAACAATTCATGCCACATCAGCTAACAGCCATCAGCATCTATTAAAAACTTCCATAAATTCAAAGCGGCACTAATGCTTTCAACACTCTGTTTAGCCAGCGCGAGCATGAGCAAGGCCAGAGTTCAGGAGGAGGACAGGGAGGAGTGAAGGGCGGTCGGACAGGCAGAACACGAGGAAGGGAGAAGCAGAGCAGTTTAATTAGCGCAAAACGCAGTTCTGTTTAACGAGCAGTGATGAATCCATCAGTCCAGCATCCACTCATTCACACGGAGGGAGATCATACCACGGTGTCCTGGTCATAGATTTCAACCACAATGATCGGCGGGTCGTCTCTCAGCTCGCTCGCCTCCCCGAACAGCTCCACGTCGTCGAACACCAGCAGCTGGTCCCACGTGGGGCACAGAGTCTCGCTCAGGACCTGCAGCACACACACCGAATCGGTTCGCTTATACTCGACACACTCGCATGTTTATAGATACAGACGCACATTCGCGGTCCTACCTCGGTGACCTGGCTGTGCGTGGAGAAGAAGACCCGAGCGAAGGGATCCGAAAGGCCACTGCTGTCAGCGGCAAACAGACTGCGGGCCTGGTACATGTGAGCTCTCAGCTGGAACACCTGCTTCACTGTTGGACACACACACGCACATCACATTAACTGACAATCAATCCCCTTCGCTGGCAATCTTACACTGAAGTTAGTGAAAAGAGCCGCAAAGTAAAAGGGATCAATTGAAGTCAAACGTCCATCTCACGTCTGGGTGAGTTCATTTTTGTGTTTACTGCCTCTGATTGATCCGAGAGTGAGAAACTTAATGCTAAATCAAAGCCCAGTTTGGCAGTAAATAAAGAGAAAATAAAGCAAAAATCATTCTCCAGTGAATGAAAAGTAAAACTTCTGGATTCAGCAGTTGTGATGTAGCTACAACAGCACAGGAACCTTAAATAATAACACATGTCAAAGGAAGCTTTGATACATGTTAAATGAACAGCTCACCCAGAAATCAAAATTCTGTCACTATCTGTTCACCTGCATGTGGAGCCAAAGTCGGGCCAAATAATATTTCTGCTGTTTCTTCACAGAGAAACATTGCAGCATTTTCCATCTAAAGAAGATGGGGACTTGCTTTAAGAGTCAGTGGAAGAGAACATTGATTTGAGGAGAAGCTATTTACACCCTCAATGAGTGGTCGAGCTGGTTTGCCCACTTCAACTTTATGTTTTAAAACAAGCGCCCGTCTACTTCACTTGTTTAGGAGAACGCTGTTTTGCCGTGAGGCTCCAGAAATGTTTTGTGGACGACAAAACTTCATCTGACTTTCCATCAGCATGGAGATGATATGGCTGAATTTTCATTTCCGGGTCAACTCACCCTTTAATGTTTAAGTGACCGTTATGTTTCCCACTTAGAGAACTGATATATGTGTCTCCCATTTTGTCATTTTGGGTGTGTGTACTTACTGTTATAGACGAGGCTGACCGGGGGAACGGATTGAAGACCGGGACCTGCTTGAGCAGCCTTGATCTCTTCAAAGCCATTAGGCAGACCGCTGAGGAAGTCCTTCCTTTGCTTGTTGAGGCCGAGCCACAGATACAGCTCCAGCTTAGCCTGGACTGTCCAGCCTGCAGGACCAAACCCCTTCTTACCAGGCAGCTGTGGTGAATATTTATGAAAGGTTTGATAAAAAAAAAAAAAAAAATGAAGAGAGGAAACTTTTGAGAAAAACATGGGGAAAAGTATGTATTCAATCCTCTCTTTGTATCAATACAGAGTGGATCATTGAGCATTATGCTGACAATGTTGCAACACGGTCCAATTCATAAATATTAAGGAGCCACATAACCGATTTTCTCTCCAGGCAGCCGTCACAGATTTACAAGCCTACTCACCATAAAACCTGTCAATACTGTACGTCTTGTATCGTGACTATTTACGACAAAATATGTTGCAAAGTGGAACTTCTGTTGATGAGAGTTATTGGATGAGAACATAAAAGGTTGAGAGCGGAGGAGGAAAGAGACGATCGCACCTTGAGAAACACAGCTTTGACTTTGCCGCAGTCTTTCCCCGTCTCCTCGTCCACGATGGAGTACAGGATGTCTTTGGAGGGAATCCGGGCGTAAGCGATGCGCTTGTTGTTGCTCATCATCCAGACGAAAACATCTGGGATGCTGTGCTGAGGCTGGACAAAATGAATATGTGGGGTTTGATTAATATGTGATGAGCCCTCGCCTTGCAGGTGAAAATGACATTTCTTTGGGCGCTCTTCTTTGGG
This sequence comes from Acanthopagrus latus, assembly GCF_904848185.1. NCBI lineage: Eukaryota > Metazoa > Chordata > Actinopteri > Spariformes > Sparidae > Acanthopagrus > Acanthopagrus latus. The sequence goes on along the minus strand of NC_051060.1, from coordinate 14,205,695 downwards.
TGTTTTCACAGTGATACAAGTTAAGGTTTTTACCCTTTTCATCATTTCTTTTGTCTAAAAACACATGGAATGTTAAATTTCTTAAGGCTGTGTTCTCAAAATTAGTTCTCTTTTCCAGAAAGCCAAAAAGCTCCACTTTCTTTAGATCTCACATCCATCCAGTTTTATTCTTATCTATACTCAAAAGGTTTTCACAGAGGGGTTTTTGCTCATTCATCATTATGATGATTTCTTTACTTACTGTTACTTTTGGCCTCAATACTAAACATATGCAAATAAAGAAAAGAGAAAATAACAAGACATTTATTCAATATATTAAATATATATACACAATATTTTTCGTAAGAAAACACACTTGTGTATTTGGTTTCACTCAAGTGATGTGTAAGAAAGTGTAATCCCGTCTGTAACGCCCCTGTTTAGATAATGAAACTGTAATCTGTTAAAAAAAATAAATAAATAATCTGCAACTTTAACAGAAAACAGCGGTGGTCATGGTGACAACTATCAGATGAAATCTTCAGCCTATCCACTTGTAGTCTCTCCCCTTGAACAGATCTGTGTCTTTACCTCGTCAGCGAGGAACCGGAGCTTCTGCAGGAAGTTCTGCACCAGCTTCAGTTTGTCTCTGACTGTGTTTTTCTTCACTTGGGTCCGGATCTGCTTGGCCTGCTGGCCCATGCTGTCCTGCATGACGACAGATGACAGATGATGGTGAAGTGCACAAACATCACATCATAGCTGGGAGTCTGTTTGTATTCAATTTCACCATCTGCTTGTGGATTTTCTCCCTGAATATGAAAAATGTTTTGGTTCCAAGAGACAGTGATTACCGACACTGTCACTACTTGCATGTTTCTAATTGTCCCTTAACAATAACGACTTTTCACACCATGAATCAACTTAAAAACTCAAATTAACTTTCTCCTGCTGTATCTTTGTTTCCCATTGCAGTTTCCCTCACACACAGTGCAGCTATAGGCCAGTCTGCAATATAGTCATTTATTTTCTTAGTATGCATGAATGGCCTTTATTCACCACTCCTACAATGAAACACTTTGAATTGTTTTTGCACTTGCTCTTGAAATGAAGTCCAATGCAAATCAAACACAAACATGCATCAGAGAGAATGGGAAACATTTCCTAGAATGAGATATTTCGAATGTATGTATGCAAATGTATTGCGAGGGGTTATTCAAGGGAGTGAAAATGATTTGAAATTAATTTCCTCAAGTAGCCTTTTCAGGAACTCCACACTGTTGACTCTCTGAGGCGCTGGGATTATTGACTGAACAGCTACCGAATTGATGCTATCAATCTCAGCTTTGTCTTTCCCTTTACAGCTCATACTGCTTCCTTCCTTCGATATGTGAGTCACATCAATCATCTCCATACCATCTCTCTCATGCAGGACTTTAGACGCTCCCGATCCAGTTTGGTTCGGCCCGCCTGGTTCACGTCCTTGTTCGCCAGGGTCACAAACCGGCTGGAAATAAATCAAATGAAAAATTTATTCTTTTGCAATCTTATGCACGCTACCAATGAACAATCGTTTCAGAGAGAACAGAAACAGAAATAAGGATCGATAAGGACACTGCTGGTTTTATGAGTGAATCTTAGAGATGGTTGAGAGTCGATGAAGTTGGAAGCTGCAGTCTTAATTGTTCATGTTTGAGGAGTTTAAAACAGCATCATAACCTCAGATCTTAAAGCGGTTTTACAGCTTTCAGCACCTGAAGCAACTCTGCGTATCTTTACCAACCATCGAATCACAATGCCTGTTTTAATACGACAGCATGACAAATGATTATTTTTATGCAGCTTGCCTGCAGCCGATGCTCAGATCCTCCAGCACTCCCCTGAGTCTGCGCTCTGGAAAGGCCTTCTCTGTCTTAATGATCTCCTGAACATCGTTCAAACCCTCTTCCTTTCGGGACACAGAAAATACAAGGTTAGTGCTCACATGTTTGTGTCCAAAACAAGTTTTGCAGATGCAAATGCCTCTTAACTATATACCAATAGTAATAACTAAAAAATGGGAGGTACTTTGTGCATAGCAGTGCTTCTCTTCTGGGTAAAGCCAGCACGGGTCAAATGACAGACCAATAAATCAATATTCTAGCTCACACCAAAATACGAGTGACACTACTTTATTAAATGTTAAATTAAAAACAGAGGGGGTGCTAGAGTCATATATACTGTGTTCAGTAGCTCAAAATGTATCTTTTTTAATCATTTTTTAATTTAGTTATTTTCCTTCATTCCCATATTTTTAGCCATGCTACTAGCATGCAATATCACTACAACCATTAGATGGATTGCTGTGACATTTTGTACAGATATTTGTGTTCCCAAGAGGACACATTTTAATGACTTTGTTGATCCTACATTTCATCTAGCACCATGAAGTTGACCTTTATGCGTCTGAGGAAAATATCACTATAGTTATTTATTTGTAGTTATATATGGATTGCATCAGATTTAGTACAGATATTCACATTCCCCAGAGGATGAACTTTCCTGATCCTCCGACTCTCCTTTTAGCGCCATTATCAGGACAGTCGCTTCCCCCAATACATACAGCAGACGCCTACAACGATGGCATCGACTCCAGCTGCAGCTCGTCTTTAAAGCTAATGGTCAAATGACAGCACGCTAACATGCTAAACAAAGAACATACATGATAGCGTTGTCATTGTGAGTCCAGCTGAGTACAGCCTCTCGGAGCTGCTTGCACGGCTGTAGATGCTTACAAAAAGTTAGAGTCAAGCCATGTAATCTGACCTTTGCTCATTGGAGAGAAAGGTGCATACTGACCAGTTTGTCTGCGATCTTGTCCATCATGTTGGAGTTGTAAAGTCGTCTTCTCTGGTCCTGCCACCAGCTTCTGATGTACACACAGGGCTTCTTTGCAAAGTAGGGAAGGTGGAAGTAATTCCTGTGAAGAATAAAGAAAAATGACTTGGTCCATATTCTTACAAGCCTTAATTACTACATGATAAACTACAGTTTAGTTTATAGCCTGAATGTGTTGAGCATTTTCCAACCACGCTCTTAACGCAGCTACAACAGTCTGCTCCTGGCTGACATTCACTGTACTGTCTGTGATAATTGTCACCGAACACTGAACAGCAAGTTCAAAAGGGCTGAAACTAGATGAGCAATTTATCACAAATTGCTTTCTCACAACCCTTGACCTCGCTCCCGCAACCCCTGACCTGTCTGTGATGACGGGCTTCATCGGAGGCGTGCAGGAGACAGACACCAGGTCGCTCTCCTCGTCCGCCTCGTCCTCGCTGGAGTTCTGGATGAGCTCGTTCTCCTCTTCTTCATTCTCCCCATCTTTCTTTTTCTTCTTTGCTGATGAAGGCTTGCTTACACCATCTATCTGGTTGCCATAATTACCTGTTGGCCAGTGGATGGCAGATATTGATCTTTTTTTGTGCACTGTCACATTTCGACGTTGTATTGTACATTTTGTGGAATGCGGGTCAATGTTAACAAGATGAAGGGAAGGTTTATTTACCTATTGTGATTTCAAAACTTATCGTTTTGTCCCCGATCTTCCTGTCGATCATGGTGGCCTCCAGGAAGGAACCGAAGAGGAAGAACTCGTCTATTTTCCCAGTGGCGCTCTGGTGCAGGAAGGAAAAGACCAATAAAGTGAATAAAACTGGAACCTTTTATTGGACTCGAGCGTGTTCATTTTATTGTTGAGTCTGTGGAGAAATAACTGCAGGTGCTCCTTTTCTGTAATTCACTACACAAATAAAACCTGACCAGTAACCTGAGTTACTTTATTTATGCATCACACTTGCCGGTGCATTTCTACCATATTTAATGCTCTACGATGCTTTAATTAATTGATGTGGTTGTTATCAAACTATTAAATATTGATCCGTACTCATTATTAATTTAAAAGGTATTATTTGCAGCAGTTCATCGCAATTCCCCCAGGACAGTCGCCTCATCTTGGCCCATTGTGATCTAAGGCTATTACAAATGGATGCCAAACTACATTTTATTAGAGCAAGTATATACGAACAATAAAAAACAACTAATTGTCCCTGTATGCCTGAATATGCAGCATCTCCATTATCTGTAACTAACATGACCAACATCCATACAGCTTGAATTCGAGACAGTTTAAGGATATAAGTGAGTATGAGAGTAGTTTAAATAAACTTTATATTAAAGGGTAACTCCACCAATTTTACACATTAAAATGTGTTTAAGAGTCTTGGGAGGTGCTACTGCAAATGTGAAATGCAAAGTAGTTTAAAGCCTTTTCTGGCTCCAGAGGAAGCTGCATGTATGTAGTTACCCTTTAAACCTCACTCATTTATGAGAGTGGCCCAGCAATGAAAACACATAGCTGTAATTCATGTTCTGGTATCATGATTAATGGAATGCTAAATTCAAATACATTTACAGTATCAATCAATCACATCATGCACATCAAAACAACCAAAGGGCTAAAAAAAATTAATTGAATAATAAAACAATGAAAGAAGGGAAGTTAAGATTAAAAGTTAAGTGAGAAGTCTCCTCCAAAAAAAGATGGAAAACTATGCCACTGAGCAGGAGGGGAGGTAGATTTCCAACCTCTCAAAATAACCCGTATGATTTATATCCCCAAAAACTATGTGCGAAGATATTTCCTCCCAAACTTTTCCAATTCTAGGGCAACCCAAGACAAGATGCTGGATTTAGCTATAATCAATGGGAAGATTTTATTTAATCTGGTCTAAAAGAATGATGAAGCATGACTGTAAATTGTACTAGCTAACGTTTAGCATTAAAGGGACGATCGTCAATCATAGAATCGATTCTTGGCTCAAATCGGGATAATCTCTCCAAGAACCAAGTGAACTTCATGATTATGATACAGTATATGGACCGCTGCCCGCTTTCAAGACAAAAAAACTTTTTTCTGTTACACCCCCAGTTGGCTATCCTCTCTTATTCTGAGCATCTTTGATGGTAAAATATAATGCACTAAAACCACTGGTAAATACATGCGACCTTGTTTTCATAGGTGACAAATGATGTGTTAAACCTATTGTAAGTTCAATATTTAGAGAAGAGATTAAAGAGCCAATTTACAACCTTTCTGTGATTAGTATTAGTATGTGTCTCTCCTTTAAAGCAAAGTGCTCGACAACTGGCAAGGACTCATGCTGGCAGTGACTGAGGTTCCCAGGGGACTCATTTACACCATAACTGCCAAGAGGCCAAATAGCTGGCAAGCTCGCCCCGAAGCAAGGCAGCTAATGTTTCTGATTTCCCCAATGGACACTAAATTCCACATGTCTCAATACAAAGGTGGATTGAAGCGTCAGAGTGTTTATTGTGAAGTCAGGAGGTCAGGAGGGGTCAAACAGCATGTCGTTCTCATGGATAACCGGTCAACAGGTTTTCTTTTACTGTTTCGTCAGATCACTGTCAGATCCCATGGGTCGGGTCTTCTTACCTCTGAGATGTTGGAGACACCCTCCACCTGCACCTCGGTGGAGCTCATGATCTCAGGTGCAGTGGTGTCCAGGATCTCCACAGCGACGGACAGCAGGAGACGCGCTCTGAAGGACACGCCCTCTCCGAGACCCTCGTTCAGGTCCTGGTGCTCGTCCATCAGAGTGTACTGACGGGTGGAACCGTACATGTTAGCCCAAGCTGGACCCATGGTGGGCAGGAACCCTGTGAAACAACATATTTCCATTGCTATCAGGTCTTTAAATGTATCTACATCCAGCGCATCAACAATCGACAACAATGACACCCTCAGTTTTACAGAAAGGTAAGTTTCTCGTTCCTTATTGAGGTTTAGAGTCCATGTATCTATCCAGACCATGTAAAAATGATCCCCAAACATTACTGAACTTCATATTTTAGTCTTAAAATAAGTTTGACTATCTTTGATTATTATTTCAGCTCAGCACTTTGATTTTCTTCCACTTCATTTTGTAGAAATTACTTGGAAATGAAACTGTGGACTGTGTTTGCTTTGAATTATATTTTTTGAGCTTCTGAAAGGTCGTGATCAGTCATGCTCACCGATCGTTCTTCCATCCACTGCTGGAAATGTGACAGTACACACTTGTGAAATTTGCAATAGATGGATTTTGTACTTTAATATATGGTAATGTATGTATTGACTGCAAGTAAATCTGAATGTCATCCACTAAATTTATACAGCCGTTAGCGAAGGGTCGTGCGGGTCGTGTGGTTTGATTCATCTGCTGCAGCACAGCTAATTACTACATACTGTAAAATATTAACTAGTTTAGACGAACTCATTAATGTACCGGACAGCTAATCAATGCCAATAAAACAAACTTTGCGTGTGTGTGTGTTCTCATCTACCTTTGTCACCATCGTTCGATATCTTGCGCAGGTCAACAAAGTGCGTTCCTATGGCAACGTCGTTGACCTTATCCGAGTCTCGTATCTGGACCTTCATGCGTTTGCAGAGCGGAGGGAACAGCTCGGTGAAGATGATCTGCTCGTTCCAGATTGGTTCGTAGCTGCTCTTCTGGACTGATGTCTTCCCCTAGAGACACATGAAGGAATCAAATTTAGGTTACTTAACTTTGCAACAGACAACCTCTCTGCTTTAACCCATAAACCTCACTTTCACTACGCGGTCGACCTGCCACTGGGCTTCCATTTTTACCAGAAAGATTAAGGTCGAGTTACGGCACAAAAGGAAGCATGTAATGTCAGCAACCAAAACAGGAAGAGGCTTCGTTTTCCCTGGTCGCTATCCACAGGTTACAGTGAAAGAACTGGAAAAACTGTGGATACTGCAAAGAAAAAGAACGCAATGAAGGTGAAGGTAAGGCAAAACAAGAGTGACGGAAATGTACTCAAAAGAGAGTGTCAGTGTTAAGGGCCAAGTCTGTTTCCTTGTTTGTACTGTTCCCCTTACTACCAGACTTCTTCCTACTTGAACAGTAAGTTCAGACTCATTTATGGTCAATGTTAGATACATGTGACAACACAGACAGAGCCTTCGGGCCGTGTCCTGTGTTAAATTTGTCTGTATTTCTGCTCATTTTCGGAAAGCTTACAGACACAAACCAACAAAGTAGTACATTCGGTAGTCGTGGGGGACAATGTAGAAGCGTCACCAAAAGTTTAAACGTAACACAACCAGAGGACAAGTCTTAAAAGCAGCTGAACTTTTCAAGGAGATGTCAACAGTTGGTGAGAAGTTTTAAACATCAGTATGTCACTTTGCCTGGTCACAGTCAAAGTCAGCCCCAAAACAATATGCACATGCCAATATGTTAATTATATACAGTTGATGTCCTCAATGTGTTATGATCTCTTTTTCTGTGCTTCACATTGGTTCAGCTGAACTTTGATAGTCTATTCTCAATGTATTCTAGGCCAGCAGCAACAATCCCTTGGGCAGGAGTTACAACTGCTAGAAACTTACAAAGAATAAGAGACTGCATGATGTGGAGAGAGTCACTTTCTGCCCAGCAAACTGCGCTAGAACATGGTCAGTTTTGCAGAGACTGTTCATTACCCTCCATCAAATTCAGTGGAAACACTTTGGGAAGGGGACCCTTTACAACCAGCATGGGCAGGAGGTGCGCTACAGCAAGCAATATCCCTTTTAATGCACATACGGGGATGTAAGTGTTTTATCAAAGGAGACATATTATGCTTTTTTGTTTACTTTCCTTTCTTTCCCTCTCTTGTAGAAGTTCTGGTACATGTAAAAGATACTGAAAGTTAGAAAGGTGGAAATCTGCACCAACAGAAGCTCCTCTCCTGCAAAAAGCACTGCTCCTGAATGCCTCATCATTAGTCCTTCATGACATCCCATTACATCAATATCTGCACAATTTCTGACTAGTAGGTAGTTTGGCATGTAAGAATTAGTTTAGCGCAGCTGTTATGTTGTTGTTAGGGGTGCTGGCTCAGGCGTGTGTGAGCTGACAAATCAGAGCAGATGGGGCATTAGGAAAGGGGGCCCTTAAAGGGAAAGGAGCGAAAGCATGTAAACGTATTCTGGTGGTGACCCAAAATAAAATCATGAACCTGAAACAGAGCATAATATCTCTCCTATAAGATACTTGAAAACATGTGAACCTGTCCTTTAAAATGCAGAGATTATCCAGGCATTCAAAGCCATATACAGTATTTCGGACTGGGCAACAGCTCAATGAATTGAGGATTATATAAAAACTTTTTCAATGTATGTGACAAAGTTATTGATCTAAACAGCCTGATGGGCATATTAGGGTCAGAAATAGTTGTGACCTTCTCTAAACTTTGCTTCCCAGACTTATGAATCACCATCTTATTACAAACAGCACTGAAGCCTCAACAAGAGAGTTTTATTAAATGTAGCAAGCTTTTTTTCTCTCTATTTTCTATCTTCTCTTGTATTTTAGTGTATTTATGATAGTGTTTACACAGTAATTGGATCTGTGAAACAATTTGCTTGCTGATTTTTATTCTAACAACAAATAATTTAATAAATCTAAAACGCTAACTCCTTAATAGCCATGGCACGTTGCTCCTCTTTAATAATATATGGAATTATTGGTTAAGCCTTTAAAACCCACACTACAGATGTCTGCGTTTGTATATATCATAGAAGCCACGGTGCATTTTAAGGGCTCAGTAATAACTCCTCAGGGAGTATTAGAATAAGAGATTGCAGGATGTGGAGTGAATTACTTTCTGCCCGGCGAACTGCACTTGAACGTAGGGGTCGACCAAGTCTCTGTTCTCTCCTATAAAGGCCTTCTTCACATTAGCCATGATGCTGGTGTTCATTTTGGGAAGTCCCTCGGCACGGTAGATCTTCACATAGAACCGGGCCCACTGCCTCTCTGCCGGGATGCCCTCCGGGAGCAGGAGGTTCCTGGCAATGAGAGGCGGCACAAAACTCGGTCAGAGACAAGATTGTGGAGTCATCGATTAGACTGAAGAAAAGCACAGCTGGTGGAAAAAGCTCTCTGAGGATGCTTTGTGAGTATCTCTGTGGAGGGTTTTGAGAATGTTTACTTATCGCTGAAATTAAAACCCCTGGCACAAAAATATGCATCATTACCAAATATTTTAATGCTTTTCACCAACGTTTAAGAGACTGTGAATCTGTAACAGCTCAAACACATCTGGAACAGCTCAGTACCCCTCTATGTCGTCTTCATCTGTCTCGTTGGCCTTGTGCGGGGTCTTGATGTTGTCGCCCTTCCCCACCACAGCGATGTCACACTTTATATACCCTTTGCAGCCCGCTGTTATGTCATCGGGGTCGGACAGGATGGCCCACTTGTGGTAAAACTGATGCTCTGGGATAGATGTCAAACAATCACAAACTATGCAGGTGCATTATGACAAGTTATCGGCTGAATATCGGCGCTGCAGTCGTAGTTTACCGGGCTGGGAGTAAACGGTGCCAACATCCATCTTGAACGTTCCCACCAGGGTCCCGCTCCGGAGAAGATTTTTCGAGTGAATAACCTACACAGACAGAGTTAGGAATTAAATATTAAAATAAAAACTCGACAGAATTGGAAACGGCCATGAATAATTAAATGTGTGAGTGCCATGGGGGAAACAGATGGCTATGGACTTTATGTTTAACAAGGGGCTGCATATGTCTGGAACCATTTTTACGTTAAAGAGGCAGTTACTCTCCACCAGTTACTCTGTTACTCAATGCAACATCAGCGATATCATTTTAAGTCTTTACACTCTATCTCCCCTTCTCTGCACTATAAAGTATTAAGGAGCTGTATTACCTTCAGTTCAGGTACTTTTATGCAGCAGATATTCTTTCAAATCTAACCCTAGTGGACCTCGGTGTGTACTCTGAGTTATGGATAACTTACCGAGAGCTTGATGATCTTATCGAACATGACATGAGGGGGGACGTGGAAGTCGAAGACGAAATACTGCAGAGAGAAGAGAAAAAGGCCAGTCCATTAAAATGCATTCTAATCTATCTAAAATGGATAAGACACTCTCCTTTTAGATTTGCTCTGGGAGTAAAGATGTGCCACAGTGATTGTTATTAGATAACTTTGACGTTCAGACGATATCAGTGCAGAGCTCAACCGAGGAACTGAGGGAATGAGAAGTGAAGCAATACGTTCAGTTCTGTGGAGAAAAAAGATGAGTGGACTTGAAAAGAACTGGCTGATTTGAAGCTTCGACATATCTTTGCTGTAAGACTTTTCAGGTGTCTCTGTATTAGTACTGCTATGCTGCAGCTTATGTGCATGTCTAGTATTGACAGGGGCTGGTCAGCATGGATGAACACGACAAGAACTCAGACTTCTCTGTTCCCATGTATCCCCCCTGAGCTGCCAGAAGTCAGTCCCAGTTGGGGATGGTCAAAGCAGCCACAGCATCTGCAGTTGACAACAGCAAGGACACGAAGGAGAGAAAATCCCCAGCCATAATCATAAAATCACTAAATTTTATGAATTCTTGAGTAATGAGAAACTTTATACATTTTGTCAAATGCTTTCTATGAAAAATTCTTAATTATTTGGGCCTTCTTGTTAAATCGGCAAATGTTTTACATTAAGTTATTTCTTTCTTTGTGTAGAAAATGTTGTGACCGTTCGTCCAAGCGATGCGTGTATTTATTTGCATTTAGAGTGGGCAAATCATGTCTGCTCCCAAGTGTTCACTCCAGATGAATGTTGAGATGCCTACTGCCTGACTGATTATCACGGATTACAGAGAATCTGAAAAAGCACAGAACTGTAGAGCAAGTTAAAGCAACATGACGTAACTTTTTCCCCTTAAAATAACATCTTCAAAATCATGTTGATGGTACAGTGTCTCTATCACTTGTCTCTGCACTGTGTATAACTTCAGTAAGAGGGTAGGATCACAGCGTTACATACATGTCTACTATAAGAACTGCAAAGTCACCGACTCTGAACAGACTGGAGGCTCTGGACAGGAGGAGAGAGGTAGAGTTTGCCTGTCCACGGGGGATTTTCAGACAAACAGGAAGAATCAATAGCAGACAAACTGTCACTTCCACTCCCTGCAGGACACAAACTGGAGGCTGAGCTCAGCACGACCCTCATCACCACAAGCTACACTCCCTACTGTTCAGGAACGAGAACTCTCTAGTTCGGAGCCTTGTGTTTTATTTTGGTGCCAATAAATCATTACAACATTTGGCCATGGAAGAGAACACAGCCAGCATCTACTTTGAATTTTACTTCCTGCATCTTCACAGAAATCGTTGTGGTTGCAGCAGAATCATAACTGCTTTCACCCAAAAGTCAGCGATGCATTATTAAATGTTAATCATAGCTACTTCAAGTCACATGAAACTTTCAAAATAAAGTGGGATTTTACAGACTCTAATAAATGTTGCATTCACCTTTCAGATACTATAGTATACTATAGATTCTTCTGGCATATACACTTTATATACAGTACATTGAATTCAATGCACCATGACACGGTGATTTTACCACTTTGAGCCAAATCCAATCTGTGTCTCATTCAGCTTCAACAACAGAACTCAGCCGGGCCTCAGCGTTGGCTATAACGTGATTGTAGGCAGTTTATGTCCATACTACTGCATAGGTTAGAAAATGAGATCAGCATTTGAAGTACAACTGTTTTTATAGGTGAAGCAATAACGAAGAACGGGAAGGACAAAGTGATGCTGACATGAAGCAAAGAGAAAGTTCATTTATAGATAAAAACTGTTCATTGCCTTCATGGAGGATTACATCTTAAATATCTCACCTCGTTGTAGTAGGGGCAGTTGGTGGACTCCTTCATAGACGTGTACTTCTTGTCGTCTCCGATCTCCACACACACCACGGGGTCCATGTTGAGGCCTATCAGCTGCCGGGCCTCGACCACTGTGATGCTGATCTGATGGGAGGTATCAGCACATCAGATACTGTATTGAAGCTAAAACTACCTGACCTCCCTCCAACAGTGAGTTCAGCTGCAGTAATGCCATTATCATAAATCACGCAACTATGCAGTAATTACCCTGAGGACGGTCCAAAGGCAAAACACACTAATCGGTCTTTCACAAACTCTAATGATCCTGATTCCAGCCAGCAACATTCTTTATGTGAGAAACTTTGCCAGATACTTTTTAGTCTGGGATTTTACTCGGACATCTTCCCAGGCTAAATAAAGTAGCATATGTTAGATAAACTAGATTCAGGCTAAAAGTTTCTTTATCCAAGTAATATCCCTCTGGTTTAATTAGCTGTTGGGTAATGAAGGGGAACACCGAGAAACAGTCTGCTGCCGACAATTACACCCAGATTTCGGTGTGTTTTTCTAAATGTATTCATGTGTTTAAATAAAATAGGTCATTAAAGTAGGCCATGGGCTTACATTGGAGGCCAATTACACTGTGTCCACAATTATTTTCTCTGTTTTTCTTTGATGCTGTGGTGAATAAATTCAGTGTGGTAGTCACAGTGAGAAAACAGCCATGGTGTCAATAAGACAAAGGTGCAGATATGCGTAACCTGTAAAACTGTAAATTGTCACTTTTTTTTTTTACATGTTGTTTTTGTACGTATTAACAAACAAGTATAATGTGTTGGTTAGTGAACTTTAAACGTGCTGGTAGGCAGATTTGGTTACCTTTGGAAGGAGTGAGGCTAGCTTTTTCCCCATGTTTTTCAAGCTAAGCTAAGCTAGGCTAACTGGCTGCAGGATTCAGCCTTATGTTAGCTGAGAGATTAAAGAGAGGTATTAAATTTTCTCATGTAACTCTTAGCACAAAAGTAAAAAGTGTTTTGTGAAAGCTAAGTATGCCCAGTGGTATCAGCTTGTTTTAACATTAAAGCTTTATGGTAAGCTAGTTTGTCTCCATTCAAAGTTCTGTCTACCACTGCCTCTAAGCTTACTAATTACACTTACCAGATACACTGTTTTCCGTTAGTACAATTTGTGTATCAGTGTAAAAATTATGTCTCTGCTGTTCACAAAGAAATAGTTACAGTGTTTTTAATTAACAGCGGATGACAATGTTGAATAGTGAGCATTAACAGTGCCGGTAGGCAGACTCTGACTTTGAAAAGAGCCAAGCTAGCTGTTTCAACCTGCTCTCAGCCTTTATGGTAAACTAAGCTAATCAGCTTGAAGCGCCATAAAATATTTGAGTGAGATTAATCCTCCCATTAGCAAAAAAGTATTTTTCCTCAAATAACAAACTATTCTTTGAAAGTGCACCTCAAGCCAGCTCCATGTGCAATAACTTAGTTAGTTTGTGTTACTTATGTTTGTATTTTTACAGCATCATGTACAATTAATTGAAGCTGCACTTAAATGTACAAATGTAATACATAAATATACCCAGATTTGAATGGTCACAACAAAACATCGCAATTTGTAGAAAAAGTGTCAAGAGAACGAGACATAAGTGGAGATGAACACATGATATCTGCACAAACCTACATCAATGACTGTCACACCTGTGTAAAGGCAGGTAGAGATGTGTGTGTTTAATATGCACACACACAGAAGAACACCTAGACACACACACACACACACACACACACACACACACACACACACACACACACACACACACACACACACACACACACACACACACACACACACCTGATAATCCACTGGTCGTCCAGAACTTGGCTCCATCTTGATATCTGGCTTTGACCTGAAGAAATTGAACAAAATACATTTTTATCAGTAGATTGAAAGAGTGCATCAAATCTCTTGCACAAACTCAATTATAAGTTTGAATCTTAAATTGTGAATGCTCTCATTTTGTTTTCACTCCAAGGTTGGATATGTTGCTATACTAATGAATGGTAGCAGCTTAGATTAATCCTGCAGCATCAGCAGTTTGAGATGCTCAGCACTGACTATGGCAGGTTGTGTGTTTTAACCCGATGTGTGTTGACATATTTGAGTGTATTTCTCTGGCATGCTGTCTCAGTGCATGAACAAATATAAGACCTCTTGTTAGAGACGTTGGTGGTGACGGCTGTGACAGAGGCCAGAGAGATGGTGTCAGGATCCAGAGACCCAGCAAGACGCATTGCCTTCCTGTCCAGGTCCTCCATGTCCAGGATTGCAGGCTCATCTGGACAATTGAAATGAAGTAATCAACAATAGAACTCTGGATATTTTTTAACGATGATTCCAGTACATTTTTATATACAATGTATGTTAATTCCATTGTAAGTCGCAAAATCATCTTTTAAATGGCCTAATTGTAAATGCAATATAGCAAATCGTTTTCAAAAAATCCAAACCATTCAGACATCCAGTGTGTCGGATTAAGGGCTTCTAGTGGCATGGTTATGATTGCAACCAAATGAACACAACACAATATAAATAAATAAAGGTAAAAGGGACCTTGGTCAGTGGCCCTAAGCTGACCGAGGTAACAATATGTCAAATAAATTGTTCAATTTGACTTTCAAAATAAAAGCTCTGCAGTCAAGTTGGTGATAAAAAAAAAATTATGGCCCTTTCAAAATAAAGCTTGGTGACAAACTGTTAACATTTGATTAATATGTTTGGAAAGTTATTAACATTGTCAACTGGACACAGTTTGGTAAGATTTAGGCACAAAAACTACTTAGTTAAGGTTATGCCCAGAAATCACATGGTTAGGTTTAGGAAAAGACCTGTTGGGTTCAAATTGGTACATTTGGGTTACGGTTATGGAAGGTAAGGGTTTGGGTTACATATGCAAACTTAATTAGGTAACACATTCAAAACATTTCCCTCCTGGTTCTTGGTCACAGATGGGATGCAAATCCAGATCTCCAGAGGAAAACTCCAGTGGATGACCCGTCCAACCAACCCCTGAGTGTTTTACCTCCTTTCTTGTGATCGTCTTTAGAGATCTTGATCTTTCCGAGCTTCATGGCTGAGAAAACTCCCTTCCCTGCTCTGGTGGAGGAGTCAGCAGATGGGAGGAGAAAGGGGAGGAAACATACATCATGAAGAGTTAACTTGTTTCTAATTCAATTCTGATCTGATCAACCAGTTCTATGTTATCTTTATCTTACTAAGCTCACCATCAGTTGACTCAACATTATGTACTGAGCTTGACTTAAGCAGAAAACCCCACTGCCCAATCATGGCCCTGATAAAAATGCAACCCAACACCTCAACGTCCATATATCATAGACATCTCTCTAACTTGGCTGGACATTTAATTCCGCTGGATTAAATCCCCCCTCTCGCCAGCACCCCCACCAATTCTCCAGACCCTCAATCACAAAACAAGAGTATCTGGTGTCTCCACATTGATATGAACTGGATCACATATCACCGCACCAACAAAGGGCTTGTGATGCCATCAGCGGAACGACAAATGAGGGGCCTTAATAATTAAAAATGAGTGTGACCGTCCAATTTGCTGCGGATATGGATACATGTCAGGGAATTAATGAATAGGAAGGTTTTCCTTTTGTTTCCTGCGGCATTCAGAGTCGAGTGTGTCAGAGTTCAAGTTCTGCTCTGATCTTTCGCCCCGTTATTCTAGAGGCAGCCTTCAACCTCATGACATGGAATATGTGGAGAACTCGTTCCAAAGAAAAGCGCTTCAACATCTCATTCGATTAATTCGTGGCTGAGTACTGAGAGAGATTTATAATAAAAGCCTTCAGCTACATGAATTGTCAAGAAAAAAAAAATGAGCCACTCGTCAATATAGAGATAAAAAAGTGCTTCCATACAAATAAAATCAAAGACATTCACACTCAAGGACACGCTTTGAATCTCAGCCTCTGTCATGCCTTTAAAACACAGTTTTATTAGCATATTTCCAACAAGGACGGGCAAGTTTACTGATTTATCAGCACATGCATGTGCAAAAGTTTGAAATAACCCTTTGTAGATTTTTTTTTCTCTGTTAATTGGAGCTGAAACCCTGAAACCATCAGTTAACCGGCAGAACATTGACGAGCAATTTATAAAAGACACTTTGGTTTCTGGAAAATTGAGAGAAACTGGGCAAATGTCCATATATCCTGACACGTTATCGACTGTACAGCTAGAATGACTGATTAAAAAAGCAATTAATTAATAATGAAAATTATCAGCACCTCCTTCTGTAATTTAAATTCCGATTCATGCAATTTGATGTTAAAATGACACACACACACACACACACACACACACACAATGTGTGAAAAAAAAAAAGTGTTTCATACATACCACATGAGAGACACCACTCCACAGAGAGGTCAGATCACCATAGATCCACCCAATATGTTTCCTCCCCAAGCTTCCCTCTGTCTTAAACTATATTTCCATATCCTTCACCTGTCAGGTGCAGGTAGTCCAGACCAGCCAGGTGGATCAAAAATGGACAGAGGAGTGGAGGATGCAGGAGAGAGGAGGTGGAGGAACATAGCTGGAGATAGAGGGAGAGGAGGAGGATGGAGTGGGCTGGGCTCTATTCACCACCGAGGAAGACTGCAGCTGCAGTTGAGCCTCCGGTGTTCACAACTAACTTTATGTGGTATTGTGCTGAAGAAGATGATTGATCAACTAATTGAAAAAAAAAGCTAATCTCAGTGGCACCAGCTGAGCGTTTCAGAATATGCAAATGCAGGTGTATTATTTCCTCTGTGAGTAAAATTGCTGCTCACATCACCCACAAAAGGTAACTGAACCAAAACTTAACTTGACTTACGGCAACATTATGTAGAAATTGGCACCGAGAGGAGAAGGTAACCGATACCGACTGAAACAAGATGCATATGAACACAGCACAGCCTTCATCCCTACAAGCTCTTTGGCACTTTAACAACGGTACGCTTCCTTTGTGTCTGAGAGAAACCAAGGGTCAACCAGAGGTCGAGGTTCATGTCGGAGAAACATAAACAACCGATGTCGTGTTTATTGTGATGAAGACAGCCGACATGTACATCAGCTGCTGTGGGAACAAAGTTCTAGTAGGTGAAGATGCTGCAGCTCTACCTGCAGTAAGGAATCAATCTCCTGCCCAAAAGCATTTCATTTCCACCAAGGCAGAGAAGAGAGTCATTGGAGATCCGATTAAGGGAACAAATTGAACCACTTTCTTTTCCCTTCCTTTGCTGTGCCAAGTTAAGAATAAAAACAAGGACAAACATCAGAGACGAATGCTTTCAGCGAGAGGCCATGTCTGGACTTAAAACGACAGATTCAAAATTTAACAAGCCATGCCTCTCTGCTGATATAATGACGAAATATAACCTTCAAAGATGTCGGTGAGGAAAAGCAAAGAGAGTTCACAAGAGGGGCTTCCAATTAGAGCCAGGAAAATATGCAAATTCACACATTGCTGATGAAGTTGGCAGGTGAAACTCACAAAATGTCAAACTTTAAAAGAAAATACATTGGCGGAACTGAAGTTGAGAATCAAAGAGGAACGATATACTTGTTATTTTCTCTTTCCTTTGGATTCTTTGATCTGCAAAAAGACCGTAAAATGGATCGGGGACGATCACGTGAAGCTCATTCAAGCGTTGCGCCGGCACAGAGATAAAAAGCTTGCTATTGTTTGCAAAGCTAGCGGCTGCATATTTAAGAAGCGGATAACTCAGTCAACATATGCACATGTGATTGGAGCTGAAAATGTACTGTACTGTTTGTCTGAGGGAGACTGTGAGGGGAATCAATAATACATTAGAGCAGGAATACATTTCCCCATTACACGTGTAAATTGCAGCAAAGACGTACGATCAAACCGAGGCTTTGGAATTATTACCAGGGTTATTCGATGGGTACCTGGCAGCTCGATTTCTATCTCCTCAGTAAAACAGGTTTCAAACAGTGAATAAAACATGCTCCTCACAGTTATGGATTCATCTTTAATGTGCATGTGAAGCAGTGGGATGAGGAGCGGAGCGTGGCTTTTTTAAAAATTGCGGTTAACTCCAGAGATCCGTCTTTGAAACTGCTGCGAACGAGTGGTCAAACATTGAAGTGTGAAGAACGTGTGAAGCAGAACTGAACAGCAATGTCTCTTTCCAGAAATCACGACTGGTCACTCAAGATAATCCACAGAACTTGTCAGAAGCAGCTTCATTTTCCCTCTACTGAACTAAACCGTGTCACCACACGGAAGTAAATCTGCATCTGCTCACAGACAAGACCTCTGTGTCCGTGACAGTGCAGCATGCAAACATTAATGGAGTCCTCTTCAACTGAACTATAACATTTAACAGATTAGTTAGCTACCTATTATAAACTAGTGCCTTCTAGTTTCTAGCAAAAAATTTTAGATGCGTATATAGCACCTCAGGAAAGAGGAAACACGTGTTTTGTAATTTGAAGTGAACTTCCCCTTTAAGGTTGAACCAATTCTTACAACTTTATATATGACTGATGGGCAGAGCTATGCATCATATTCTATTAAAAAAAAACACATAGTTTGTAAGTGCTAACTCATCTAGCCTCTATGCTAGGTGCCTGAAGCTAATACTGCATACACACAAAGAATGCTGGGGAGAACAGGAAAACCTTCCATCATGATGACTTCGAGCTATCGGCTCATTAATACAAGATTGTTACCCCGCTGCTAGATTCATTGCCACATCATTTCAATAGCTTAAATGATCTACTTTTCTAGCTGCAGATTTTGAGTGGTATGTTAACAAGTGAAATAAGATATGAATTAGTGTTAATATTAGATGTTATATAGATGTGACTGCCAGTAATTGTCGCTTTGACACTTTCACCACATGAAAGATATCGTCATTCCAAATATCACAGACTCAGGATTACAACTCGGAGGCTGATGATTTGGTGATGATCTGATTACGGGCTAAATGGTAATGGTAACATTCTTGGTAAACTATGATTATACAGTTGGACTGACTGTTAGATACTCTATCCCCCCTTTTTTTAAAATTTTTGCTGTGTTCATGTTTACTATATTAATCAAAATGTACTATCTTCGTTGTTCACTGGTGATTCTATATAATATACATAGTATATGTATATTCTGTACAAATGGTTTCACTTGTGTTCTTGGCATCTCTTTCGATGTATAATCGCCATCATTGCATTCCAATAACTGCTTTCACACTTTTAGTGAGGACAGTTACTCATGAGGTAAAAAATTCAATGGCCAACTTCTGTCCACGGTCTTTACTGGAAGTATGTTTAGCTTACTGCGAGGCTGTAACTTTGAATAATATGCTAAATGAAATAAAACTGCTCCTTCCGTTTTAATTACGGCCAGACTTTGGTTCTAAACATGACATATAGCACATTATCATAAGTATTGTGTTTTGCCCATTTGCATTTTCTCAACCCCTTAACTATGGATGAGAATAAATGAGTAAAGGGAGAATAAAAAAGTAAGCCGCTACTGATCAATAATTCATTTACATATACTGTGTGTTCTGCTCCAAGTGCTCTGCTGAATGGAGCTCAGTGAGCCGGCCTGCCTGCCCACACCTGCTCTTTCCCTCTCACACATATAGTGGAGTGGACGCACATACAATATTTCAGTGCTTCCAGGAGCCGCTGGGCCGGAGCCAGAAAGAGAACCGGCTTGTTCTGATAAGACGGTTGGGGAATGAAAAAGCAGAAGTCAATGTTCTGTAACCTTATTGAATGCTCTGCAGTCCTCTGTCACCCTCTCGCTCCATACTTTTTTTCTGTCTGGCAGATTTCTTTCCTCTACTTCTCGGGGGCATCAACTCATGTTTTTAATGCACTTTCAACTTTGACTTTGACTTTAGCGAGGAACTCTTTACTTTTACACGACCCGGCAGATGAACTGGAACGTTAATGTCATTGACGGCTGCGATATTGACATCCTCTCTCAAGTGCTTTTGTGTAGCTGCTTCATTTGCTGCCAGGAAGATTAATTAATATTCTTTGCCTGTGATCTTGTGAAGTGTTCATAACTTTACCCTCATTAGTGTCACACAGATAGAAGCACATGCAAAATTAATGGCCTCACGCCCAAAAATGAAAGCGTGCTTCGAGCCTTCATGGCCTACATACAGCAACAAAACAAAACAAAATCTTTAGGCAGTTTGGCGTTTATATTTGTGATTCTGTGTGTGCATTTATCTCTAGAATAAATGTCCTCATGATCTCAGAGCTTGTTCGTGCCGATGATTCATCATCAATGCAGCGTGGGGGAGCGAGAAAGTGGAAAAGAGGAATGATGGTGAGGAAGATAAAGAGGAAGGAGGAAGTAGGAATAGAACATGAGACAACAACCAGCTTTTCTATGAACATCCATTACTTTTTTAAATTTTAATATTCACTCCAAATAGCTCTCTTGCATTTTTTACTCTGTTATTGCATCAACTGGACTGGAAAGAGGAAAAACCCCTGAACAATGTCAAAGACCAAAAGGCTTTCAAAGACCAAATGTTCCTCTTCTCTCAGCATCCCTGATGACGTCTGAGAAATTTCAACAACTCTTTTCCCTTTTTATCAACTAATAAATATTAAATAAATATAAAAACAGCAGCTCTTCCAAATCCTTGTGTTCTCTTATATGGGACAAACAATCAGGTGATGCAGAAAAACTGGGATTTACCCCGAGAGGGGGAGACATGTCTTCATGTCATCGTCGTCTGCTCCCACATCAGTGCTTGAAAACACAAAAATAACAGAGAGGAGCTCTTACACACTCGCTCACAGCACTCAGGTTTACATACCGTACTATCACACACGAGCTGAGAACGAGAATCACGGCAAAACCACTGCAAAACACAACAGCAGAGCTGACAGAAACAGAGCAGTCCCTCGAGAGACTACAGCTACAAGAGGAGAAAACAGGGAATGTCAAAAATTCAGGAGGCAAAGGCTTCAATCCAGAGCCTGTCTCAGCAGAAGGAAACAAGAGAGGACAGCAGAGAAGAAGGAAACACAACAACACATCCTTTAGATTATTCACAGGATTGAGAGCAAAGAGTCAGAAAGTTGGCAATACTGATTTATGAATATCAGTCACATGGTGTAACAAAGTTCTAGTGTTGTGGCTCTGGAAAAACTATAAAAATGAAACGCTGTCAAGCTAAAGCGATGACAGATTCAGTGGTGGCATGGCTAATGTCTCGCATAAAATGTCAACGACTGGTGTTTGTCCATTCAGGTGCACCCAGAAAGCTTTGCCTTTAGTATATGTGTAGGTTACTGTATAAGAAGTATCTGATTTCACTATTAGCTGATCTAATGTTATGATGTTTCCACAGGGAGTCAGCGCTGCAGTGAGCCGACCCACTGGGATAATAAACAAGTGAGATTAAGGACTTGCACACCGCCTGCACCACAGTGCCGTGTAATGATACATCATCAACATGTGACGACAGAGCTGTCTTTGAAGACACAGCAAATTACGCCGATGGACAAATGAATCACACGTTGGCAAAAAAAAACCCCATAATAAATAAATCATCACTTGTTTTCAGTGAATTATCCTTTCAAGATAAGCTTCACTCGGGCTGAATCGTCCCCTTGGCTCGGATTTGATGTTATGCAAATGAACCATGCATATTAAAATGGTTTGAATAAACACAATGACTATTTACGTTTTGGTGTGGCCGCGCTGATTAATTCATCAAGTGATTTTTACCAGAAAAAAAAACAAAAAAAAAACAATCCTGTCCTGTAGCCCTTAAGCCAGTGGTACAGTATGATCGCATTCTACCATGCAACCCCATTTTATCTCATTGTTTGTTCTTTTCTTTTCCAGTATTTGATGTCCACAGATCAAATGACAATTGGGGCCTTGAATCCTTTCTCTTCCTGTCTGGCAACTCCCTCTGCATGCACTATTCAGCAGATCTGCTTCACTGGCAGCAAAACCTTGCAGAAGGTGATTTATTTATTAGGAATAACAAAACCCCTGCAAAGCCGTCTCATTGTGGAGCCGCAGACGGGACAGAATGTTTCATGGCCGCCGCCATAAAACATCCTGCAGACACAGAGACGATTTGGAGGAGGGGGGCAGAGGCTGCAGGAATGAGAGGCGATGGCACTGGTACGTTCATCTCCGAGTGCAATTCCACTCAATTAAGAGGATGAGGAGGAACCAGTACGTCTTAACAAGCCACCTACACCCTGTTGCAGTTGTCTTTTAAAGTTGAAATGAAATCCGATGCCAAATGGAAACTGCACTGTGCACACACTCTCCTGTCGAGCAAGCAGCATATATGACCTTTATGGCTGCAGGTGATATAACAGAAATAGACAGCAGTGGGTGGAGCTCTGTGTGCCATGTAGACGCAGCTCCTCTGTTTGTTCTTCCATTCTGAGGGAGTAAACCCAGAGCAGTTGTGACACTGCATGGGAATAATCCATTATAGAGGAGCTCTTGTTTTAGAAATGCAGTGTAACTTCTCTTCTCACACAAGCTTTAGAGCTGGCATTGTTAAGAGTGTAGCAACCAAAAAGGGCACGCTAAATTTTGAATGTATCCAACCAAAACAATCCCACAACCCCTTCCGTCGAGAGCCAAACCAAAGCACATGAACACGCCCCGTCAGACTACACTGATGCCAGCTGCCTCTAAGTGCTCACTGACCGGCTGGCAGACGCACTAGCGGCTAGTTTCCTACGCAAAACAAGCTTTCTTAGCTCTTTCAGTGTCATACATGCATAAAGGAACAACACTGTAAGATGCCACAATCATGTAACAAAGGCAAAATAGTAATCACGAATGTCTGTAAAGACTACCTAGTGCGGCGGTTTGTCCTTACTGCTGTATGTTGTGTGCTTTGTGCAACGTTAGCCGCTTAAAGATTATGTTGCAGTGCAGTAGCTTTGTTCCTCTGCTCAGGGGCTGTGTGCTTTGTGCTAATGCTAGTCATTCAAGGGTGTGTTAGCAGCAAAATGAGTATGTTGCTGCTGCAGCTCCTCTTTTATTAAGTTCAGGGGTTGTGTGCTTTGTGCTACTTGGTTGACGGCTGAACTACGGAGTGTGTCACTGCTGCTGCTGCTCACTCATCACTTTGGCAAGCAAAAAGTGCAAGAAGTGAAAAGGATAGCGTGCACACAGGCAGACTGGTATGTACATACATACACAGCCAGGTAGGCCTGTCTCTTCATATGGGCCGAATGAGACGATTGGACGGGCTTATTAGAGGCCTGCAACAGCCACAGTTACTGGATTTATTCCTTTTATTTGTCAAAACATTTGATTTATTTATTGCTGTTGGGAGACCAAGTGATTTCCTACGAGCATAACAACAAAGTCTTCTCGAATAACGTATCAACCCTCGCTTAAATTAAAAACTTGTACAGACTGGTGACCACCCGAAAATTCTGAGACTGTCATCGTGCCTTCAGGACACATAGCCCTCCATGATGGTGTCAAAGGTATTCGACTTAAAGCAACATTATTATTTCACCTGCACCAAAGAGGAGATTAAACAACAGACACAGCAAACAACAAACCAAAAGTTGGGGAGAATCATGCAGACAGGAGAGGATGCAGGAAATATACCTTGAGCTTAAACTGTTCATGACATTCTCATCATCCTTTTCCTCCTCTTCCCTGCAGGAATAAGAGATTCATCCCCGGTTATCATCTCCTGCACATTTACGCTCCATTACCACAGTAAGGACAATTAAGACCGGCTCTAGTAGAGAGTGTCAGAATTTAAGACACAATGAAACATCTTTAAAAAGTTTAATAGTGAAACTCTCTCAACCAGGGATAAAGGGAGGAGCTGGTATTACGGGAAATAAAGGGTTTAAATGAGATGTGGCAAGGCTATTAAAAATTTCCCCACACGCCCATCAGTCTGGCCAACACCAGGTGGATTAGAGGTGGATTTGTTGGCATGGGAGGAAGTTATTGGCATTTTCTGCAGCACCTTGTTCGCTTCTTTTGTCAGACAAAAGCCCAACGGCAACCCTGACAAGGTCTGACTGACGGCTCTCTGCAAAAACAGCGGCTGGATGACAGGTGCAACCTTCACAGCAAGGACGGAAGGCTTCACCCGAGGAAAGGTGAGGATATGTAAATGGACGTGCCAGAGGTAGAGCCACTGAACACAGAGTTCAAGTTTTAGCTCCATGAGTCTGGTGACTCTTCTCATCCCACTTTTATTGAACCCTTTTTCAGTCCCTCTCCACATCTCTTTTTTTCTTTCGCGACCAAATCCTAACACTGTGTCTGTTATATAACACCCGTGGGATGCCTTAAAACTTTAAGATTAGTCAACTTTTTCTTGTTTTCTTGGATTGCCTGCAGTCTCGCAACAGCAGACCCTGAAATATTTTTAATTTTACGCCCTGAGACGGGCATTCAGTGTCAGCGAACAAAAACAAAAAAAATGCATATTCAACGGCATTCATTCCCACACATACACAATTTTTCTCACCCGCCCATTCAACATGCGGCCTATAATGATGGACTTAGAGGTCTGGCTGTGGAGATAGTCTCAGTGTAAATCGATACCACCCACAGATTGTTTCACATACTATTCAGCAGAAAACACGACAAGCAAACCACAGAGGAGGACCACGTAACTGTGCAAAGAGGAAGAGAGCAGCCCGTGGGGCAGAGTGTTTTTCACTCTGAATCTATATAACCACGTACAGCCTGGGATTAGCTGTCTATTTTTATGAACAACCAAATGCACTCACTGTATAAACAGACCCTGCGACTTGACACAGTTGTCGATGACAAGCAAGGTTCACAGGTTCGGTGCCGATTAAATCCATTTCGATATCCCCCAACACATGATGGTGGCTCTTTGACAGACGAGGATTACTCATGGACAAAGACATCCGCATACAAAAGAAGGATCACTATGCCATTGTTGCCATGCCATTGATTTTCAGATTCTTTAAAAAGATAGTGGTATTTAACAGTATGAGTTTGACTTTATCCTGGTGGCTTTTTACAGGTTGAGGTTGGGGAAGTTCAAATAATATTCAACAAAAATACAAATTCTAGAGGGAGGGGAATCGACTTTTTATTTAGAATCCAAATTGGGTTCAATATACTTCAATTCAATATCATTTGTCCATTCTACTGTTGTACCGAAGTTTAACACTCTGGTATCATGACAATCATAAGTTACCATTCAGTTATAGAATTTATTTTAGGACTCTGCTGATCACAACTCGAAGCGACATCGCTCCCTTATGAGCCAGGCTGCAGCCTCAGATCCTCAGGCAGGGCTTTGCAGGCTGTTCTTGAGTCCCAGCACGAGACCAGAGGCAATCAAGGCCCCTCAGCTTTGAAAGTCTCTGCCCCCCTGCCCCTATTAGCATGTCAATCACGACACCGACAATGCGGATGCGTTTCCAACTCACAACAGACAGTTAAAAAGAAAGCTGGAGTTTTCAGGTGTGTTATGCAAGAAGCAGCCAATGTCGACCTGAGCTTCGTGCAGATGTCAGGCGCAGACTGCAGAGGTCTGGTAACCTCTCTCTCTCTCTCTCTCTCTCTCTCTCTCTCAACACCCCCACATTTGTATTCATTTTCAAACTTGTAGTCACTTTTTCACATACTGTGCAGCAGTTCTCCGCAGCACCTGGAAAACACATTTTGATGTGTGAAACTGGTTCCCCACACGTCTGATGTGGCAAATCTGATATAAACAACTTAAGATCAAACACTAGTTGTTCAGCTGCACGGATTATACTGAAACTTTCGCACAAACATTAACGACGGCAACATCTGCGTCATACATGTACGTGTTCAGAGAACTTCCTCGGCCTCCGCGTCAGTAACAGATGTTGTAACAGTCAGACAGCATGTATCAAAGTATAAGTGTCACATACATTTCTGTACCTCAACACATTCAAGTCATTTTCTAATCCATGTGTGCCACAGTCGTACTGTTACTGTTAATGATCTCTTATAAATTAAAGCACATCATTAAAACACCACATCGTATCGTAATGTGATAATAGTTAGTATGGAGACAGTTTGTATGATCGACTCACTTCCTGAAGGTCGGTATGGATCCTTGTAAGGATCGTCCAGGAGACGTCCCGGAACCGTGGCTCTGTCCTGACAGCAAGCTGTCGGTTTCGAAGGCGAACATCCCATCCCGGTCATCGGGAACATCCAGGAACTCCCCGTCGCTCCACACTCCCACTGTGCCATCCATCGACTGGTATCTTATCTCTATGGTAACGTTGGTCTGAGAACAGAAGGGGAACAGATGAAAACGATTAAAAACCTTAACTTCCACAGAGGAGCAGCAGTTTCAACCCTAAAGATTTTGGAAGAGAAATCATTTCATCTCAGTCATTTCTATTATTAACAAAACTATAAAACTGGTGAGCAGATTTCATTATTTCACCTCTCGGCTGCTTCTGTCCAAATCAAATCCACGGGCTTCATGTCATGTCTAATCTAGAAACTTCTATGGATGCCAGAAATGACAAAAGAACGAATGTTCCTGACACTAATATAATTTGTTTGTTTGGCAGGGTGACAAAATGCTTTCATGACCGTCATAGCTAATACTCCTTCAGCTGTCAAGATCGTTTTAACCAGCTTAAAAGGAGGAGCACAGGCTTGTCATGTCATATTAACTACTTTCCTTGGAATTATGTCTTAAAATTCAGTTTCATTAAATCTTTCTATGCAGCCTTTTAATGAGGTCTCACTCTGTTCAACCTTCAGTGTGTTATCATCTTATCTTTGTGGCTATGTGGTTTACTGGTCCATAATAATAATAATAAAAAAAACTGTCGGATAGATTGCCATTAAAATCTGTATTTCCCAGAAAATGATCCCTTAAATCCATGTGATCCCTTAAATTTCTATCCAGCAACATCACCAGGGGGACATTTTAATTTGTCCAGTGCTTTGGTTTATGACCAAATAAATGGTCAAATTAAATGACAGCCAACACCTCAAGGCTTAGTCGGAACTTATCAACAGCAATCCATTTAATTCTGTTTCGAAAAAAAGCTCCCAACAATCGGTGACAAACTTTAACAGGACTATAAATCACTTCCTCTCCCTGGCATTTGCTTGGGGGAATTCAGTCTGACGGTAAATGTTAGCTTAATCCAGGCCAGAAACAAGTAAGACGTGCAGTTTGTCTTTGGTGTCTTCTGGGGACTTGTGTTTGGACAAATATGATCCCCCTGACAGTGACCTCATCTTTATTACGGAGCGGCCAATTTATTCTACTGACAAAGACAGATGAGGGGGAAAATAGAAAACGGGGCTCTCGTTCCCGTTTCTCCCTTAACGTGTCTCTCTCTTCCTCGCATCCTCGCGAGGCATTCATTGTAGTAGTCCGCGAGGAGTTAGATTTGTCGCTATGGCAACCACGCCAGTGCGGTTGGTGTTGCTCTCAGGTGATGTTCGATGTAGTTTCCCCCGGTTTCTTCCTTGTGCAACCCTGATATTCTCTTAACTGTGTGTGTGTGTGTGTGTGTGTGTGGCTGTGTGCGTGTGCTTTGATGTGTGTTTGTGAGAAACCACAAGAACTTGCACATATCAGTGTATGTGCATGTGTGTGTGTGTGTGTGTGTGTGTGTGTAAGCCCCCGAGCGCTCCTCATGCTGTGTGTCATCATCCCAGAAACATCACATCAGCACTCCCAGCTCCACCAACACAATTCTGCACCCCGGGGTGCATTAAAGCCTCAAACCGTTACGTTCCCCCGCACACACACAACCCAGATTACCGCCGCACACATGCACTCCCACATTATTCACCAGAAATATCATCCTAAACAGTGAGCTGCTCTCGGTTCAGCTGTTTTAAACGTTTCCAATCAATAGAGAATATCAGGAATTAATGACAACAGCGAGCGTCTTAATGTGCCAGTGTTGCTAAGAGATTGTCGCGGCGCTTGTTGAACGCCGGTGGCTTTATAAGCCATGCGATAGCAGTTACTTCTCCTACTGCCACCGCAGCAGGTGCATTGGAAGATTGATTTCTCTGTTTAATGTCCCTCTATTTGCTTGTGAATGCAACGTGCCGCCTGTGAGGATTAATTTCACTTCTACTGCTGTAAGGTGAGTCATGTCATTTAGCGACTACAAACCGTTTGGAATCTGGTTTTCCCTTTCAGTCTTCATTTGAGTTACGCTGCAGAAGGGACAAAGGGACTTTAAAAACTTGAGGACACTGATTACCATAACAAGTAAAGTAAAAATAGATTTAAGGTGTTAAAACATATAATCTACTTTACTTCTGTGGTAATCGGTTTCCTGACTTTTTAAAAGTAAAGTCAACTTTTCAAATTTGAAGTTTACAGCGTCAAGGTCAGAAAAACCCTCACAGTACATAAACTCTGTATCAGGCTTGTCCCAGCTCATTACTTTAGCTATGTGAGTTAAATATTTAAACCCCAAACTCTATTCTTTTTTTTATGGCTGCTGCTCCCCCAATTTCTATCTGGGCAAAACTTTGAAATATCCACCCAAGTGTCAGATGTAGTTCTTAGTTCTCAGCTTTTAAATCTCTCATTACATTTTCCCGCTTGCTTCATTTGTTGTTATGCACCACAACACCAAGGAGATTTCCTTGCATGTGGAAAACCTACCAGGCAACAAGCTTGATTTTTGTTTTTACTCTGGTGAAATGATTATCCAGTCAGCACAGCTAGCGTATTATCTCAATTTTGATTTAGCCGAGGGCAACGACAGACAGAAAGAGAATATTATAAACACCCCTCCTGGAGTGCAAGGCACGAACCTGCTGCTCTCAGACATCATGACTACTGAATTCTAGCAGATGATTACACACGTTTCCTGGGGAGAGCTATAACACAGACACACTCCAAATACACACTCTCAGATGACTAGCTTCAGCTAATGTCTGGTCATTTGGTCTCTCTAGGTTGTTAATGCGAAAACAACAAAAAAAAAGTTAGAAATACCATTTCAGTAGTGAGAGCAGCGTTTAGCTTTACCTTGATCGATGTGTTGTTGTCGTCAATGAGTGTGTCGGTCAGCTCTAGGTGTCCCTCCTCAGCCACCTTCTGAAGTACCATGCAGAAAGTCCCAACCAGCCTGCGGGGAAACACCAACAGAGAGCCAGTCATCTTAAACAGAAATCAATGAGATCAATGCACGTGATTACATCAGAGATTATATGGTGCCTCTCTCCTTTGTCTCTCCTTTGCTGCCCATCTGTTCACATCTGTGTAGATGTACACACTCATTGTCACGTCACCAGTTCGTCCACTTTTCAATTTGCCCTCATAAACGCTTACAAATATCACTTTCTTTTTTTATTCACCAGAAGCATCTGTTCTCCAGCGCTCTGCTTCACAGTGTGGAGGCCGGTAATAGAGTCATGTCAACAGACGGATGTGTGGTAGGTGGTGATGGATACGAGCCGTGACAGACTTTGACAAAGTGCCACACTGCCTTCGTCACCCACTCCTTTACAGTGTGTCACTCCTCAAAGTGATTTGAAAGATGCAGATAGCAGCTCAAATAGACACTAACGCTTAGTCCCTGTCGTACAGTATGTGGAATTGCTATCAACAAGAGATGAGAAAGTGTTAATCCTTGAGTAGGTTGTTTTGTTTGTTGCTGAGTCAGAGCAAACAAAGCAGTAACTGTCTGTTGCAATCAAGTTCTGCTTCTGCTTCTTTAATCTCAGACAAATTCTATGCATATACGGGGAATAATATTGAATGGCGACGAGGATAAAAATGTGGTGTTGCATTTTTGGGTTATTTCATTGTTTTACAATGTAACATTCATTGTGTTGTTTTCTACATTAAAACAGACAACTTTCAGAACGTTCACTGCATAATTTAACAAAAAGCATAAAACTGCTGCTGAAATGCTCTCTCTTGGTTGAAACTTTCAAAAAAAAAAAAAATGTTTAAGTGATGCAACAGTTCTAAATCTCTGCGGACACTGTGTAGCTGGTGGTGAGGTCAGAATGTAACATGCTCGAACATTTAACCTACGAAATGCACAAGCAATCTTTGGTCCCTTGTGACTTTTTCCACCACATTGTGCTGCTTACTCTGCAGCATAATCAGTAAGCAATACACAGTGTACGTGAATGTTCAAGCACGAAATACATTTGTTACATATTAAAAAGGTAAAGATATTTTTGACTCATTTTTATAGCAGAGAAACAGAGCAATGTTTTCAAGAATGAGCTCACATTTTGTTTGTATTGTGCAAACAGCGCCCGTGTATTCAGACGGACCAAATCGCATCCCGTCGCTGGTTTCATGCCGTACCACCGATCAGCTGTTGGTGGTGGTAACGCGCGAACAAGTGTAGCAGTGCAAGGCAGTGAACAAGAAGACTACGACTAGCTGATGAACGCAGAAGTTAACGCCGCACAACTTGAATATCGAAATATTGGCATTTATGATCAGGGAATTAAATTCTGCAGACCTCGAGGATACACACAATGCATCTTGGTTATTTAAGAGAAAACTCCACAGTGGACATTAAACATATGTACTGACACATAATCACTCTGTATATTCACACTCAACACTGTAAAAGTTGTTGATATCGTGACAGCTGCTAATATTACTGATCCCACTGTGAATCCACTCTGTAGCCTCTGTAGGTTATTGGTTTGGTTTGTTTGTTCAAATCACTCAGAGCTCAGACCAGCTGTGATAATCCACCTCCCCTGTGTGGCCTTCAGTTGCACGGGGCCTAACAACATACTACACACAAGAAGCACTATTAACAATAGATTCGGAAAACTTTGCTGAGACAATTAGCGAAACTGTTCACGTCCGCTGCACATCAGAGGGAACGCTATTCGAGAAAAGCTCACATTGTGCAGCTCAGGTAGGCAAACATTCAGAGAGCTAATCTCTCAAAGCACGTTTCAGCACGAGGCAGCAATTCTCAGCCACTTCTCTTTGGCTCTTATCAATGCCTGAAGGACAAGCAGCTCAGTGGATGGAGACTATTCAGCGGGACATTCATTCACACGCCACACTGAATGAAAAGCTTTATATTCATTTACTGTTTCATTTGCTCTTACTTGAAATTTGCAGGAAAAAGTTCCCTCTGTTTGAAGTGAAAAGTGAAGCTGAAGGTTGCAGAGCCTCTGTGCTCTGATTCAAAACCCTCATGCGATGGTTCATTATGTTAGTGGGAGTTATTCAGGTTTAATGTCATAACAGTTACTGGATTCTTTAAATTCTGACCTGTAAAGAGTGTTCGTATCAATATCCAAGCCGTATTTCAATTTGTACATTTTTTTGGAAGTGCTTGAGAATCAAACATTGACCTGCTCGCTACTGAATATAAAACCTTTGACTGGCATTCAAAAAGCGTTTCGAAAAGATGACTGACAAAGACGGTGCTCGTTGCGTTTGACTAGAGCTCATTTGCCTCCCTGGGAGCGCTCGCAATACTCCCGGGGTGAAAGCTACACAGAAAAGGCTCGGGACACTTCAGTGGACACCAGTCTTACAGAGGCATCGTGGGTACTTTGTTGTCACGGTTGAACAGAACATGTCCAGGACTTCGTGTTGCTGTTAAATATGAGATCATTGGATGTAAGGTCTGTTTCTGCAAGCTGCTCAAGGATCCTTCATCGAACATTACAGTGGGAAGAAACCCAGTACAGTCCCCATTCAGCGAGCCAATTAGAGCTGGTGAATAATTCAAAGAGTTTCCCCCTAAACAGTGTGTTATTCGCAGAGTAATCAGTGACATGCCATGAACCTGCAGCACAGCCCACACTGAGCTATAGCCATATGTCATTTCAACTGTAATGGTCACTAACACACACACACACACACACACACACACACACACACACACACGCTGGTAATATGTCAACTGCAGCTGTGTTGTTAAATTCACTGCATACATGAAATACAGGATAAAAAATGGTTTAACTAGACGATCATCAGGACGAGCAGGCACACAATCACTTAGCTGGATGTGAGTCTGCAGGGAGAGATTACACCACAAAACGATCAATAGCTTACCACTTGGCACACACACGGGCACGCACCACACACACACATGCAGGGATAAAACAACCACTGGGACAGCAGCAGATGATTACCAACAGGACAATAAAGACTGACGACCAGACGAGGGAGAATTGGTTGAAGACGGCTGATGTCACGCTGCTTTCGATCAAATATAAATCCTGAACAGTTATTTTTTTTCCTTCTTCCTGTTTTTTTAAAAATTGATTTCGAGTCTCTGCAGTGCCAGAGAACGCACCATAGGTACGTCTGTGCCATGTTCCTGAGCTGACAGCTATCCTACCTGCACTTTCTCCAATAAAAGCAGTTTTTAAAGTGTCAATATATGTCCTTCAAGCAGCAGCTGCGACTTTCCAGCACTCATTTTCTTCAGGAAATGAATTCTCTCATCTCTCTCTCTCTCTTTTTTTTTTTTTTCATCATCATTGCTGTCCTCGAACATGTTTTTTTTTCTTGTTTTTTGCCCACTAGGGTTGGTGAGGATGTATTAAAGCTTCCAGTAAGGAGTGAGGCTGCACTCGCCGGTTGAGCTTCAAAACTTAATAACGAGGTAAGTTTGGACTTCCAGAGCTTGACTTCACTTAAATCCAAGTTATAAAAAAAAAAAAAAAAGGTTTGTGCTTCCCCTCAGGCGCTGGCAGATGCTTTCTTTGTGAAAGCGCATAGCTGCCAGGCTCCCCACTGAATTACTACACACTCCAACTTTACAGGCCTGACGTGACTCCAGAAGCTCTGTAGGGATATCAGCGGTGTTATGCAGTGAACTTTTTCCCTCTGAGCAATAACATTGAAGATACTAACCCACCCCCTACTGTACAATTGGCTCTTTACTTCCCTGGTCAGTGGAGATCAATATGTCCAGAGCTACTTAGGAAAGCAAATGGTCTGTCATTTCCTTTCAGCCATTGTAACGTGTGTACAAGCGCTGAATAATTGAACCAAGCAGGGCCTATCATGTTCTGGCTCACTTTTTAGCACTTCAAAAGGTGGCATTCATTATTGATTGAAGTCCTGCAAACAATTTACTTTCATCTGCTTTATAATTTAGAGCTCCCTTCCCTTTCAATTTGTTTTTATTTTTTCTGTGTCAGCCCTCGAGTTGCTTTTTTTTCCAAAACCAACGCGTGACTATGATGGAATCTGTGGCTCAGGTGAATTTCAGGAGCTTTGGAATGCAAAACATTTTTTTTTCTTCCACCCCAAGTCAAACAGGGTTTTTCTCCTCAAGGTTGCGCTAATCCGGCACAGCTGCCAGTAACTCAACTGGAGGACGGTGTGAAATGGAAATGTTGGCGGCCGACAGGTGTGTGTGATCTGGCCTTTGATGAGCCGAAGAGAAGCCGAGTGCTGCGTCGATATCAGCGGGTCTACAATCATATTAAACATGAGAGGATTCGGCAGTCTGGTGTTCACTGGCGTTCGAGGATGTATATCTATTGATCTGCATGGACGCAATCAATACTTGACACACACACACACACACACACTCACACACAGGCAAAACACAACCCTTTAACCACAAACAATAGAAGAAGCTATTAAGTGTCATGTTTTGTACAACCAGTGTCCATCACATCTGTGCGTGTGGTTGGATGCAGCATCGTGCCTCATTGTTCCGGCTTCACGACGGCCAAGGAAGGAAAAAATTATCATAAAAGATTCCATGTGAACATGATATGATGCACACTTTGTTTATTCACCTGCCGATCTGTGGGAAAGTGAGAGGCAGGTGGGGTTTTTTATGACAATCGGCAGGAAACATAACATTTAGTTCAGTGTAGTATCCATCAGTTTACTGCATTTACATGAAAGTGTGCCATGTTTAAAGTGTCTGTTTTTAATATCACGGCATTGATTTACTGTATCTTTTCGTACTGTGAATCACACATAACAGCGCTTCATCACACAAAAATGATCAAAAAATCCAATATAGTCATAAAGCCGTCCTGCTCATCGATTTACAGCTCACTAGCTCTGCGATGACAAACAGCCGTGCATCATCGACGGCAGGTTTAACATTTACCACATTCATCATCTATAGTTCTGTATGTTAGCATGCCTCCGTTTGCTATATTAACAATAAAGACACAGCACACCTAAAGCTGAAGAGAATGTCATTTGATCTGCAGATGAAACAAAGTGTTGGAGATTTGTCCAGAGCCCAGATTCATCCTGTGTAGGATGCGAATGTTTATACGACATTTCATGGCAAACCATCCAAATCCGATAATCTAAATAAACTAAAATGTGTGTGTGCATCTGGTGAAATAAAATATTACATAAATAATAAAAGGTACAAGTCCGCAGTGTTCATTCCAGCGCTTCAGGCAAGAGAGAGAGCGAAGATGAAATTCAACAGACGAACAGGTTTATGTTTAAGCTTACATTTTCAGACTAAGCAACAAATTGCTGAGTCTGTGTGCAGAATGACAGGATTATAAAGCCTTCTTCTGGAGCCAGAAAAACACTGCTGACGGGCTTCCAGTGAAAACCGTAAAGATAAACAGACACCCGCAAATGAAACACAATAAATTGGTAATGGGGTAATTTGATTTATTGCTGAAATCAAGAGGGGGACGGCAGCCTTATCTTTCCTCAGAGGAAAGTGTCTGCAGTAAAACTCTGAGCCAGTTTCTAAGATTAAACAGTGAAAAAGTCAAACAGTCGAACACACTGATATTGAATACTCACTCTGAACACATAACAGAGGAAGCACTTCCAAAGTGTTGCAGACCTTTACGTGTTTTTCAACGGAGTTTGCAGAGCTCGTGTACCAAGCAGAATTTTAAAACACGTACGGTTCTGTCCGGTTGATCAGTGAAATTCAGATGAAACCACAGAACAGGTGACTGTAGTTGGGACACACACCACATTTAATAGCATGAAATATTGTGTAATAGCTCCTATTTTAGGGTTAATGAATGAGCTGTCTGCACCAACGTATTGCTCTCTTGCAGTTAATTATGCCTGACCTATTGCACTGCTCTTTACTTGGTCTTAACCAAAAAGCTTTCAGGCTGAAGTCAGCAGCCATTCAGGCTTTTAAAATAGAATTTAGAGACACATAAGCCTTGTTAGGCCTATTTACATTGCTGGCTACATTTTAGCCACCAGTGTTTCATCCCTTTACTTGCTTAAATAGATGTTCCTGTTGAGTGTTGAGTCCATTTATGACCAGGCAGCTGGTGACACTGCAGAATGTTTAATGTCGATTTGAGCCACTTTATGGTTAGCTTTATGCAGCTTGCTACTTTTCAGCTTATGATGTTGGCACCCGTGCGAACATGTTCGAGCAGCCACACAGCCTGAGTGAGCAGTGAGGCCCTCATCAATTATTATTTTTTTTTTTTGGAAATTCAGGAAACTAAACCCAAAACTCAAATCGTGAGAAACACGATCTGAGGATAATCCTAGCAACATTGTTCCTGCAGCTCAACAGTTTCCATGTCTTTATCGGTAGGATATTTAATATATATATATTTTTTGATGCATCAGTGTCATTATTGATCATTGTCAAGGAGAAAACTTGTAAGTAAAACCTGTAGTGGGTCTCTGCGTCCAAGCTGAGGACCAGAGATGAATGAGCCTGGGAATTACCCGGAGCTTTCATTTTCATTCCAAAATTGATTCGCAAAACAAAATTGATCCGTGATTCAGGAACATGTCTGTGGGGCTTGATTACATGAAGCCCTTCCGGTGACATAAAGGCCAGCAATCTACGGATCTATGTAGCCTCACAGAGGTCATGTGAGACAAGACTGAGGCATGTCATAACGGCCTTGTAGACAGCTTATGGAAATGTGGACTTCCGAAGGATTCAGCCAACTTAAGCTCGCCAAAAAAACAACATCAGTGCTTCCAGTTCTAATACCAAGGTATTCCTCCGTGGATCCCCTGGGAGTCACTGACCTCAGGTTGGATCATATGCTCATATAACCTCCTCTGTGCTCCAGTGCTCAGTAACTCACACACAAGGTTCTCCACAGCGCACAGAATATAAAAGCACATCAGCCACAGGGGAAAACGGATAATAAAACACGGTCTATATGCCACTACAGCACACAGACCATCATGCATCACTGCTTTTCTCTTTGTGTTGCGGTAATGCGATCGCACTTGCGGTCTCAGGGGTGTGACACGCTGGCCTTACAGTGCGCCGGAGCCAGCAGTGATGAAGCAGATCAGTTACCCTGCCTGTGGACATATGGAGCAGGTGTGAGAACAACACAAGCTATGACTCTCCTTGAATTATTTACCTCCCTAAATGTGTGCCGGGCTGTGTTTATGTGCGTGTGTGTGTCTTAATGTGTGTGGGTTAAGTGTCTTTGCATGCAAGAGTGCTTGTTTGTGCATATCGTGCATGCATTAATGGTCGTGGTGCTCTCAAGCAGTGGAGTGAGGGGATGAAAAAGTTTCATAACTGCGTCTGGTTTAAAAATAGTGTCACCGTTTACGATCGTCTTTTTTTTTCTTTCTTGTTTGTTTTCTCGCTAATTCCCTGATGTGATACTGAAATTCTCCATAGCTGAGCTCAAAGCTGCAAAGAACTTCAGATATGCATTTTAATCGCTTCAGTACTCGATGTTTGGGGGTTTCCAATACACAATGTTGAGAGTCAAGAGTCACAATGTAGCCAGGTTCCAGACTGCTGCAGTTCTGTGGTTATTAAAAGAGGTCAAGTGTTTTGCTTTAAAAAAATGAAAAACCAGCATGGCCGGGCGGAGCTTTGAAGGCGTGATTGAGACTGGGGACAGCGTCTTATTGTGTCAGAAATAGAAAATGGTAAAAAAAAAATATTGCACATTGCCATAATAGCGTTTAAATTACAGCTGGGGTTGATGTGAATGCCGTTTGTCTTGCAGGTATTCGGTCATAAACCAAAGTGACGAATACATTTAAATATTGACCTGATGACAGATGAAAAGTTTGAGGATCCCGATTCTGACTAGACGACAGACTTTAGCCA
This sequence comes from Acanthopagrus latus, assembly GCF_904848185.1. Classification (NCBI taxonomy): domain Eukaryota; kingdom Metazoa; phylum Chordata; class Actinopteri; order Spariformes; family Sparidae; genus Acanthopagrus; species Acanthopagrus latus. The sequence continues at coordinate 14,168,879 of NC_051060.1, read as the reverse complement.
GCTAAGTGGCTAACTTCCAGTCTACTCCTAACCCTTAAAAGGGAATAATCCAATTTAATGGTGCAGCTGTACTTGGCTTTCCAAATGTTTCATCTTTCAGTGCTGCCAGGATGGAAACGGGTGCAACCAGACCTTTCCCAAGCTCTGACACAGCGCTGCGGATCACCAAGGTTATTCCAGTTCATCCTAAGGAGGACATGAACGTGACAATCAAATTTCACAGCAATCCATTCGGTCGTAAAAAGTGCTATTTCAGCCAAAACTGAAGTGCACCTTAGTATGGCTCTGGAGGAAAACGACAGGGGATCAACAAGTTCAGCCGTTTTCATCCCCTGCGCACCATCCACGTCCGTACAAAATGTCTTGTCGACCCATTTATCAGACACTGAGATATTTCCCAGGACAAGTAATAATTTTACCTGCTGTTGGGCTAAATGAAAGACAGAGATATCGCCAGTCTGATTATCGGGCTGCTTCTGTTGCAAACTTTCTGAACCTCTGCGAACTGTCTTGTGCGGCTGTGAAATTCTCGTCCCGATTCTGTTTTCCTCTTCCACGCGACGGCACCAGAAAGATTGTGATGACAGTCAAGAGCCGCCTTGATGTAGAACTGACTCAACATCTGCCTGCACACCTGTCACCAGCCTTTATCTCTGAGCCGTCTTTGCAAGTGAACCACATCCATGTGTGGCGGACGAGATAAGGTCACACAGATCAAGTTTAAAGATGGTGGTACGCACACATACATCACCGCCCACAGAGAAGAGTAGGTTTTAATGACTGCGTGGGCGACATAATGTGTCCTCAGTCTGGACACAGCAAGCAGTCGTCCAGACGATTGCAGCTGTTACGATGAGACGGGATTTGTTGCGGACGCAGGAGACGGAGAGACTTCCTGCATCAAGCTGCAAAGGTCTTTTCAGATTGTGACGCATCAAGAAAAAGACTTGATGAAGAAATGCAAGAAAAAGGAGAAGAAGATGAGGTGGAGGGGTCGGGGGAAATAACCTAATTAGCCAGCTTCCACTGTTGCATCTGCACAAATGAGCTCCTACAAGTAATTAGAGTGCTGAGCAGGGTACTTGGAGCAGGTTTTAATATCAGCGTATTGCTCAAGAGCACTTAATGTTAGAACTGTAAAAGGCTCATAATTGAAATACATCCTCCTCCACTACGGATATGTCAGTAAAGTAATACAAACCAATGGCAGCAAAATGTATCTGAATGACCAGTATTCTCATCGACAAACTTGACAAGCCAAACACACACACGCAAACACGCACACTCACACAGATAATCTGGTAATTACAGCGTCAGACACAATCAAGACGCGACCGTCGACTAAAGCACTGTGTGTTTTTCATGTCCTGATTGTTTGGAGAGTGTAAAGTAACAAATCTGCCCATTACTGAGGATGTAGTGGCGTTTCATTACCTCCAGCTCTGCGGTTTGGAGCCTGTCACACACACAACTGGGTCGATTTAGAACAAGCTATCAGGGAGCGCAGGCGTATCCTCCGTCAGCTGGGAAACACGTGCTGTGTGTCAGTCTCTGTTTGCGCTGTAATGCTGTTTGTTGTGGTAAATGTGGTTTCAGGACAAGCTGGCAGCGGCGGTATACCTTACCTGTTGGAGAAGACTTTGCTGTAATTGTATACTTGGATCTCCAGCATCTCGTTTCCATCCAGTCTGCTCGCAATTGGCCATCGAAATGTCTGGAAGAAAAGACAGAATATGATGTTTTTTGGCAATCCTGCTGACAAACCAACACATGGACACGGGTGAAAACATCGCCTCATTGGTGAGGTCAAATAACCAGTTGAGGCAGCGGTAGACCAGAAACTCCATGCTCCCGTAGATACATTTACAGTTTTTACTAATGAAGACTGGTGCCTTTAAAAGGTCTAATTTATAACCACTGTTTCTGGTTAGAGAAACTTGAGCCAGAAAAGCTCTTCCTCTTTAACAGAAAGGTTTATTGCCCTTTCCGTATTGTTGTCAGACACTTACAATTACAATCTGAGCTGGTAAATGTGAAAAAGCAAGCAAAACTATGTGGTAATGAAAGCTTGAAAATACCTTGAATAACCTTGAGAAAAAGCCTATGTTGGCCTCTTCCTCATTTTTATTTTCATTTTCCCTGTAACTAGCTCGGAATTTACAGTTTTTATAGGTAGCTCATTTCGTGTAGCTTCAGCAGGAAAGGGAAGAAATAACCACGTCTCTGTTCTAAATCGTTTTCGCCACAAATCTCCGCAGTGATGTCTTCACTAATTGGCTTTGTCAGGCTGCTCAGACACTCAGTATGGTACTTTCACTGTTTTTCTCCACACCAGTAGGCAGACAGTATAAGGGCCTGTCATGTATGAATTCGAACAACTTTAACAACTGTCTGTTCATTAGCAGAGATTTAATTTGGCAGCAGCTCTGTCAAATAGGGACAGAAGACATTATCACTCCACTTATCTCATCAAGTACATGTCTATGTGATATTTCTACTACCACTACTACATCAACAGTGATAGCCGTCTTAATTTGCAACATAGATCGCAGTAATTTATGAATAGTGCTTTATAAAACAAAACACACAACTCATAACTAATAGAAAAAGCAGTAAAAATAGTAGACAATATTGTGACAGCCTGAACTGTCAAACAGATGGTTCCAAATCCTCCTCTTTTAAAGAGCCTTGGCAGCTCACGGTAGTCATGGTAACTGTCCAGAGTCAAGTCATCACGAGTCAGTCGCAAGTTTGCAGCCCTAATAGCATTTTCCCCACAGTCCACTGCTGTAATAGAGATGTCTGTGAAACTGTTGACAGGACACTCGGAGCTGCGAACAAGGTTACATTTCTAATCAATGGAGGTTTTGTATTTATAAAACTTTCCTCGAGCTGAGAAAAGCAATTTAAAAGCCTGCAAAGTCATCGTAATGTCAAGTGTAGGTAGCGAGCGTGGTCAGCAGGGGAAACTCCGGCGCGCCTTTTTAATGGGAAGCATTACAAGGAGGTAAACGCGGAAGACAATAAAACCTTTTTAGGCCGATGCGCTAGGTGAGCAATTCATATTGGTTTGCGTGGGTTAGCCATCTTTGCTCCTGGTATCTAGCTCATCTATACAAATCTATGGTCAGTGGTCAGAGCTAGCTGGCTAGCTGGCTAGCTCTGAGGTTGAGTTCTAGCTCATCCTTCTTCTGCTTTAAGTGTTTTTTAATGTGTTTAGTCAGCTCTCGATGGCATAACATGCTTGTCATTGTCATCAAGTAATAAAACCCTGTATTGCCTTGGACCTGTGTGCATCTTACTTCTCCCCCCAGGATGCAATGATGTGTTCTTTGGCTGCGAGACGTTCTCGGAGATGGCAGCTAGGCGCTTGTTGTTAATGTGGTACAGCAAAGCGCTAGAACAAGGACATTCCTTGTCTGTTTCATAAAGTGGAGTGCGGAGAGGCAGTTGAGGAAGGAAGCTGCTCTTTAGTCTGGTGGTATGGCAGTGGAGACTTCTGTATCGCTATCCAGATGGCAACATGAACAACACAACTAAATCAGATCAAATCAATCTTATTTGTGTAACCCAAAAAATCACAATCACATTTCCTCAGTGGGCTTTACAAGCTGTACAGTGAGCGCCATCCTCTGCTTTAGACCCGCGATTAATATGAGAACAAACTTGCCGTATTGGAAAATAAAAACCTTGAACAGGAAGAGCCACAGAGGAGGGAGTCCAGACATATATTCAATAGATGTTGCATGTACAGAACAGAGCAACGAAATCACAGTCTACAAATTTAATTGACTGATTATCTGATACAAAAACCACTCAGTTAAATTACTATGTTAACAGAAGAGTAGAGTCAAATAATTTGCATTTGACTTTGTCGCCTTAAATTTATACTGGACATGATTCCATACCAAGGTTCATTCAACACACTTCATTTTTTTTTTTTTCAATTTACTTCAGACTGCTGACAAAGGTTTAATCATTAAAACAAGCGTGAACAACCAACTTCCCCACCCTAAACTTCTAATTAAAGCTTAACTTGACAAGGAAATATATTCAGAGCTCCCTTCGGGTCCTACAGGCTGTACAGACAGAATTATTTATCCACCATGAGTCAGTTTAATTAAGATAGAGCCCTGGACTGGCCTTTGAAAATCATTTATTTGCAGACAATTGTGAACTAGCAAGGAGGTAATATTCATGAGACGTTATGATTGATTCAGAAAAGAATGTAAGCAGTTCCTATTCACAAGAGGACAAGCATATCTGTTGTGTCTGACAGAGCACTGTGATGTATTACTCAGCCCTCAATTTTGATTAACTGCAATACAGCTCCAAAATTAAGCTAGGGACCCAAAAATAAATAAAGTGGTTGGAATTTCTGAATTCATATGCTGATTCCCACTCAGTAAATCACCTCTGAGTCCTCTCCTCTGTACTACGGCACCTTGGGGAAGAGGTTGAAAGAGGGCAGGGGGTCACACAGGTGATTTAAAACTCATTCGTCCCCTGCGGATGTTGGCCTCTCGTTCAGGAAAGCACCGCAGGCCGTCAGACAAAGCGATCCATCAGGATTGTCCCATTAACGAATCCTGGGGTTCCCAACCTGCTTCGGATGGATCTGCCTTAGAGGATCGTGTGTGTGTGTGTGTGTGTGTGTGTGTGTGTGTGTGTGTGTGTGTGTGCGCGCACTTCATTAGCCATCACTCTGTGCTCGCCACCTTGAGGCCCTGCAGTCTGACTTCAGCCAGGCACGACCGGCACTGCTGTTTTCTTTCTTAGCTGCACTTCTTATCTTTTTCAAAATAAAATAGAATAAAATATATATGAATTTTATTATTTATTTAAATAATCGTGGCTTTATCACAGTATGTAAAATAAATAAATAACTTGAATTTGACATGTGTGTCTCTCTGCATGGATGTGAGCATACGAGGAAGGACAAAAAGGTAATAATATCAATATATACATGTATTGAAAAGTAAATAAGGGTCAAATTACAAATAGTTATCTAACTAAAGAGTTTGTAATTAAAGTAGAGGCATTAATTTTACTGGCTGCAGAGGCTCCCATTATCTGGTAATTAGTTGTTGTTTTTTTTTCCAGGAAAATCTATTGAAGTCTCTCTGGTCATAATATCTGATGAAAATAATTCCATTGTGCTCACAGCAAACATAAAGTAAGTTTTTTCGTGGTGAGATTACATACAAAAGTCCATGTGAAGCATAACTCCCAGATCCCAGTGTGCCAGAGCAGATCCAGACAACATTTCCCCCTAGTTTATCTCATGAACATGAGGAGAGGAGCAGCAACAAGACCGGACTTGAGTGCTGAGTTCAGTCGGAGGCTGAAATAAACACAAACGCATACACTCGAAAACAAAGCAAGCTTTGGAATGGGACTCAAGAGGAGAGACTCAGAACAATCCATCTTTCTGCTCTTTCAACTACAGTTGATTGATGAGTCTGATTTCAACCCCAGGCCGTCACACGCTGACGCCTCAGGTCTGTGATGCAACACATAATCGGTCTCCATGAATTGGTTTTAAACTCAGTAAAGATCAATCATTTTTGACTGGCGTTCCCTGCCATTTGACCAACACATTTGAATCTTCCAGGATGCGTGGACCGGCATCATTTCCCGTAGCACCCTGGGTTAGGAAGTAGCTAGGTGTGTGTGTAATGTACATATATTTGTTGTATATTTGTGTTCCTTGGGTTGGCAAGTGGGGTCCAAACATCAGCAATCTTTTCTTATCTTATTTTGGTTTGTTCTCTGTCGGCTGCATTTCGCTGGTAACATTAAGCCTGCATAGAGCGCTGGTCATTAGCTGAGATTACAGCTATTTTGGCTGGATTGCATCTCATCTGCAGCGAAATCTCCTCCACTGTGCTTCAACAGCCAAAACAGAAGAGGAAGAGAAAGGCACCAGCATGGTGTTAATGGTGCACGGATGACAGCGCTCACGGCTAATGGAGGAAATGATGTCTAATATACACATACCAGAGCATGACACACGCCGGAGCTCAAATTATACGTACACACCACCGCAAACGTGATTATGTTTTCTTAATCCAACACCGGGGACGGCGGGCAGCCACTCTTAATTTCCCCAGAGTGAAAACCAGTCCTAATCTGTGCCTGCACGAACACAAAGTGCAGGTACACATCCCTTCAGACACAAACACAGATGTGCTTGCTTAATGCTTCCACTCCATTACGTGGCTCAACTTTTGCATGTCTTCATTCCCTGCCGCCAGGTCCAAGACTACTTATCTGTAGAGTAGCACACATACAGAAATCCACAATGGGAAGGAGAAAGCTGTTTATGTTGACTATAGTGCTTACAGTGGTTTAAATACCCACACACAGTGCAGACCAACAAAACCAGAGCACAGAATCCATCAAGCTGAGAAAGTGTAAGGCTTTATCGTGCCTCAGCTGCGCACAAGTTTTGAAAAAAAAGTTGAATGGGATTTGGCTCACAAACATCAGAGGATACTCTGGCAGTGTTGACTACTGCATGTTGAAAAAAGGTGCTATTTTTCTTCAGCAAAAAGCAATTTCAGATAGTGCCACGCACCAATAAGCTGCAAAATATTCACATTTGTCAACCCAAGTGGTTCTCCGATACATTTATATTTCTTATTTTCAAAAAAACAAAAGAGGCCAAGTTAACAAAGTTCAAGCTCATACTTTGTTATTCAGCAGAAAGTTTCTCTATTCCCACATTTCTTTTACTTGCCTCCATTAAGTTTTTTTTTTTTTACTGAGTAGTAAAAGCAGACAGGAATAAACACCATGATTATGTGATTTAGCCAAACGTCTCTGCTGTATCAGGCGGCTGAATGCCTCCAGGCACACAGATTTATGGAAAGTCATTATGTTTGATTCAGCGTGGCCGCGGTTACAACAATAAAACATTAATGGGATGACTATATCGCCTGTCAGGTGACAACTATGGCATCAACATATACCCTCGTCGACAGGCTGTAAGGCTGCTGTAGATAACTTTTTTTGGGGGTTGGTAGAGAGAACGACGTGACAGAGTGAAGATACACTAAACTGCCGAGAGGATGCTGGCCCATTTCTTTGAGCCTGGTTGGACCTTCGGGCTGCAGATGAAAAGTAAATAAAGCCGATGGAGCGTGTTATATCAAAATGACACAAATCTCCCAGAGTCAATACTTTCTGAGGCGGAGCGGTAAAGCGCAGAGTCTTTGGAGATCCTCCATGAATTAAACGCTTTAATATAAAAACTGTGTGTTCTCTCAGAGAGCTGATGAATCCACAGGGACGAGAAACAACACTCTTAAGATCATCACTCGTACGTTCTCTTCTCTCACGGAAACATTCTGACTCGCAACTGACTCACAAACCCCTCGGTGCAACGGCAAGTATAAATCTGTCGAGGTGCCTTTCTTTGTTTTTGTTTTGTTTTTTTTACCAGGGATATTTTTTACAAGCCATAACAAGGGTTCCCTCAACAATACAGTATTGCGTTTCCTCAAGGAGCCCCTCGTGTCCCATAAGGTGATATTTTTCTTTCATGTGTGCAGAAGTTATTATGTGCTCAAGGTAATAACTTGTATCTGCGACCTTTGTTTCATCTATCTCCGTATTTTCTGTCCTCCCTTTGGAAAATAAAAGCATCAAATATCTAAAGGTACTTTTATACATTGGTCATAGTTTCCATTGTTCATAGTAGATCCATTTTTTTTTTTATAATCATTAATCAATACACTGCCTGTTTTACAATTGGACAACCATGTACACACACCTTATTATAATATTACAGCAATCAATACATGATCATCACTTTATCTGTCTAAATCATCAATCACGGGATTATTCTAATAATATAAAATGATAATTTTGCCTTCTACAAAGTATGAAGAATATCACCTTAAGGGACAGAAGAGTCTTTGTGGGTGGGAAACTTGCAAGAGAACCATTTATAATTAAGAAAAAAAAAGAGAAATTAAACTGAAATTAATGCAGCACGGGCACTGGGGCCGAGCTCCAAAATGCTGGATCCTACACTTCCCGCAATGCAATTCAGTAGTGTCTTCCATTCAAAGGAAAAGCTAAACACACTCACTGTGTGTGAAAAAAAAAAAACAACGCTCCCACACCACACAAGAGACCCGAGTGATGTCTCAGACTTTACAAAGCTTTTTCACAGCCACAGAAGAATTCATCAGGCTGACTGTTGCTCCATTTGACTGTTAAACTGACACGAACCACTAAATTTCACATTCAGTCCACTGGCATGAGGCAGATATGATGCTTGGTGCTTACAAATACACCCACACGGGGGATTTTTTATTGTGGACCTCTTCAGGACTGTGTGGGCGTGTGGATGATTTACATGTCCCTCGCTAAACTGTTTGCTTTTTGGTGCCTCTAACAGTGCAGTCAGACTGAAATTCGCTTTTCATTCACTTCAGCGTGGAGCAGAGTGTGAGACAGATTTGCCTCTGGTCTGAAAGTGACCAGCCTTTGACCTGTGAAGCTCTCCGGTGTCCGGCCAGTTTGAGAGAGGGATCGATCTCTCGTTCAGTGGATATTGATCCTTTCGTATCCTTGTTTTTTTTAACTTTATGGCAGAATAATACATGCAGCAGACTCCAACTTTCCATCCATTCATCCATTTTCTTCCAATTGCAGGATTCTGAGGCATTCATAAACCCTCCAGTGAGTTCTGGGTCTCCTCCCAGTTGGACCTTGCAGAGGAAATTCCTCTTGGCCGCTTGCAACTACAACTTTGTGGACTGTTTTGGTTTGCCTGGTTGCCTTGGCGCTAGTTTACAACCCTACTTGTGTTATTTCGTGCTATATCCTGCTCTCGGCTGCATCGTGCGAGTACATGTCACCAGGTGAATTTTGATCGCCCTGCCGCTTGAGGATAGAAAACACTGCTCTTCTGTCATTCCAATTTTAGCAAAAGAAAAAACTTTGCCCAACCTCATTTGAGGGACCTTTAAATTAAAAAGTAAACCTAACAGGAGGAGGCAATCACAGGCTCACTGTTTTGTCTCTTCTCTTCGGCCCAATTTGAAGCTGTGCACAAACCAGATTCGAAAGCTGTCAAGCAGTCACTGTGCCTCAAACACTGGCTGACGTAAAACTGCTGCAATGCGCCTACTCTTTCATTCTGTCTGACTGGCTGTATCACAGGTTGTTTGGTTAAAGAGATGTGTGCTAGTAATCTCAAAAGCAATCATAACTGCACTGATTCTTTTGAAAAAAAAAAAAGTCAACACTGGTCTTATTTTAGATCCTCCTCTCTATTTTTTTTTTTTTTGCCTGAAGAAAACACATTTCTATCCCCAGACCCCCTGCCTCCGACGCTCTGCACTGTGGTGTCAGATACACTAATTGGCGGAGTGTGGCCGCTCATTAAAAGTGACAGGTATGATCTCACCAACCGGAAGCCTCGAGGCCTCAGTGGCCTATCAGAGGGGCTAAACGGTCAGCTGAAGAGCAGCTATTACTGCCGTGATCCCAGGCTGTAGCACTGTGGCGAGCAGATGGGTGACCGGGCTGCCCTCAGTTCCACCTCCCCGCGCGCTCGCCGTCCTTTTGATGTCTCATGACTGTTGCCATGGACACGGAAGATGAAAACACCTCTACGATTAATTATGAAGAGTATGTTCTGTCTTTTAAACTTGCTAACTACAAGGGCTGGGCTGTTATATCTACAGTAAGAGCATTCCTGATGCAGCATGCGGTCTTTTGTGTTGAGTTTAAAGGCTTGTCGTGATCACCGGCGATGCGGTTCTCAGCGCTCGGACTCAGGAGGCTTAGATGTGTTCTTAAAAGGATAAAAGAGATAAGGGTGGGCCGCTGAAAGAGGCAGCATGCAGCAGCTTCTCATTACAGCAGGATCCACAAGCCAGCTCCGTATGCTTTATAATATTTAGGATTGTGCATAGAGGGTTTCTTTACGCTCCCTGGATTTGCTGACATTGACGGAATGCGAGAGTATACCTCTGCAACCGTGAATTATTTAACGCTGAAACATCCCGCGCACTCATCAAGTAACCTGACATTGTATTCTCATTTTCATGCTCCTCTCATATCACTTTTTTAATTCTTTTTTTTTTTTTTTCGTCAAGTGTAAGTTTTTAATCATGTAATCTCAAAACCTCTCATGAAAGAAATCACTTCAGGACATTTAACGACCCTGAGTTCAGTAATTTAAACGAACGCCTCCAAATACTTCATTTAAAAAAAGCTGTTCCTACTCTCGCTTCATTTTTTTTTTTTTGCATGTGCACCCAGCAAAAATCTCTTGTTTTCACGCATTCCTCTCAATAGCATTGTCATCTATAGTGATCCTTTCGAACACAAAACCTCTGCAGGTGATACTGACTTTGGGAAACCACTGAGAATTGAGATTGTATTACTTTTGTCGAAGCTGAAATTGTTTTTTAGATTGGTTTAATTTTGTCCATTGGATTAAATCACTGTGTCAGTGGTTTATGTTCTAACCTGAGCACAAAGACTGTTGGAACATAACTACATTTATTGGTTTGTTATTCTTTTTGAGGTGCAGTCATTATGTCTTTTAAAACCTATGGGGCTGTGTCATTCATAGCGGTTTCGTGTCCCTTTGTAGTCGTTTTTGTATCTTTCCTGAGAGTTTTCATCTATTTGAGGTCATTTTTTGTCTGTTTTGGTCTTTTTGTGGGAGCTTCTTTGTCTCTTTGTAGTCACTACACATCTCTTTGTAGTTTAGTATTTATCTATCTTTGTAGCCATTTTTTGTCAATTTGTCGTACATTTTTCTGTTCATGTGTGGTTCTAGGTGCTGTATCGTAGGCAACTGGACTTGTTTAAGATGTTTCACCTTTCATCTAAGAGGCTTCTTCAGTTCTAACTAACTGGGAGGGAGTTGCAGGTTTTAAACCCTGTGTGGGAGTGTCCAGCTGTTTCTGACTATTTGATGTTTTTTTTATGGCTTAGTTGCCATTTTAGTCTCCTTGTAGTTGTTTTTGTCTTGGTGAGGCTGTTTTCATCCTCCGTGCTGTTTATCGTCTCTCTTTCATTTCTTTGGCTCTTTGTAGTCCGCCCTTCTTAATTAGCTATTAGGAATAGTATAATTACACAGAGAAAGGAACAACATTTCGGGACAATGGGCACATTTTGCTGTCTTGTACTTTCACTGAAGTAAACTTCTGAATCCATGTTTTGTATTTTACTGTACAGTTATACTGCCGTTTTGAACTGTATTCTTCCACCACTGCAGCATATACACTATGTGTGCATGTGCACCTGTCAGTCTAGATGAAACAGCATTTCTGATAAGATGGTTCTGCTGAGAAACTCGATCTTTCAGTCCAATTCACTGACATCGCTGCAGTCCCACTGCATCCTACACCACCAGCCCCCCACCAACTCTGTCTCAATTTACTTTTTTCCAATTGGACTGTCTATCCTCGTTTTCATTTCCATCCCCGCTCTGTTTCCCAGATGTCACTTTATCCTCTTGCTCCAACGTGTCTGCATTCATCTCTGTCTCATGTGCAACATGTGTCAAATAAAGAGCCATGGGTGTTGACATTTTGACATTAATCTAGTCAGAATCTTTTATTCACCCATGATGAATATTTATGAACAGTTGTAGCAGCCACAAGCTCTGAACTGATTCTATGTAAACACAACTGTTAATTGCATTAGTTACTGACAGTGTTTGGATACATTTTAACCCCGCACTTCTGCTAAATCAAGTTTAAACCATCAAAATGTGAGTCTTTTCTGTAAGAGCAGTGGGCGGTTAAACCAAGCGAAACCCTTAATTGAGTGGTAGCGTGGACAGGTACAAACCCTTTTGCCGGTTCATTCAATAAAATCTCATTTTGTTTCGAGCCGGACTCTAATAAAACTGCAATTAACTGCTAAGTTTCGGCTTGGGAAGACCAGATGGTGCAGCGATAATGAACAGTGCATCTATCAAGTAAGCTGCTCCACAACTCCTTAGAAATAGACGGTGCTGTGCTTGGAGATAACACTCACCCCTCAGTTCAAAAACTTTTCTGCTGATGAGGTTTTTTTTCTTTCTTCTGTTCAACAATAGAGGCTCTACCTTCTGTTCTTCTTGTGTCTTTTATCCAAATGTGATGAGTCACAAAAAACAAAAGCCCACACTGGTATTGAATTAACTGTATTTATTAACTAAAAGTAAGAATTTGTGGAGGACAAGAAAATCTGGACCGAGGACAATGAACAGTTATTGTTGGATTTGAGCTGCCCGAACACAAAACTTATGAAACATGCCACCCAACTGATCTGGAGATACTGTTATATACTTTGCACTAGTACAACAGTACCTTCTTTTTACAATGATACACCACACAATACCAAACATGCTGCTCAACAGAATGTAGGTGGGTAATTTGGATTGTAGATCCTGATTGGCACTAAATAATCTAACCCGCTGGATGTAGACTGTTGGAATTAAGTAAATCATTGGGGGCCTCTTCCCCCTTTTCTACTGCTGTCTGCATTTACCCTTTTCAAAATCCCATCTCTACATGAAACCACAACATCCTCCAAGCTAGCAATCTACACGCTGAAACTAGCAAGTTACTCTCACAAACGTAAACAATCTAGCAGCTGACAACTTTTCTTTAGCAGGGATTTGACCATTTCAATAGGCTCATGTCCTCACATACAACCAAGTTTCCCTCTGTACTATTGCGCAGAGACACCGTCGCTGCATCCTGGGTTGAACCAAATCGCAGAGACGTTTGTGACTGGTTTAAAGACATGCAATCAAGCCAGAGCTTTTGTTCCCCCTATACCTGAATGGGAAATGATGCAGGCAGACCTTTATCCAGTGCTGACACAGTGCTGTGGAGACAGCCATTAAATATGTCTTTATCATACAGTATCACTGGCCAGATCGTCCATTTCAGGCTTCATCCCAGTTGTTTCTGAGCAGGATGCGACATGGGATTGTTAAATGTTGTCAAATGAAGTCAGACTTTAATTGTTTCCACTTCCCCAGTGTGTCTCTCTCCCTCTCCTCTCCCCGTGTGTGTGATTACCTGAGGGAGACAGGTGTGGTGGAGACGGAGCTGAGCAGAATCCGACAGCTGTACCTAATCCTGCAGTCGAGCCTGCCTTCTTACGCTGAGCCCTGCGACACTCACGCTGCCAGATGGTAGCCACTGTTTAAGTCAAGCCTACATTTGCACCCATGTTACTTTGTTGCCTTGAACCTGAATATAACTCTGGGCCTGGTCGCCCTGGACTCTTTCAGTGCATTTTCTTTTTTGTTCTTACAGTGCCAGATAATACTCTGTAGTTAAAGAACTTTCCCGTGGGTTGCTTTACTTTGTACAATTGATTTTTGAGCGAATGTGCGGTGCCATGTCACTCTGGAGAGGGAATCCTTCAGCAGAGGAGTTACAAGCTGATGCACACGAACACACTCGCCAGCAGCTAAAGAGGAGGAGGCGCTGACATGCTGTATATTTTCTTTCCCTGAGGGCACGCACGGCAAAGTGAAAATACAGCTTTACCAATGTATATGATTTTCGTTATATATCCCTGTGTGTGCACAGGGATTTGTTTGTTCCTTCGTCCTTCCTTCCTTTGTTCCTAATCCACAATACTATTGCATAAACCAGAGTAAAAAAAATGGAAAGTAATAACATTAGGTTCTATGCAGTGACTGTAGATTCTGATGTTCTCATTTTGGCTGCTTGAATTTCAGCTTCCTTCCAACTCTAACTGAGCAAAGCCAGCATTCTGCACAGATCATCATTTATTCAGTGTACTCAGAGATAGGAAAGCACCTCCCTGGAGCAGCCCCCGACTCCACTCTTTAAAAAGTGGTGAAATCAGACTATTTTTAGTACCAGAAATATTCCAGTTTGTGCCAGGCCCGAAAGCGACTGCTACTCCTCGTCTCCTTACTGGTGGTCAAGTGGTCGGTAACGCATCGGCCGAAATACGACCTGCAGGGTTGAATCTAATGCATGAACTTATGTTTTAAAAGTCTTGAAATCTTCAGGGAATCACTTGATATGAGTCCTGTACTACAGAGTGGGATGTATATTAGTTTAAAAACCTCACCCTGATCGTGATATACTCTCATATAACAGACACGCCTGACTAACTTCACAAACTTGATTACCGAGGGAAGTTTTGTGGATGTGACCTCACTGTGGTCTCTTTACTCTCTTCGGTCAGCCACAGCCCTCCCTGGAGTTCAGAGCTCTGATTGGGCTGGTTAGGCTGTCAGGGGCAAACTAGAGCACCAGCAGTCACATAACTCCAACTCAAACTGAAAACTTGCACTTATATACTTATAATTTCTTTTGCAAATCAGTTTTAGTCCAGTCTTTGGGCTGTACGTAGGTCAAACAGAGCATGTTTGAGGTGCATCGCCTAGAGTATCCTGTGTCCCTTGATGGTTAGGGTTGAGGCAATAAAAGCATTTTGAGGCAAAGATCCTGCGTTGGCAACATGTTCACAAAGCAAATGTTCCATGTCTCTTGCCACAAGTCAGTTTAAGCTTGAGACAGTGTGATTTCCTATATTCTTTTGCTTTTTGGCTTATTGAGGTAGTGACTTCACACAACAACAGGCTTCAGGGCCCCTTGACCTCTTGGGCCTGGTAGGCTCATTCAGTAATCTGTTCTTGCTCTCATACCACAAATGTTTTGGGGCTCCTGGGCTTGGTAGACCCCTCTATTAATATAATTGCTATTTACACCAAACCAAGCACATTTTAACCTTAGAGGGTACTTAGCCGCTTAGTTCACTTATGCCTCAAGCCGGCCCTGGGTTGAGATTACACCAAGAGCATGATGTTTGCCTTAAACAAGGGCTCAGAGTGCCTTAACATAACCACAAAAAGTAGGAGTGTGAATCTTTGGCAATCTCAGGATTCGATTCCAGTTCCTAGGTGGGCAATTCGATAGAATCTACTCACAATTCTGGCTGGTTCATGACTGTCACAAACTTCTCTCCAAAATCTCATACTGGGATAAAATGAGTCATCAGATCCATGCCAGCCAGACTACATGCTGTCAATAAAGCAAACGGGAAAAGTATCGACTGGCTCTATTAACCAGCATCTGTCAAGTTAGTAATGATGCCTGGCAGCAAGCTACGTGTTAGCGTGGCTTCTTGTGGCACCACATGAGTGTCGCAGGGATTCCTTCTGTCATCAATTTCTACTGCTGCATTTCAGCTGCGTCTTCGCAATTTAATGTGGAAAATCCACAATGGACAAATTGCTGCATGGCTGGTGAGGAGGTGTCAGAAAAGAATGGATCAACTCCTAGTTCACTGGACTTTGGGGGGCAAATAATGTCATCTGCTTTACCTGCAAACAGGTCAATAGTGTGCTAAAGATATTCAATCTTAAATGCCATTATAAGACAGATCACAGCTCATACGATCAATTCAAGGTTTTTTTTGTCTGGTGCAGCCCTCAGTCATATGATGGCTCCACAAATTGGCACTCAGTCATCAAAACTTTGAGATGGTCTGAGCAGATAACTAATACAACACATCGTCAGTGAACATTTTGCTGACACAATCAGCATCAACAGTTTCCAACTTGGAGGTAGATTTTCATTAAAGGAGATCTCCAGAACAACTTTCCACATCAAAGTCTGTTTAGAGGTCCTGGGGAGTATTAATGCATATGTAAAAAAAAGTTGTTTTGGTTCCAGAGGGAGCTGTGTGAAGTCTGCTAAATTGCTTCAAGTGGTGTCAGTTGGTGCTGATAACTACAAGTTTAAAAACTCAGGGGGGTTGGTGAGTTAGAGAGAGGTGAGCTTATCACATCTCTGTCGTCTGCTCCTCATATTGGCTGAAGGCTAGTAGCTCGAGGCAACGTTACAGTAGCTGCTAAAAGAGTGATGCACCAGAATCTGTCAGTAACAGAGTTGTATTGTGGGAAATGTCTGCGCCAGGGCGTTTGGCAAGGAAGAATTGAATTTAAAAAATGATATCCGTGGATCTGCTGCCTCCATTTTACCTTCTTTGTTAGCTGCCCATGTTTTGGACATTCTATTCTAACTTACAGTGTTTCCTCATTGCGGCAATAACAACATGCGACAAAGCAACAGCACACAAAACGCTATTTGTTGGGGGACAGGGCTGAAAACGGTTAAGCACACAATTACCTCGAAAAGCCATGAAAAAGTCATCAGATTCCGGATTTAAAGCATTACAAGACTCTCATTAAAAAGTCAGACTGTGCACTTAGCACAGTGCTGCGCTGTACGGCAGCAGCTGGAAGCGAATATTCCTGCATTCATTATGTTTGCACAATAATTCCCTTTGCCTTGTCTGCATAGTTGCAAGTCTCTCGGCATCTGTTTTGTAAACTACACAAACGCACATTTCTTGATCAAGCTCTTGTGTTTACCCCCCTCGCATCTCTGCTGCACTCGCACTGACATGGACACACACACACACACACACACACACACACACACACACACACACACACACACACACACACACACACATATATATCTCCGCTCAGTGAACCCTGTGGCCACATACAGTACTTGCAGGGCTCTTTGTTCTTTGCTCCAGTTATGTCTAACCAGTGAGGGGGAAGCCCTGGTGTACTGCAGCTAAAAGTCCCACCATGGAATGAATAATGAATACAGATTCCCCATCCAGCCTATCCGCACACTAGTTCAAAGGCGTCCTGCTAGTCCATGCATAAAGCAACGAGACACACAACTCTATGCTAATGGCCCCCTCAACTCCAGGGGCAGGACTGAGCCTACCGAACCATGCAAATGTTTCAGTTGCTGAGGATGAAGATGTCAGATGAGGAGGATGTGATGGGTGTTTGTTGGAGGGCAGCGGTGGCCAGGCCAACTGTGCGCGAACACTCGGGCACCAGCCGCATGCAGCGCACGCACAAACAAACACCGACTCAGGAGCCACTGGAAGCACAAGTCGTCCCAAGGGAAGCCCGGACATTTCATTGATGCTGAGTGATGCTAACGACCTCCCCAGCTCTACAGGACTGAGACGAGAGCATCGGGTGAGGCTGTCACAAGAGATCACATATCAGTGGCAGCTACTCAGTTCTATACCAGTTACTGCAGTTTGGCCTTGGGAATAATATAACTATAATAAATATTTCTGACACATTTCTGCCTTCTGTCTGCTTTTCTTTCTTGTATTGCACCCACAAAAACAGAATTCTTTCTGCAGGCTCACTGAATGTTTGTTTGGGAGTGTGTGTGTGCGGGACTAAGGCCAAATGTGAACAGTCATTTAGCCATTTTCCTGATTAGGCTAAAAACAAAAAGCTCCTCTTATCAGCAAAGGAAGCAGCACTGTGCTTGTGAGCCCATCAAAGGAAAAATGTTCTTCTTTGTGAAAGCTCGCAGCTCAGAAAGAAAAAAAAAAAAACTGTAGTCAAACCTCCTGTTTGAAGGTGTTTGAGGCTCCCTGTCTTTTTGTTTTGCTTCTTTCATTCCCTGACTTCACCCCCTACCTCTGTTCTGTCTCTTCTGCTTCCGCTCTGTGTGGATTTCCTCCCAACACGTCTCTCCTGATCCCTCAGGCCTCATCTCTTTCATACCCTTCTCCCCCCCTCGCCTATCTCTTACGACTCTTTGCATTTGAAATCAATCATAAAGCTGGCTTCTCAGTGCGACAGGAGCCCGGAGGAATCCTATTGGGAACATTTCCCAGCATCCCTCAGCAGCCATAGGGAGACGAGGCTGACCAGCCAGAACCAGGATGGCTCAAATGAAATCCGCAGGATCCCGGAGGCTTACTCAGGTCTGCGCTGTTGCTCGGAATCAGTTTTCAGTTTTTCACGTCCACTAAACTTTCACTGTCGAGTTAAAACTACCTCAGAAAGGCTCTTTATGGGGCCAACACTTCCTCACTGCAGCGCTGGAGTGCCTGGTTTAATTACAACAGAGCGAGTGTTCGATGTCATGCACGAGTGGAGGCCTCTACCTCTGCACCTCCTCTCAGACCCTGATAGGCCATCAGTGAACATGCAGAGGGCCATTAGGAGACACTTGACAGGACGCCGGCCATTTGCAAGTGAGAATCAGTAAGATTTTGCGATTGAAAGTGAATTAGGTTGATGAGACGTGACGCTCGGCTGACTCCCTGGTTTGCACTGTCGCCTCACAGCATGAAGATCCTGGGCTTCTGTCCAGTCCAGAATCCCATTACATACATGTATGAGGAGTCTGCACCTGCTTATCTATGTGCAATGCCAATGTCAAGTGCCAACACAGGAAATAGTCCTTAGCCCTGTATGTAGCCAGACTGAAGACCCGCCCAAAGTGTAACATACTTTTAACACAATGCATGATGGGATGGAAATCATCAATTATATCTTGGATAAAATAAAAAAGAATCCAAAGTATATGTACTTTGGATGCCATCCTTGATTTATGTGATAATTACTCATGTCATATTTATTAACTATGTCTCCATCAAAATGTCAAGCAAATTTGCTACATGCTATAGCAAAGCATGCTACACAAAGCCTAGTTTCCTCAGAGGATGGCGATACAGTCTATGTTACACATGGCTGTAGAGGAGTGGGAGTCTTGTGGGAATGTTTTCTATATCTATAGATAAGGACCCTGAAAGGTGTCACGATTCTCTGAAGCCAGTATATAATTTGACTTTCTATTCAATTGTATTTTCAGCACTGACAGCTACACTATTGTATGACAACTGTGTTTTTTTTCCCCCAACAACTTTATTTTACGTTTTTTATGAGGTGCACTTGAATGCACCATGACGTCCGGTTTAGCCACCAGCTTAACTGTATAGAGAGAACAAATAATCGAATTGCTCTACTCGTCTTTCCAAATGTTATTGGATCAACTAGATGACATCATGATGGCCAAATTAGTCATTTTGCGTGAGTTTGTGACACTAACTTCCAAGCCACTTCTTCCACAAAGAAGATTATTTTATGCTCTACACCTAATGTGACGTAACTACAACGTTTGGCCACTAGGTAGAATTGACTATTCTCTGTTTTGGCACCTCAGTGGTGGAACGATCTCCCAAACAATGTTGGAACAGCAAAATCACTGTCCATCACTTCCAAAAAAGACTCATGACTCATTTGTTCCTCACCTTGACCCCGCACAGCATAGCTCCCTCCGTCCCTTCCGACCCCCCACCCTCCCAAAAAAAATGGTATGCACTTGTATCGTTCGTATCATAGCCATTTATGCACTTAAAGAATCTTTGACAAATAGCAGTTACGATCCTCAGATGAGGTCTTGACACTTGTTTCTATATTTCTTTTACTCCACTGACATTGATATGTCTTGTTTTCTCTCTTGTGACAAATGTACTTATTGTAAGTCACTTTGGACAAAAGTGTCTGCTAAATGCCCTAAATGTAAATGTAAATGTAAATAAGGTAAGAGGTGTACAAGCTGTTCTTTATTTTTCATGTTAACGTAGATTCACTGTGGCGTGTTTCCAACGGAGCTACTTTCACACAACTCAAAGAGCTGGAAATGTTGCATTCAAATTAATTCATCTCTCAGTGGCAGTTAGAGACGTTATCAGTTACAGTAAGAAATCGTGTGGGTGTAAACCTTCCTGTACTCACTTACTTCTAATAAGGTTGAGTTGTATTACACTTCAAATCTTCGAGCAGACACCCATCCAAGTTAAAAGTAACGGCCACATTATCTACGTAATGGCTGATCATCGACTCACCAGCGGGTTCATTAAAAAAAAGCCTGCAGTTTGGTTATCTGCACTGGAGGAGGAGAGGTCGTGGCTTCTATTAACTCAAGAGATAATTGCTGATCGGTCGTTACGTAGGTGGGTTGGTGTGTGACGGAGTAAATGAAGACACTGACCTCATTAAAGTGAGCCACGTCATCGCAGTTCTCTGCCACGCGGCTGTAGAAGGGCAGACCTGGAAGAGGAGGAGGAATTTAGAGGCTAAGAACAGATCAATTGTTCAATAATGACACTGCAATCATTGTCAGTTTCGGTCTGAGGGGGTGGACGCACAGCGTGAGCGGAGCCTTGTTTCTTAACTTCATTTGCAGATTACAACTCCCAACTTTTTGTGGCGTCTCTTTTTTCCCTCCTGTGTCCTCGTGCTCATCACCACTCCACCTGCCTTTCACTCCACACCTGCGCTGCATCTCCCTCATCAGACCAGCCCTGTTCCCAAGTCAGAGTCATTGAATGGAGAGAGCCGCGGCAAGGGAAGTTGAAAATGCTGATCGTCACGTGACCAACAGAGACTTTAGAAGAGTTCCACGAAGTCCCAAGCGAGCAATTTCAGCTATTGATTTCTGTTAATATATGCTAACATTGGTCTCAGTAACTTCACTTAAATGGGATTTCTTAATTTCTTTTGTATCTGTTTTGTCTTCTGTCTTGTTAACCTTTTACATGTTTCCCTGCTCCAACACACAGCTCGTCATCAAGCTTTGCTGAAGCCTGATTATGTCCTGGTTATGTGCTGGGGCAGGGAAACATCTAAATGACGCAGGGCAGGGGGCACCAGGAATAGGACTGAAAAAAGCTGGTTTGGTGGATCACATCTAAAACAGAAATAAAACTGAAAAAAGAGAGATCTGGACTTCTGCCGCGGTCTGTCAGATACAGGTTGGAGACATGAATCTATAATCACAATAAGGTACATTTATCAACATTAAAACTCTCCCATTACGATCTCAAATCTGTTTACAATCGAAGACAAATTATCGCCTTAAGTACCTGAAAAACATGCTGATGAGCTGGCCTGCGTGGGACCTCAGGAGATGGAAGGGAAATGCAGGCAATTAAATGGTTATGATATGACTCACTATGCGACGGGATGAAAACAGAGCAGCAAACGGGGGACCAAAAAAAAAAAAGTAGAGTCGAAAATAAGATAAAAGAAGTGCGATAAAAGAAAACAGAATGCACAGAATTTCCACATCGTCTCCTTAAATGATCGTGGTAACAATCATATCCTCGAGCAGTGTGTATTCAAGGTTATGCACAGGGCAGAGAGCCATTCACGGGACAGTAACATGACTCGCTCATGTGTGGCCCAGTGCCGCCTGTGTTCACCTGGTTGCTTTGTGATGCTCATGAATGGTGCCAGACTGCTGCTTTGTTGCACACATTTGCTTTGTGTATCTGAGGCTTTGTGTGGGTGTTGATGTTTGTTTGGGTGCATGTGGACAGCTGATGTGTGCTGACACACATCCATGTGTATACATAATGCAGTGTATATATACACAAACAGGCACAGGGGCATACAGCGTTAATTACTGCGCCTGCCACTCGGGCTGTTCTAATGAGTTTGAACAGAAATA